>NC_052674.1:16447497-16783943 GCF_016802725.1 Solenopsis invicta | reverse complement strand
CGTTGAACGGTGGACGGTCTGGAGGGAAGGGGAAAGGCGGTTCGTTACAAATGTTTTATTTTATTATTATAACATTACAAGTTATTTTTTATATAAGCTCATTTATGTAAATAAAAAACTTCATATGGAATGTACCCTTACGGAAATGGACTATTGTAACTATTAGTAAAGCTATTAATAAAACTATTGAATTATTCGTCATAGTTTTTTTTGCGGATTATTGAGACAAACTATTACACAGAACTATTAAAAAATTATTTGAGCCCAATAGTCACTACAATTTATATAGTCATATAAAATATATATTGATAAATCAATAAATTAAACGTAATAAATTATAGTTTCCAAAAAAATATTTCTTTTTTTTTTGTTCAAAAAGATTAAATAAAGATTAAATCTGAATTAAACATTTATGTACAAGATTTAATAACAATACAAATTGTTATTTTTACATGTAAAAATATAAAATTTTATGTGGAACAGTAAACCACATACAACACATCACATACGAAAAAAAACGAGAGCGAAATTCGTCTCCAGGTTATACAATTAGTTCACAAAAGTTTCACTGAAGTGCGATTTAGAAAAACGGTTACGGTGGCGTCTAGATATAATGCCTGTGGCCGCACTCGACTCACGAGAAAATCCCTCGCGGCATGGCCACCTAGTGGAAGCCGCGCAAGCCGCGAAGGCGCGAAGACTGGCGTCGCGAAAATGTTTTGAGACCATAAACATAGTACAAAGTCTATGTTTGAGACTCAAAACCAAAGCAAATCACTCGATTTTTGAGAGCACCGAAATATGTTTTTACGTGTAAAATAATTATTAATAATTGAATGTCTTGGATTTTAACCGTATTCGGTATTTCTGAAATGATTTATAAATGTTTTTCATTTCATAAATAATATACGTTTTCAATAAACCTTTAATTAGCTATACCGAATGTGTATAAAATACATTTATTATTCGTTTAAATATTGCTGCAATAAAAATGTATAAATATAATTTACGCTTAAACTTTTATTAACATATTTAAAAAGTATATCATACCTGGATATTAAATCCTATTTTTGATACATTATTTAAAGGAACAACTTTTACAAATCATAAAGGTATTTAAGAAACGTTTAATTATATGATAATATTTTAAGTATATGATAGTATTTTATAGTATTTTTATATGTGTTATAAACGTAAATACATTTCTGGCATTTTATAAACCATTTTTCAACGTATAAAATACGTTTCTTATTATACGAGGTGTGATCAAAAAGTAAGGTGACTTTTTATTTTTATAAAAAAATATTCATTTATTCATCCAAAATTATGTTATCTCCTTCAAAATAATCCCCCTCTACAATGTATTTGTGCCAGCGCTTTTTTCAGTTGTCAAAACATTTCTGAAATGCACTTTTGGGTATTGCCTTCAGCTCCTCCAGCGATGCAGCCTTAATCTCCTCGCCAATCGTCGCAAATCTTCGTCCTTTCATAGGCCTTTTCAATTTTGGGAAGAGGAAAAAGTCGCAGGGGGCCAAGTCTGGTAAATACGGTGGCTGAGGCATGATGATAGTATTGTTTTTGGCCAAAAAAGTACTCACTAGTAACGACATGTGCGCAGGTGCATTATCATGGTGCAGAATCCATGAATTTTCTTTCCACACTTCCGGACGTTTTTTTCTTATTGATTCACGCAAACGCCGCATAACCTCCAGGTAATACTCCTTGTTTACCGTATGACCTTGTGGTAGGAATTCTTGATGCACAACGCCATGGTAATCAAAGAAAACTGTGAGCAAAACCTTCACATTCGAACGAACTTGGCGTGCCTTTTTCGGTCTTGGCTCTCCTGAGCTCTTCCACTGGGATGATTGGGCTTTGGTTTCGACGTCATAACCATATACCCATGTTTCGTCACCAGTTATAACCCTTTTGAGCAGATCAGGATCATCATTGACGTCGTTCAACATGTCTTGGGCGATGTTCATGCGACGCTGCTTCTGATCAAAATTAAGCAGTTTTGGAACGAATTTCGCTGACACACGTGTCATACCCAAAACATCCGTTAAAATTAATTGGCATGAGCCAAACGATATGTTAAGATCATCAGCTATTTCTCTAAACGTGATTCGACGATTTTTCAACACAATTTCTTTCACTTCCTGAATATTTTCGTCGGTTTTTGACGTGGGGCGTCCAGAGCGAGGTTCATCGTTAACATTTTCTCGGCCCTCTTGGAATAACTTATACCATTTATAAATATTTTTTTTGTTCAAAGTTTACTCACCGTACGCCACTGTCAACATTTCAAGAGTTTTTGAACACTTAATACCATTTTTTACACAAAAATTAATACAAACTCTCTGCTCCATTATTTTCAACAGCAAAAAATCGCCGAGCACGCAAACACGAGTCTAACCTTTATGCCTCTCACATAAAAACAACATATGCTATATAGTCAAAACTGTGAACATATGATCGTGACAAGTGTACCAACACAAAAAAAAATTTTGAAATTAGAGTGTACAGAGCGAAATTCAAAAAGTCACCTTACTTTTTGATCACACCTCGTATATACGTAATAAGAACAATTATTATAAACGTATATTGCACTAACGTATAAAAACCGTTTTACCTATATACGTATCTGCCACATACCTATACCTGTTTTATACCATACTTGTGTTTAATAAACGTATAAAACAATCCAGTTCTTATTGGGTTTATTGTAAATAGTCGACTAATAATCATTTATATATTAACTATTAAAAGTAGTGTGCTGGTGATTATTCCAAATAACCTGATTATGAAGTCAATAATCATTCCATAAAAGAACTATTGGGGAATGATTATTGCAAATAATCTCATTGTGAAATTAATAATCACTCATTCAAAAACTATTAGGAAATAATTATTGCAAACAATCCAAACATTAGATACTACATACTCACTATTAGAGAATGAATAATCATATTGTAAGTCAATAATGATTATCGCCTTTCCAATAGTTCATTTCCGTAAGGGTATTGTTATTGATATAAACATGTCCGTCTTTTCTTCTTTCTTCCGTTTCACGCATGATGCGCATAATGCATTATATATCCTTTTACAACATTCGGTGAACAACAAGAATAAATGATGCATTGCACAAATGTACGAAACGGAACGCATTCCGATATATATCCGATATATATCGCTTTAAATCATGGTGGAAGTATAACATGGTGTGTTCAATTTGGCTAAACCATGCCCTTTTTCACGGCAAAGTGCCTCTTATTTCCAAGGGCTGTGAAAAAATGAAATATTTAATGTTGGAAAATTACTAAACCTGAATGGTTGCATTTTTGTCATACGAACGGATGCGTGCATTGCGTCTTTTTCTATCGTAATGTCAACTGATGTCAACACCATTGCTCCAATTTCATATGTTTTGAGGTTATTTCTCTTACAAAAAAAATCACTGGTCATGTCCCACATAGCACGTAATATTTCTGTGATATCACAGAATCATTGCAATATCACAGAAATATTACATATTACTGTGAAATATCACAGAAATATTACTGTGATATTACACAGTGATAATGACATTGAAATATTCCACTGATATCACAGAAATATCACAGAAATATTATTGTGATATTACACAGTGATAATAACATTAAAATATTCCAATGATATCATTGCAATATATTGTTGCAATATTTAATTTCAAAGAACAAGGTAATGTCAAACCACGTTTTTATTATGTCTTATTAATGCAACGTCACTATCTCTTTGATTAATTACAATATTTTTAGTATCCTTAATATTCTTGGTAATTTCGGTATCCTATAGAAGAAATCAACTTACAAATAAAATAATAATGTCTTTGCCCTTTCGTGGAATAAAAGTAAATGTTAAGAAAAAAAATTAATTATAAATTTATTATTAGTTTAGATATTTACTTAGTTTATTCCTTAAAATGTATATATGTATAAACTATAATGTACGCTCTTCTATGTAATCTATCAATTTAATTGTTGCTTTACAACTCGATCAATAATAATTTTATTAAAAAATTACAGAAAAACCTTGGTATTTATCTTATTGTCATTTATAATTTTTACAGTAGCACAAAATTGATTTTAATTTTTAAAAATTTTTATCATGAGGAATTTAAAAAAAAAATGTTTACAAAAAGTTTTGTTAATACACATTTATTATTCACTTGGCAATAAATATTTCAAAGTATATTAAGTATATATATTTAAAAAAATATACATTTTTACGTTATTTAATATTTACTGCTCGGTATATTATTTTGTGAAATAGTTTATTCATTAATATTGATTAGACTATTATACACCACAGTAAAAGGTTTTTCAAGTTAATTAAAATATTAAATTTCCAACAAATTTTTCTTTAGATTTCACTTTTTTTTCAACTCTATTAAAAAATATGATTATATATATTCTATCATTAATTAGGTATTTTACAATGTTCATTAATTATATGTATGTATATAATGTTGCGGCTCGGTCACCGACCGTCACAACATACGACGAAACAAGCGAGCACGTACACAGCCGCTATGCGGTCCCGCCGTGTGTATAAGACTCCACGCAAACAAGTGAGTGCTGGCACCACCGCTAGGTGGCCGCGCCGCTGGAGACCTTCTCGTGAGTCAAATGCAGCCTCAGGTGTTATATCTAGACGCCACTGCGGCCGACCGGACCGACTCACCACGACTCACTAGCTCACACTTCAGTGAGATTTTAAAGAAAATTGTTGCTTGTTGTAATTTGGAAACGAATACTTGTTCTAATTTTTTTCCAATATAAAGTCCCTTGAAAAAAAAGTTGATCAACTTGTTTCAATAAACTGATTACTGATCAGTAACTGATTATATTTTGTCAGTTACTGATCAGTAATCAGTTTATTGAAACAAGTTTATCAATTTTTTTTTAAGGGGTACGTGTGGAACGCTGTTCCATATAAAATTTTATATTTTTACATGTAAATAATATTTTGTATTGTTATTTAATCTTGAACATAAATTAAAATTATAATTCAAATTGAATCTTTTTTAACAAAAATGAAAAAGGATACAAGAGATTTTTTTTGTAAATTAAACATTTATTACGTTTACATTATTGTATTCTGTTTTAATAAATATAATTATTTTTTTTATGTTTAATATATATTACATGTAACGATATGAAAATAATATTAAGAATAACAATAAAAATAAAATAAATTGAAATAATTTATTTATTTAATTTTTTGCAAAATTATTTAAATATCACATAAACATCACAGAAATATTGTGAAATATCACAGTAATATTACTGTGATGCGTTTTCGCGGACATTTTGATATTACTGTGATATCACAGTAATATTTCGTGATATTTCTGCAATATTTCATTTGTAATATTGCAATGTAAAAGTGATATTGCTATGATATCACTGCAATATTACGTGCTATGTGGGGTATTATAATACCCAGCAAACATAGTTACATAACAGCACCGTTGATGCAATAAACCTGAAGGTAACACGCAATATAACGTGTGCGTTACATGTAACGTCCATATGTTAGTTGTAATTTCCCACTCAAAGAATATGATAGTTACGAGGTGTGTTCAAAAAGTATCGCGAATTTTGTGTTTTTTCAAAAATTATTTATTTATTCATGAATATCTATTTTGTCCCCTTCAAAGTAATCCCCATGAGATATTATACACTTGTGCCAACGGTTTTTCCAATCTTCGAAGCACTTCAAAAAATCATTTTTTTTTATCTTGTTCAGCTCCTCCTTCGATGCCGTCTTTATCTCGTCAAGCGTAGCGTAACGTCGTCCTTTCATGGGCCTCTTCAGTTTAGGGAACAAGAAAAAGTCACAGGGGGCCAGATCTGGGGAATACGGTGGCTGCGGCATCATTAGTGTGTTGTTTTTGGCCAAAAAGTCGCGCACAAGCAACGATGTGTGAGCAGGGGCGTTATCGTGGTGCAAAAGCCAATTTTTGTTCTTCCACAAATCCGGGCGTTTCTGGCGGATTGCTTCGCGCAAATTGCGCATAACTTGCAGGTAATATTCCTTATTGACCGTTCTACCCTGTGGCAAGAACTCATGATGCACCACGCCCCTGCAATCGAAGAAAACTGTCAGCAAAACTTTCACATTCGACCGAACTTGGCGCGCTTTTTTCGGTCTTGGTTCGTGCGGCAGCTTCCATTGAGATGATTGAGCTTTGGTTTCCACGTCATAACCATAAACCCACGATTCGTCACCAGTTATGACCCTCTGGAGCAAATTTGGGTCGTCGCGGACAGAGTCCAACATCTCATTAGCAATGTTCATGCGATGCTGTTTTTGGTCGCAATTGAGCAATTTTGGTACGAATTTCGCGGCGACCCGTCTCATGCCCAAATCATTGATAAAAATCGAATGGCATGAGCCAATCGATATGTTTAGGTCCTCAGCAACTTCTCTAACGGTGATTCGACGATTGGCCAATACCATTTTCTCCACTTCATTAATTTTTTCGTCTGTTGTTGAAGTGCTCGGGCGTCCGGCACGCTCTTCGTCGTTCACATCTTCTCGGCCTTCTGAGAACATTTTGTACCACCGATAAACGTTGCTTCGGTCCAAGGTAGCTTCTCCGTATGCCACAGTCAACATTCGGAATGCATCCGCGCACTTAATTTCGTTTTTCACACAAAATTTGATACAGGTTCTTTGATCCATTTTTTTGAATAGGTAAAAATCGAAGACGATCCAAAACACGTGCAAGCAAAGCAGCTGTCAACAATTAAGTGAACATTCAAAATGGCCGAGCTTGTCGGCATAAGTGAGAGACATGAGTACCAACATAACGCCACAAAAAGATCGAAATTCTAATATACGTAACCCGCGAAAATTCAAAATTCGCGATACTTTTTGAACACACCTCGTACATTGTATCTGCATAACATGTAACTGAAAGAAAACGTTGCTGTTATATACAGATTATTGTTGTTATATTGTTGTAATGATGATGTTACATTTATCTCTTAACCTAATTTGCTTCTTGCACATCTTAATCCCAGAAAAGTTTTTAAATTAATTCTAAGCAAAAGCAAACCAAACAATTTGTTTGCTTTTACAGAGAATTAATCCAAAGATCTTTTCTGGGATAAGTATGCAAGACATATTTCTAGGAAACTATGTTTTAACAAGAAAAGAAAAATAATTATAAATCTTTTATAATTTATTGCTTTTTGCATTAATTTTCCGTGGAAGCAAATGAAAATAAATATGACTGTAAAAGTAAGTTTTGTTTCTAAAAGATCGAAAGACTCGTTTTATGATAGTTTTTATTAAGAATCTGAGGAAATCAAGCCATAAAAATAAATAGTATTTTCACAAATATATATTTTATTCAGTATATACAAAATATAAATAATTTTTTTAGTAATTCTAGTATTAAACAAATCTTTATGCACATTACAAATTCCTAAATTTATTTAACTTTCTTAATTATGGCATTAACAGCTTTATTTAAATTTCTCATTTTTATAACAATTTAGCCTATGTGAGTCAAAATCTTAATAAAAAGCATATTCAACGAAAGAAAGGTACTTGACTCATTATCTTATAATTATAAACTTGGTTATCTATAAAATCTTACACACAGACAATTAGAAAATTAATTATAGCCATGACAAGAGTGGTAAAGACTCACATTTGCAAAAGCAAAATTTGTTCTTACCTAAAAAATGAGATCTTAAATTTAAGAAAGGCAAAAAGGTAAAATCAAGTTTATTAACAAGTATTTGGGGTAAACCTTCGGAAAAGCGGTTTCCTCGCAAAAATAAATAAAAATATTCAATTCCTATGTATTTTTGCCTGCTAAATACGAATATGACACTTAAAAATGGCGGTCAAAATCGAAAAATCGCAAAATCACGAAAAACTTTTAAAAACTCATATTTTCACAGTATATCTCCAAAAATATTGATTTTAAAAACAAAAGTTTCAGACGAAAAATGAAAAATTTAAAAAACTCTACAAAAAGTTTATATACATTATTTACGTAAACTTTTTTATGTTGTTGAAAAATCCTGTTTTGAAAGTTACATGATAAATTAAGACACCCATGTGGTACAGAAAACGCGTGGGCGGGAGAGAAGCGGAGCTTTTTCTTCTGCACCCCCTCCCCATATTTTTCCTAACCCAACCCAACTCTATTTTAGTTACAATTTGGCTATAATTTCAAATTTAATATCGCATCGTGATCAATTGGATATCTTTGACCAAATTACAACTAAAATAGAGTTAGATTGGGTTAGGAAAAATACGGGAAGGGGTTGCAGGGGGAGAAGCAAAACTCCTCCCCCGCCCACGCGTTCTCTGTACCACATGGTTGTCTCAATTTATCGTGTTACTTTCAAAACAGGATTTTTCCGCTACGGCCTTGAGATACTACGAACTCCTGTAGTTCTACTTGCTGCCGATTCACGGCTACGTTGAAATGTCGCTCTCGTAAATAAGAAATTGCTACAAAAGTATAAATGTCTGAGGCCAGAGCGTATTTGAAATAAGTTTTTAATTTGTCTGAATTTTTTTCTTGAATATATTTCTACTTTAACAAGTATGACTAAAAATATAAAATACAGTTTGTTTATTCGCGATGCTTTTGATGCGATTTGGTGCGTTCAATTTATCGTATAGCATAACATTTTTCAAGATAAAATGGAGTGCCCTAATTGTAGCAATAAACTCACAGTGAATTATAATATGCTTTTTTTTCGTTGTCATAGCACTTATCATTTTGCAAAATTTAAGAAAAAAAAGAGAAAAATTTAATGTAATTTTAAGAGAAACGTTACAATAAACATATGGTTCGATCACGTACATTTGCCGTTAACTACGGCATGTAAATTTATTGCTCATTTCTTATGGTTACCTATATTCCGATGAGGTTTCATTTCTGATGATCTCGATTTATCTTCAGAGAGTATCGTAAATTGGAGTAGTTACTGTAGTGATGTTTGTGTATACTGGCTCGAGAAAAGCTCACAAAAATTAGGCGGACCCGGAACTATTGTCGAAATTGACGAAGTAAAATTTGGAAAGAGAAAGTATAATCGTGGACGTTGAATTAATGAAAAATGGGTATTTGGCGATTACGAACGTGGCACTAAAAAAATATTCCTAGGACCCGTTCCTGATCGTACTTCAACATCTCTACTTAGGTGTATCAAAGAATGGATACTGCCAGGTACAATGATAATGTCTGATAAACGGAAAACCTACGAATGTCGGCTAAAGATTTTGAACATCTCTCTGTCAATCATCAGACAAATTTCATAGATCTGGAAACAGGTGCTCATACACAAGAAATTGGGCGCATATGGCGTACAGTGAGAGCGAATACTTCTGAATATGGTACTAAAAAGAAACACCTTGTATCTTATCTTATGGAATATCTATTTAAGCGCGTGCAATCTCGTCCTGAGCGTATTAATGCTTTTTTTGACCTCATTGCTGAATTTTGAAAGATGTATTAATCCAAGATAAAGTTTTCGGTAGATATACTGATAATCTACAAGATGCGTGAAGATATGCACTCTTATCACACGCACGCACGCACACAACACACATACACGCGCGCGAGCAAACACTCAGATAGAGAGGGTTTGGAGTCTTAAAAATTTTAAGTTAAGTTTTATTTATTTTAAGTTAAAATACTGTGGAAATAATGAACCACGGAGTCCTGATCATTATTTGTAACATACACAACACACATACACATGCACGCACGCGCGCACGCATGCACACACACGCACGCGCTGCACGCAAGCACGCACGCGCACACACGCGCGTAGATAGAAAGTGTTTGGAGTCATAAAATACTGTGAAAGTGACGAATCACGGAGTCCTGATCTCTATTTGTGATATACACAACACACACGCACGCACACACACAACATACTTTATACAGTGTATTGAATTGTATTAAATGTGTTAAAAATCATTTTTTTACATAACGACAAAATAAAGAAGTTTACGTAAATAATGTATATAACATTTCTTGTATAGTTTTTTAAGTTCTTTATTTTTTGTCTGAAACATTTGTTTGAAAAATCAATATTTTTGCAGATACACTGTGAAAATGTTAGCTTTTGAGAGTTTTTGTGATTTTGCGGTATTTTCAGTTTTGACCGCCATTTTTAACTGTCATATTTGTATTCAAGAGGCAAAAATACATAAAAATTAAATACTTTGATTCATTTTGCGAGGAAGTCGCTTTTCCGAAGGTTTACCAGCGTTCTTATTACAAGTGATTTCAAGTCGAGTAATTAGCTATTAATACTAATTAATAATAATAAAGTTACAGAATCGTTCGTAAATTGTTCTTGTGCTATCCATCATGTGTGTGAGTAAATCCGTGAAAGTGTTACAAGTTCTGTGATACAATTTTTAAGGAAGAAACAAATTTGGTATATTTCTTGACTTTAATTTGTTACAAAGGAACGTGAAAGGTCTTTATGAGGAATGTCCCAGTTGCGCACAGATCCGATTAAACACCACCAATCATAGCGACCAATGCTTAGATTATTTCCGTTGGTTGGGTTAGATTAAATTACGTGATTGGTGATGGTGATAGGGTCTATGCACACCTGGGACTCACCCTCTTTATGCTACTTCTCCACGATCGTGAAATTTATCCAAGTTGCAACAGTAAAACGTTGAATTTGTACAAGTAACAGAGAGAAAGAGAGAGAAAGAGAGAGAATGAATGAATGAATGAATGGCGTTTTATTAGCGCAAACCCTCTAAGGACACACAAGTATACAGCAGAACGAAAAGAAAAAAGCTCTTACAAACTAAAAACAAAATAGACTAGTAACAAGATAGAAGAAATTAAACAGAGACAACAAAAAATAAAAGTAAAATAAGAAGCAAGCAGATCGCAAACGTGAGTAAAAAATAAAATAAAATAAATATAACAATAATGCAAGTAAAGCAATTAGTGACACAATATCAAAATAGGAATAAAAATAAAGATAACGCAAAAAAAGAAAAAAACTCAGATAATGCAAATAACAGAGTGTGAGCATAATGCATAACGTGAGTAAATAAAATTAACACAAGATATAAAATGTAAGAGAGAATAAAAAAAAATTAAAAATGAGAATGAATAAGTAGCACGCCAAAAAAATAGAAAAAAAAGATACAGATAACGCTAAATACAGAATAATAAGAGAAAGAAAATATGCACGCCCTGCTAGGCCAGGGACGGAGAAGCACCACACTGCCGCAGGAAGAGGAGAAGACCGCGTTTAAAAATGTAGATGGTCTCGGCGTTGCAAATGGTGACAGGGAGTGAGTTCTAGAATGTGGGCGCAGCCACGGAGAAGGACCGTTGATAAGTGGGGGAGGGTTCCGATAGCGCACATTCCGATAGCCCACCAACCAATCATCTTGACTTATCTAACCCAACCTACGGAAAATCTCTAGGCATCTGCCATTGTGAGTGGTTTGTGTGCTATGGGGATGTGCCCTATCGGGACCCGCCGGATAAGTGGAGGTGCGATATGAGGGAATGGCAAGATCCAATGGGGAAGCTCTAGAGGTAGTTCTGGGTCTAGAGCAGGGAGAGAGCTCGTAAGCCAAGTAAGGGGTGTCTGTACGGATAATAGAATAGATAAAGCAGCTGAATAGGTAAGATCGTCTATCGTTCGTCTGCAGCCAGCCAAGCTGGGAATAAAAGGGGGAAACATGATCGTCCCAGCAAAGGTAAAAAATAAATCGCACGCAGGCGTTCAGCAATCACCTGAGTTTGAGACAAAGCTGCCTAGTGAGGTCAATCAGGACAGCAGCGCGGTAGTCGAAAAAAGGGAAGATCAGAGAGGACACAAGGCGAACACGCAGGGGGCGCGAGAGACAGTGCCTATAATATTTAAGACACCAGAGGACGTCGATCACGCACTGAAATACGGACTTAACATGTTCATTCCAGCTGAGCGAGCTGGTGAAGGTCAGGCCAAGATTGACCACCTGATCAGTGACTTTAATAGGCCACCATCCGTGAGCCTCCGTTCCGTCCACAAAAACGACGAACGCCGAGCGTAGCAAGGGACCACGTGCGCGCACGACCGAACTTCGCCGTACGACCACGCGGCGACACGCGCGCCGACCGTGGCGTTCCATAACGCTCCCACTCCGGCTTGGCCGACCAAACGCGCGGATTGGCTTGTCCAGCCGCGCGTTCAGATATATAAGCCGGCAGTGGGAACGCACAAGGCAGATCCGTCCGACTATCCGACCCGTCCACAGACCGAGCATTCTCGATCGCTCCTTAAGACGAGCATTCTCGTCGCATTCCGATATCCTCGACGAGCATTCCCGTCGTTATCCTCGGCCGAGTATCCTCGACCAGTCGACTCCGATATCCTCGACGAGCATTCTCGTCATTATCACCGGCCGAGCATTCTCGACCAATCACGTCCGAGATCCGCAACGAGCATTCTCGTCATCATCACCGGCCGAGCATTCTCGACCAATCACCGTCGTCCTCGAGTACCTTCACTGCCGCACCGACATACGGCCACGTTTCTTAATCTGTTCATCGGCAGGGCATAAGCAACCTGTCGATCCAGCGCCCCACTTGCCCGAGGCGCGCTCGGGCGAATCGCGGAGGCGACCGCGCCGACAACGACCCGCACTTGCGCACGCGCTTACACCACCGCGTTAGCCAATCTCGCTACGCCCCGCGACTCCCCGACCGTACGGGCGAGCAGCCCGCATAGCTCACCGCGTAGTATCCGACTACACACTAGTTTAGCCTGCATCTGTAAATAAGTAGTTAAGTTCTTTCGTTTAAATGTAAACCGCGTGAATAAACCTTTAGTCTCCGAAGTCATTCCGCCGCGCAACTAGCAATCCGATACTAGAGTCTCTAGAAGTAGAAAGTCTAGACATCTCGGGGTTCCACGTGATTGGATGCGCGTGATTGTACACCTAAAATGGCAGCACCAATACGGATCCCTGTTTAATCCTCTTTAGCCAATGCGATAACAGCATACAACATGTTCAAAAACACACAATGATAAACATACACACACATAAAGCTCACGTACATACACTGACATATTCATCACCGACATTTTAGGGGCAGATGTCCAGACTCTCTAGTTCTAGGGACTCTATCCGATACCGGCGATTGGCTGGACGCTGACAAGCTCTCTTTATTTTTGTTATCTCTTTATTTTTGTTATGTCTTTATTTTTGCTATCTATTTTTTCTCTCGTTTATTTTATTAACTCTTTTTAGCAATGAACCATTCGCTATCTTTTTCTACTTAAAACATTGGGTATAATCATTATGGACACCTGACTAACCGACAAGCCTTATCCGGTCCGATCCCGAAGTTCTCGCACCGCACCGAATCGACCGAAAACGCGTACCGTTACAAATGTAGAAAGCAAAGAGTAAGGGACCAAAAACAGAGCCCTGAGAAACGCCGGCCTGGATAGAGGACCAAGAGAAAACTGTCGCGTCCACGGACGCAATGACTTCTGCCGATAAGGTAAGATTCAAACCAGCGGATAACTATTGGAGAGATACAAAAATGCGAGAGTTTATGCAGAAGTAGGTCATGACTAACGGAGTCGAAGGCTTTTAGAAAGTCAAACAAGATAAGAAGAGTTACTCTTCTAAGGTCAACCGCCTGCCTAACACCATCCACCAGTTTAACCAAAACAGTTTGAGTGCTACAGCCGCGACGGAAACCAGACTGAAGGGGATCAAGGAGATGGAGAAAGGAGACATGGAAGGACAGCTGGTCAAAAACAATGCGCTCCAGGACCTTGGAAAGAAAACAGAGAAGAGAAATAGGCCAATAGTTAGAGAGGGAGGAAGGAGCTTTGACTTTGGGAAGAGAAATGACGTGAAAGCGCTTCCACGAAGAGGGAAAAGTGGAGGAATTGAATGAAAGATTCAGGAGTTCGAGGATAGGGTGGAAAGTGATGGGAAGAGTCGAGGATAAAAGGTTATCAGGTCCGGCGACATTGAAAGAGCACCGGGTGAGCGCCCTTAGAAGGGTATCAGAAGTAATGTGTAAGAAGTAAAAGGAAGACGGATCGGATAAGGCGGCAGATGAAGAAGAAAAAGGACCAGGGGGAGAAGGGCGAGAGACCGATGTAGAAGAGGGAGGGAGAAGGCAGGAGGTAAGAGAAGGGGGAGGAGAGAGGCAGGAAGAAGAGAAGAAGGAATTAAGCTGATCAATGGAGAAGTCGAGAGGCAAGGCGAAGGACCGCGGCCTGGCCGAGCGACCAAAGCTCAGACCATAGCCGTGTAGGAGAAACTGCGGCGTCCAAGCGCCGGCCAAGATAAGCGTTTCTGGCGCCGTCCAAAAGAACACTCACTCTATTACGCAAAGAACGGAAATTAGCAAGATTGACGGGAGAGGAATGCCGGCGGTATACTCTCCTGGCAGAGTCACTGGCACGCATCAGAAGCCGAATGTTTTGATCAATCCAGGGGGCCGAAAATCTTCTAGTATGGATGGAGTGAAGCGGAGCAAGGGTGTCAAGAGCAGTGTTAAGAAAACTAGTAAGAGTAGCAGTCATATCGTCCAGCTCATTGGACCGATAGAAAGAGGCTCAGTCGAGGGCGCCCAGGAAGCTAAGTAACGTCTCAGAATTTAGTTTTGGAAGATCGCGAACCGAAATAACACAAGGTGGAAATCTATTAAAGTTGCAGTCCAGAATGACTTCAATCAGGTCGTTACAGGACAGAAAGGAGAGGGCACATTAAAAGTGCAACAACACGAAAGACCGATTGCTAACAAAGCAATGGTTTATCCGTGTATGCGAAGTAACAGTATGATGAGTAGCGGCGTATGGAACAATGAAAAAGTGATTGCATTCGCAGAAGTCATGCAGGGAGTCAGCATTAAAAGAACGTCGGTTTAAGTCAATGTTGAAGTCGCCTATCACGGACCGCAGCTGGGAAGAATGAGAGAAATCTTTCAAAATCCTGCCGAAACGATATAGCTCAGCTTAGGCGGCCGATAGACAATCGCTAACAAGAATGGCTGCTGTCCCGCAGCGGAGATGCGCACCAGCAAATATTCGAGTTGGTCGCAGTAATGCGCGGGCGAGGATGCCAGCACGCTCGCTGAAAGTCTGTCGCGCACGTAAACGCCAATTTCCCCTCTCCCCCTGCCCACCCTGTCAACGCGCAGGAGCAAGAATCCAGGGAGGCGAACCAAATTGTCGAAAGCAGGAGACTTAAGCCATGTCTCCGACATAGCGAGAGTGTCGTACTGATTACGCAAAAAGTAATCTAGTTGCTGAAGTGGGAGAGAAGGATTGGCAGTTAACATGACAGAGCCGGAGAGGACTATCAACCGCAACGGCAGATGTCCGTCAGGCCCCATGCGCAAACAAAGGTTGGGTGACAGTTCCTTAGGCAGTCCCGAACGGGCTGTCGGAAGCTGCTGGGTGCGCACGAGACTTGACAACGGGCGCCCGCCGCGGACGGGGCGCAGACGCCACAGACAAAGAAATCGCCGCGGCCACAGTGCCCAGCGCACGAAACGGCGACCGGAGGCAGGAGGCCAGCTGTCAGGCCTTTGAGATGCCCACGGTTGCAAACCCTAATAGGCAAAGTGCCGGCGTAACGTCTGACGAAGACCAGATCGTTGCGGACCCAGGCGCGATGTAGTCTGCCATCACGCACCGCACGCCTTGCTGAAATTGCTCCTCGCAGTTGACGTCAGTCTCTCGATGACTTCAATTCTAGATCCAGAGAGCTCAGCCGACATCTCCGAACCCTCAAAGACATCCTTAGACCTCTTTCCGTCGTTCCACCAATTACGCATCTCATTAGAAGGAAACCTGACAATGATAGATCCTTCTTGGACGGAATGCGCGATCAGGATAACGCACTGAGAGAGGCAGCGACTCCAAGCGCAGAGGCAACGCCGGTAACAACAGCGCAGGTATCCTCAGCGGGGAGCTTCTTCACGCCGACAAGAATAAGTTCATTGTTGAGTTTGGTACGCTCAAGCGCGTCCAGCCGCTCCCCGATATCGCTTGATAGGACGCCCGTACCACCAGAAGGCAGCGCGTCCAAGGCGCGGACACGGGCATCAAGGTCAGTCTGCCTCTCGTCGACCAGACGCACGGACACCGCTAGTTTCTCCGTCCTGGCCTCAATGGCACCCAAGGATTGCTGGACACCGCGCTCCAGGGAGGTCAACTGCACCCTCATGGCGGAAAGCTCCCCCAGCCGATCCCGCATTGCAGGCAGGTTCCGCAACTGGCACTCAATGCCCTTGATCTTGGCCAGCATCACAGCGAGAAGGGATCCGGCTGAACGGACGCAGCCGCCGCCGTGCCATCGCCAATCGCTACGGAACCATGAGAGTCCGACAGGCGTCCGGGGAGGCCCTGCCCGCAACATGTGGGACAAGAAAACACCGAGGGGTCGGAAGAACCCAATTCAAGATCAAGCAGACCATGCGCGCAGTCTTCGTGGAAGATGTGCTTTGGGTTGCGGTCGCAACACAGGGCATCAAAAGCAAAGATGAAACGCTTGCAACTAGTGCAAGCGAGCGGCATGGCGAAAAGAGAAACTGATTGGAGGACAACTTACGTACGGACTAATAGCGACGCGAACAGGCAAGCGTGTTGCGTATGAACAGACTCTAGAGCGGCGCGCGCAGACAAACAGACCAGAGTGCGGTGCGCAAGAACGGACTTGAACGACTGACGGTAGAAACGAACACAAGTGAGCCGGTCCGAAGTGTGAAGTTAGGCAGCGGTAATAGGTGTAAAAGCCGTGAAAAAAAAGCCGTGGCGGTTTAGGACGCGCTCATCTTGAGAGCAGGCGTCGAGCAAAAAGCTTCTGACCGATGGATCTGAAAGAGACAGAGAAATTCGAGCAAGCGCGGGTAAACGGCGGGAGTAACTATGATTCTCTACTAACTGACCGCACTACTGGACAAACTCACTAAAGCACCACTCAAGCCGCAACAAAGACTGTTTATTATTCGCACATTTATAATGCCCAGTCTATACCATAAGCTGGCACTTAGTAACATAAATGTTAGTACCCTGCGGAAGATAGACAGGACGACAAGAACGGCAGTTAAGAAATGGCTCAGCTTGCCTTCAGACGCTCCGAACGCATACTTTCATTTGATCATTAAAAATGGTGGGCTTAGAGTACCATCCATGCGATGGAATGCCCCCATCATGCGTTACAATTATTTAAAGAAGTTACCGATAGCTAGCAAACAGGCTGAAAATGTGCCAACTGCCTTTTTGATAAAGGAACTTAGACGTTGTAAAGAAAGACTGTGTGACGGTGACATAGCCTTAAATACCCAATATGTGTTGGGTATAGATAGGAGAGGATATAGATAGGAGATGGGCGCAGCTCCTATACGGTAAAGTTGACGGTGCTGGATTGAGGAAGTTATCCCGGGTGCCACAACAACACACGTGGATTGGAGAAGGTACACGATTCCTCGCGGGCAGGGATTATCTGCAGTCTTGCAAACTGCGAATCAACGCACTACCAACTAAATCTAGGGTAGCACGCGGCAGACCGAAAGATAGGCACTGTAGGGCGGAATGCAATGCTGTGGAAACTTTGAATCATGTGCTCCAGAGATGCCACAGAACACATACAGCCAGGTGCAGGAGACATGACGCCTTGGTAACATACATGGCGAAGGTGTTCCAAAGCAGGGATTACGAGGTGCAGGTGGAACTCAAAATAGCAACTGAAGTTGGACTGAGAAAGCCAGACATCGTAGCCTGCAGGGGGGTAACGGCCATAATAGCTGACGCGCAAGTCGTTAACGACCATATCGACCTGGATACATCCCACGAGAACAAGGTCAACTATTATAGGACTGTTGAAGGTGCCATCAAGCAACACTTTGGGATGAAGACAGTTGTCTTCACATCTATCACCACTTCGGGCGAGAAGTGTGGAGCTGGGCGTCAGCAAGAGACTTGGTTACTCTTGGAATACTACGAGCATTTCAGTGGAAGGTGGTGTTTTCAAGAACGCTAATTGGAGGACTTGCGAGCTTCCACTTATTCAACAAATCCACGGAGGTAGCGGGAAGAAGAACAGGAGTCGGTTGAGACGGAAAGACACGCTAGACTTTAACCACTGTCGTAAGACATAATGTCATGTTTACTTGTAAAAGTATTATGATTGAAAAAAATAGTCAAATGTCTCGTCATCTAATTAGTAACGCGCATGAATGGATTAACGAGATTTCCACTGTCTCTATCTACTGGGAGTTGCTATGGATCACAGGATAGTAGTGTGAATAATGCGCAAGCATTCCACTTCTTTTTCCGAAGCCTTGTCTCCGCTGCGCCATTTAATCAGACAGGTATTCGGGCCTGGGACTATCCCGGGCCGCGCACAATAAAAACCGACGAGCCGGAGCAGGGGTGGGTGTAAAGACGCTTGTCCGAGAAGCACTCAACCGAGAATGTTGTCCCCATTTACTCTAAGCTTTTGATTCTAGACTCATGCATTTTATGTGAGTCTATATTGCAAGCAACCCAAAGGGGGGCATTAGTAGCCTGAGAGTAGCAAGACTCTCACCCATCTGGAGCAAATATGCCCTTGCAACAAAGGTAACGACATGTGTCTTGGCTTTACAAAGTCTAGTGCGCAGGGTTGACAACCGTCGCAGGACCCGCGTCTTAGTCGTGCAGGATACCTGGAGTTATTGGCTCTGAATGAGCAGGGTTAGAGTAAAACATAGCTGGAGTATGACGCGCAATACAGACTTTTAGTCACATAGCCTCTCATGCTCAAGCCGCACAGCTACCTCCTTGTGATACTCCTGGGCATCTGATTCCGTAACCAGCCGGAAACTGTTGGCTGAACGCTGTGGCGACAATATGGGGATCTTTGGAGGTTTACTGACATATACCGTAACCTCTAGGTCATGTCTCTAGGGGCCGGGGGTCTTGGCTTCGCCGCCTGGGCCGCGAGAAAGGTTAACCTCTATAAAAAATCCCTCTAATCCCAAGCTGTGATCCGCGGTGACGGAATGCATGACTGGGGAGGGAACGCAATTTAGCAATAACCAGCCTTTAGCGATCACTTCGGGACACCTGGCGACTCCTCGGAGTAATAGGCTTACTCTTGGCACGGGAGCTCTGCCAGGGTGGACTTCTCTTCTCACCATACTCGTGGGATCAACATGACAGAACGAAACTCAAAACTAAATCTAACTAAATTAAAAACAACTTTGTATAAAACAAGAACGACCTCTGAAACGGTCGCTACTGGAACCCTGCCTGAAAGCGCAGGCGCAACGACCAACGATTCGCCGTATTATCCACAAGTATTGAACTCCTTTAAAAGGAGGGACCCAATTCGCCGATCTCCGCAAAAGCCAGCGATACACTCATCGAAAGATTCAGACTCGAAGTTCGATAAAGACGACAAACATCCGCAAACCGAACCAATGAAGTTAGCACCAGGAATAAACTTGCAAGAAAGAGACAAGAAAGTAGGAAAAATGACAGGCATAGAGAAACCAGATAATATGACGCTCAAATACCTAAAAAAAAAAAGAGAAAATGTTTGGGAGACTTCTTTTTCAATGAGAACAATAAGGTTAGCAAAAACGCGATCAAATTCATCTTATCAAAATAAATGATGCTAGAAGGGAAACTACAGAAAGAAATCATTGAGAGAAAAAGACTCAAAACTTACCTTGATTGTTGATCAGAAGGCAGCGCCCAGATCATACGCCCAAATTACTGGAGTACAATTCTATCCTGAAAAAAGAAGAGAACAAAGTATTACTAAAAATAGTGGCTATAATAATAGTAGGGAAATAGTACTAATAAAGCCAGAGGAAGGTGATAAGGACGGGAGGACGAACGAAAAAGTTAAAGAACAATTAATGAATGAGTTAAAAACAGTCAAAAAGAAGCTAAAGATCCAGGGAATAAAACAAATGAGAAGAAGAGGAGTAATTGTAAAACTAGATAACAAAGAGGACGTAAATCTATTAAAGAAAGTAGACCCAGAAAAGAAGAAATTAAAGTTTGAAGAACCAAAGGAAATTCTTCCCTCAATAATTATTTATGATATTGAGAACAATCATTCAGGAGAAAAAGTCTGCAATGACTTAATTAATAAAAACTTTAAGCATCTAAATGAGGAAGAACTAAATCAATTAAGAAATGAAACTTTAATTAAATTCAGCTTCAAGACTAACAGCATGGATAGTGCAAATGCCAGGAAGCTATGCTAATTTTATAATAAATAAAGGTAGAGAATATGTTCAATGGAGGAGGTATAGAGTCAAGGAGTATGTAAACGTGGTCAGATGCTTCAAGTGTCATTTGTACGGATATACCGCAAAAGTTTGCTATGCTCCAGATCAAATCTTTGAGACCTGCGGTAGTAAAGAGCACCTCAAAAAGGTCTGCAGAACCAAAATGCATAAACTGCACCTGCACAAGACGGAAAGAAAATAAGCACAGCGTGAGAAATAAAGATTATCCAGAATATCTCAAACATGTGAGAATATACTACAATAAAATAAAATAAGACTAAAAATCGCCCAAATCAATACTTAAAGGTCGCGCGCTGCAGCGACAAACCTACAGCACATATTTAACGAATACAATCTGGACATCTTATGTATACAAGAACCATACGCATATAAAAAAAGAATAAGGGGCTATATAACTCCAGGACTAAAGGACGTACAACCTGTCAAAAAAAACGCGTAGGTGGCCTCGGTCATTAGAGAATGTTACTTGGATTTTTCAAAACACAGATCTAGAGTCGGAACACATCACGTGCTTCCAAGTGTGCACAAAGCATGAGCAATTTTACATCGTAAATATATACTTTCAATTCTCACTAGAGAGTGGGCCAATTTTAGACGGCCTAGTGAATATCATGAGTAACATATCTGGTAATAGAATAATTCTCAAAATGGACGCAAACGCCAGATCAGACTGGTGGTTTTCGGACACCACGGATGAAAGGGGACGAGAGCTGGAAGTATCTATCATGAAGCATAACATGTGTATTGTCAACAGACCTAATAATCCGCACACGTTTCTAACAAACAGAGGAGAGTCAAATATTGACGTCACTCTTGCAAGTGAAAATATGGTAAATAGCCTAAAAAATTGGAGAGTGGATACAGTTTGTACCACAAACGAACATAATCTCATCATTTTTGAGATTGGAGAGAGGGCGCCGATGAGGATTGAGTGGAGCATGCAAGTTGTTTATAAACTGAAGAAAGCAAACTGAGAATCCTTTGGTGCATTGATTCAAACACAATTCCGCGGAGCTTTGTTATATAATATCAAAAGTAGCAACGTCAATAAGGCAGTAATGCTATTTAATAAGACACTTTGCGAAATATATGACAAATCCATCCCAAGGAGGAGGCTAGCAAGCAAAACGGTTCTATGGTGGACCGAAGAGTTACTAGCGCTGCAAGTACGGTCAAACAAAGTCAAGGAGCAACTCGTAAGGGCAAGGAAAATGCACCTTGAAAACGCGATGAAGCGTGAAAGGCTCTATAGAGAAGCAAGAAATAATACGTCTTGCAAATAAAGAAGGAAAAGAGCCTTCGTTACAAAAATTGGAAACGAGGACTCCTGGAGCATCGTATACAAGATAGTTTGCAACAAGATTAAAAGACCAAACTACTTTTGCACTCTCACTCTGCCCTCAGGAGAACAAACGCGAAACTGGACAGAAACAATAAACGCTCTACTTGACAAATGCATACCGGCTTATAATAAGGAAAGAGAAGGTGATATACCATAAACTGAGGTTACAAAATAAGAGATATAGCAACAGTAACCTGGAGCAAGATATCTCAGAAAAAGAAATAGACCACGAAGTCAAGAAGATAAAATGAAATAAAGCCCCAGGAGCTGACGGCATAAAAGGTGAGATAAGAAAAGCAGTATGGGCAAACAACAAGACTACCTTATGTCTTATATCAAATAAGTGTCTAAGAGAACGGACATTTCCAAATAGAAAACCGCTTTATTACGCATTATACTAAAAGACAGCAAAAAAGACAGAGGCAAAATCAATTCGTATAGGCCAATCGCACTATTACCAGCAGTGGCAAAGGTCTTTAAAAAAATTCTGATCAACATAGTCGTCAAATGAAAGGGCTGAGATTTCCTGTTATTTATTACAATTTTTTCTGATTATTACTTATTATTGTTATATGCGCTTGGTATGTTTATACTTTTTGTTCGGTGGTTACTTTAAATCTTTTTCTTTTTAGCATTTCTGTTATTTTATTAATGCTCTGTTTCTTTTTTCACTTGTATATACAGGGTGTCCGTCCATAAATGTCCGAGCAAATATCTCGTAACTGGTTGAAGTTAGAAGAAAGTTTAATAAGGAAAATTTACATGGTTTTTAGTCGGCTACAAAATGCACGTAAAGAAATTTTTTTACTGGTCACCTTTTTGAGTTATGAACGTCAATGTAGGTTTTTTAAATGGGTACCTATAATTTTTTTTGCATATTTACATAGTAGAGGTAATTTTCAATCAAAATTATATTAGGAAAAAAATTGCTACGACGCATCGTTTACGAGATAATCGGCATGCAAAGTATTAAAGTAATAATTTGGATCGAGTATTGTTGAACAAATTTGGAATATCAAATAGGTTGAGAAAGTAAACATTGTTTTTTCATGAAATATTTATTAACAAATTAATTAAGAAATGGTTCGAAATTGTTACCATCATGATCGATACAGCATTCAACGCGTTTTATAATGTTTCTTATTGTTAACTGCAGCATTTCTATTGTAATACTTTCAACAGCTCTAGTGATTTTATGTCGTAAATCTTCTTCATTTTCAGGAATAGTTGCATAAACAATATCCTTAATATACCCCCAACTTCTGTTGTAATACCACATCTCGAGCATATCACACTTTTCCGTAATTGTAAACATTGTTCTCACGCGCTCGTATGAAGTCTGTTATATCGAACAGGATCGCTGACCTTCAACTTTTCAAAATACACGACTGTTTGATTTGTAAATAAAGTATTCGTATAGCACGTAATATGAATTACAGGGTAGTATGAGTCTGTTAGTCAATCGTCTACATACGAGCGCGTGAGAACAATGTTTACAATTACGGAAAAGTGTGATATGCTCGAGATCTGGTATTTAAGTATGCGTAATGAAAATGAAGCACGATTACTTTATCAACAAAAATATCCAGAACGAAGAATACCAAATAATCGTACATTTCGACGAATTGAAGATCAATTGCGTCAAACAGGATCGCTAACAAGACAACGACGTACAATCCAAACAGATGAAGAAAAAGAGAGTGTGCTATTAAGTTTTATTGAAAACAGACGTACATCCATAAGAACAGTAGCACGTAATTTAGAATTATCGAAAAGTTACGTACACGCTGTACTAAAAAAATTCAAATTCAAACCGTTTCGTGATAATTTAGTACAAGCTTTACATGAAGGAGATGCAGATCGCCGATTAATGTTCTGCCACTGGCTTCGAGTTAATTATCGCACTGACTTTGGTTTTCTTAATAAAATATTATGGTCTGATGAATCTTGTTTTTCCAATTGTGGTATGGAAAATCGACATAACGTGCATACTTGGTCCGATGTGAATCCACATGCGAAAAGAGATAAAGGTTTCCAACGCAGATTTTCGGTGAACGTATGGTGCGGAATCATCGGAACAAAAATTATTGGACCTTTCTTTTTCCATGGTCATCTTAATGGTGACAAATACTTGGAATTCTTGCAAACAACTTTCTCAGATTATTTACGCGATCTTCCATTATCAGTTTTTCGAAATATTATTTTTCAACAAGATGGTGCTCCAGCACACAATACACGTGCTGTAATTAACTTTTTAAATAATAGATTTCTTAATTGTTGGATGGGTACTAATGGTCCTGTACGATGGCCACCGAGATCTCCGGACTTGACACCTTGCGATTTTTTCCTTTGGGGGTATATTAAGGATATTGTTTATGCAACTATTCCTGAAAATGAAGAAGATTTACGACATAAAATCACTAGAGCTGTTGAAAGTATTACAACAGAAATGCTGCAGTTAACAATAAGAAACATTATAAAACGCGTTGAATGCTGTATCGATCATAATGGTAACAATTTCGAACCATTTCTTAATTAATTTGTTAATAAATATTTCATGAAAAAACAATGTTTACTTTCTCAACCTATTTGATATTCCAAATTTGTTCAACAATACTCGATCCAAATTATTACTTTAATACTTTGCATGCCGATTATCTCGTAAACGATGCGTCGTAGCAATTTTTTTCCTAATATAATTTTGATTGAGAATTACCTCTACTATGTAAATATGCAAAAAAAATTATAAGTACCCATTTAAAAAACCTACATTGACCTTCATAACTCAAAAAGGTGACAAGTAAAAAAAATTTCTTTACGTGCATTTTGTAGCCGACTAAAAACCATGTAAATTTTCCTTATTAAACTTTCTTCTAACTTCAACCAGTTACGAGATATTTGCTCGGACATTTATGGACGGACACCCTGTATATATATATATCATACATAGTTTACATCTGTACTTCGTATAGTGCGTTAGCTTGCAGGTGGTATATCAGTAGATTTTCTTCGCACGTGTATGTCTTATCTATTTTTATGCACTTGTCGAGGTCTTGTGCTTTTAATCGGAGGAAGTTGTAGTTAGTTTATTGATAGGCTATTAGTGGCTATGTTAGTTTATTGATGGCTATTAGTGGCTGTGTTATTCTGACTAATGTAAATACATTGTCATAGTCGTGTATCGATAGTGGTATTGCTTCTATTATTTCGTACACGAGGTACGTTATTATTGCGAAGTTTATGAGGCTGTAGATGTGTGACTTGTCATAATATGCACTTATTTTTGCGTATTTGCGTATTTCTTGCCAGTTTCCTGTTTGCAGTCTGAAAGGAAAGTGTAGTCCGTTGGGCAAGTGGACCGTGGCTTCTCGTAGGTTTTTACTATTTCGTTGATTAGCAGTAGTCTTGTTTCTACTGCTCCGTTCTGTTTCGCTATTAGATAGTCCGTAGCATCCTTGATGTCCTCGTACAAGTCTGTGAGCACGGCGATAATTGTTATGAGGTGCTTGTCTATTTCTTCGTTATTTATTACTTGTGCTGTTTGTACTTGCATTTTTTTGTCATATTGGTGATTATTTTTTCGTTGTGATTTATTACTTGTTCTAGTGCCTGGATGTGGTCTATTGTTGCGTTTACTATTTCTAATTGATTTTTTGCTACGTGTTCTGCTGTTTATTGGCGTTTTTGTATCAATGCCATTTGTTCGCCTATAATCCTTGCATCGTTTGCGTCCATTGTTCCAAACAGTTTTGGAAATTGTTTCTATTGCGTCTATTAATCCTCGTTTTGGTGTTTGTTTCTTGTAAATTGTTTGTAGTCTCTCCGTGGCTGTCGTTATTTTTTCGTTTTCTTTATTTAATATTTGTAATGTGTTTTTGCAGTTTCTATTTGTGTCTGCTATGGTTAGGTTGCACATTTCCTCGGTTTTTTTGTATGTAGTGCTGTAATTGCTGGACGCGTACTTCTATTGCTGTCACGTCTATTTTTATTGCTAATTTCCATGATGCCTCTACTTATTGTAGTGTTCATATTTTCTTGAAGTATATTCCGGGTTCCTGCCGGAATTCCTGCACTTCGTACGGTGGATTCGTTTTTATTTCCTCCGGTAGGCTCTTCGTGGCCATGAGTCTGCAATTTAATCGGTTTTATTTTATTGTTACGTCCTGCGGAGTAACGATTCTTTCCTTCGCAACCAACGGATATTCTAATTAACGGGCGAGCGACGGTGATCTCACCCCGATCCCAAGAATTCGGTGACTCTCACGGCAATAACCGGATGTCGGAAATTAAGTAGTTATAAATTCATCAATTGAGGAGATCTGAAGTGACACCGTTGCTCGATACCGGAAACACTCAAGATAGTAAAATCAGGGATCGGGAAGACGCACGTGTGCATCCCTTTGAGTTCTGATGCCCGACACCCGCATAGCAACAAATCAAAGAATTTTTTGACATTTAATGCTTCTGAGAGTTCAATTGTCAAACCTGCCGCTTTCTCGGATAACAATTACCGAGGAATATTAAAAAGTCGTAAAAGTAAATATTACACGTGGGTGTATTAATGAATAAAGTGGTGCACACGGCCCTCGATGGGACAAAGGGAATCACAGACGAAAATTTGTATAAATAGGTGCGTTTTCCAGCGGAGCGCGCAGTCTAGTCTTGATCATTCCGAATCGCAGTTCCGTGGCATCTTGTATGCTCGAGTTCTGCGACTCTCGGATCGCGGCCTTTAAACTCGTACGGAGTGCAAGTCTCGGTCGAAAGAAAAAAGTGCCATTCGAAACGTTCCTGGTTGGGATCTGCAGACCACTGTCCATCGCACGCGCAATCCCTCCGACCGGACCTGTCATCTCCCGCTGAGTGCGGCCCAGTTTGGAGGCCTGCGGCTCCGAGAGTATTCCATTCACTATCACCGACACTCACACATTCAGCAAGTAGTAAGTCCAGAATTAATCACCTAGTTTATTTCCGCTCTTGATTTTTTTTTTGAACACCTTTTCTCTCTTTGCGAAGGATTTTTGTAATAAATATAATATATTCATTAAACTTATTACTCTCCCCTCTCATACTCTCTCTCTCTCTCTCTCTCTCTCTCTCTCTCTCTCTCTCTCTCTCTCTCTCTTCTTTTCTCTTTGCAACATTTTCCTTCTTCTTGGGATTTACTCACAAGAGGAGATCCGGAAGAATCTTTTTTTTTACTAATTTTCCTTCTTCTTGGGATTTACTCACAAGAGGAGATCCGGAAGAATCTTTTTATTACTAATTTTTCCTTCTTCTTGGGATTTACTCACAAGAGGAGATCCGGAAGAATCTTTTTTACTAAATTTCCTTCTTCTTGGGATTTACTCACAAGAGGAGATCCGGAAGAATCCTTTTATTACTAATTTTTCCTTCTTCTTGGGATTTACTCACAAGAGGAGATCCGGAAGAATCTTTTTCACTAAATTTCCTTCTTCTTGGGATTTACTCACAAGAGGAGATCCGGAAGAATCTTTTTATTACTAATTTTTCCTTCTTCTTGGGATTTACTCACAAGAGGAGATCCGGAAGAATCTTTTTATTACTAATTTTTCCTTCTTCTTGGGATTTACTCACAAGAGGAGATCCGGAAGAATCTTTTTTTACTAATTTTCCTTCTTCTTGGGATTTACTCACAAGAGGAGATCCGGAAGAATCTTTTTATTACTAACTTTTCCTTCCTCTTGGGATTTACTCACAAGAGGAGATCCGGAAGAATCTCTTTATTACTTCTATTTCACTCGTAAGAATTTCTTTCTTCCTAGACTCACTCGAACCTTTTTAAACTTCAATCTCTTTCTCTAGTTTCACTCGAACGCTGTTCGAGTTAACCCGAAGGAGGGTTTAAAATCTAACCTTTCGATAAACACAGAGAGAAACGGAGTTTTGCTTTTTTTTAGTGAATAACAATAAAACCCCTAAAATCCACAAGTACAAGTCCCGAGCAGCCGCGAAGCACCACCGGAATCGTCACAATCGCCGAATCCGCCGCCTCAAAGCTATCGAGGAAGAGATAAACGACATCGCCGCCCAAGTTAACTTACTTTGCCCCCCGATCTCGTACTCCCCGGTAGCGCCGGAGGAAGAGCGACTTCCCCCGTTTGAATTTCCCCCCAATTCCCCCATAGATAACTCTCCTCGCCCCGATTCCCCCGACTCTCAGTTAACTTATAGGATCTTCCCGGACTCTCCTGTTTCACTCTCTCCTCTTGGATCTCCGATCCCTGTTGCCCATGACCTGGTGGAAGACCAACCTCCTGCGGACTCTCCTAACGAAGGGCCCCGCGATCTCGAGGAGGAGGAGGAAACTTATTCAACCCCTCCGATCCTCGGATCTCACGATCTCGAGGACGAGAATCGTTCGCCTAGCCCTGCGCTTAGCATAGAGTTCGTAGAGGAGCTACCACCCCTTCCCCCACGCTGCTACTTTGCCCCTGGTCCCCTTCAGTCATTGGAATCTGTTTTGTCGGTACTTCCAATGTCCTCTGCCCCACTCCCTCCTTGCGCGTTCTCGCTCGGGCCCGAAGAATTTGATCTTGAAGCGGTCCGTGCCTTCCTTTGCCGTTCTCCCCCCGACTCGCTCATTCCGGTGTATCTTCCCCATACATACCCAAGTTATTATTTAGTCCCCAAACTAATATTCTTAAATCATTTCCGCCCCAACACCGCTGTATTAAAAGAACTTCCAATGTAAATCGCACACCTACATCCACATATACATACACATATATATATATATATATATATACATATGTATTTATATAGTTAAGAAAATTATAAGTAGTAATTATCCGATATAGGAATAAATCAGTTGTATAGTATACTCCACATTGTAATTGTTTAGCTTAAAAATTATAGAACGCCTAGTTAAAACCGATTTTATATGGATATAATATTTGATTTTACCCTTCTCTTAGTTTAACATTATAATTATATCATTGTAATTGTTAGCTTAAAAGTATTAGAACACTCAGTTAAAACCGATTCTATATGGATATAATATTTGATTTTACCCTTCTCTTAGTCTAACATTATAATTATATCATAGCCCCAGTTGTATTCGACATTGTAATTGTTCACTAAAAAAATTATAGAGGCTTTATTTAAACAGTTTTTTTTGTGAATATAAATCATCCTTTAAGATAAACAAATTTGTATTCTCATTTACTACTGATTGAAATAAACCAGGTACATAATTAATTGGTGCTAATTTCATAACCACGACCACCATCCCTTGCTCTTACAAGATAAGCACTAGGTCCAATCCCGAGGTAAAGCAATTAAGTTTGTTGCCTCAAAATAGGACCAAGGGACGCGGAGCATCCCGGATATCTTGCCATTGGGGCCCCCCGCTGCGGGCCCCACTGACCTATATCCCGGGTTGTCGACGCGCTCTCCCGTGCCGCACGTGCACATTCTCGAATTGTTACGTCCCTCCCTTCTCCCTCTATATCTCATCTACCCTTCTTTAACCCTGGACGTAACATTATCATTATTCAGCTTTTGTTATTTAATCTGTCTTTTTTATTGTGGGTTTGTGACTGTCTTTTCGTGTTGTTTCTGTCTTTTGTCGGTTGTCTTTCGGTCTCTTTAGTCATGTTATATCACGTCCCTCTGCGTTTTTTTAACTCTGTCTGGGATAGTGATGAGGATGATCCGGATGATTTCCGGGAGAGTCCGCCCGGTTTTGCGGACAATCTGACTGACTTCTGGGATGTCTTTGATTTTTCTCCTGATGTTGTCGACAGGCCCATGTATATGTTTTCAGGGGTGGATGATATGTCTTGTGTGGATAGTGATTTGGATGCAGCTTTCGATCCCTCTTTTCAATCCACCGCTACTGTTCCTCGTAGAGATTCTTTTGCAGTTTCTCGTTCTCTTGGTGAGTGTGTTGCTTCTTTTTTGCAAGTTTCTAATTTTGTGCTCAGGTTTTTTCTTGGTGTAGATTTTCCTTATAACTTTTTATTTCGGCTTTGTCAGTTTTTTTTTATCGTTTCTTCGGTTTTTTCTGTTCGCGATTCTTTAGTCTTTTTCTGGCTGTTTCCTGGAATAGTACTATGTTTTTTCAAAAAGCGTTTTCTTGTGCCAGTTTCGCAGGCTGAGCTGCCTACAGAGCATCCGCCGGATATAGTAGATCCGGAGCTTTTAGAACTTTATTTTGGGACGGCTGAGGACGTGGAGGTCCTTGGTGACAAGGACGAGTGTATTGGAGGTGTTGGAATCTAAACCGGATGATCTGGACGCGGACGAGAAGCCGCTTAGTGATACCAAGGATTCGGACGTGGAATTGCCTGACGTTCCGCTTCCGCCCGGTGACATTGAGGCCCTTGTGGATGAGTTTTTCGTGTCTGACAGTGACGATTTGGGGGATGGACTTGAGGGAGGGTGGTGACTTTGTTTTTTGTTTATCTTTTTTAGTTGTAATCGTAGTGTTTAGTGCTTGTAGTGTAGTGACTTCCGACTGTTAGACTTTTCTTGAACCGTCGGGGTTTTTTAGCCGGTAAGAGTCCGGTATAACCTTCTCCTCCAGGAGGGGAAGAGGTATCTTATGAGGATTTTTCCCCGTTAACAAAAAAAATATAATTTTTTTGTGAGTTTTTTATTTTATTGTTTTTATTTCTTTGGCTTTATTTATTTTGTCTTGTGTGCGTACTTTTTGTCTGCTCGTTATATTGTCGTTGAGTGTGTTCGTCTTTTTCTTATGTGTGGCATTTTTTTCTTCTCGCTTTTATTTTATTTGTGAAGCGTGAGTGTGTGTGTGTATGCTTTCTTAAGCGTTTTCTTCGTGGTGTGTTTTCGGTAGGGGAGAGGTGGGATGGAAAAAATAAAATTTTTGTATGGCCATGCTTTGTTCTTTTGCGTTATTTTTTCTTTTACTTATCTATAAATTGCATTAATCTGTTTATGTGTACTCTTATTTTTCTTCTTCCCTTCTTTATTGTATAATTTACGTCGTCGTGTTTTTCTAGTATTATGTACGGTCTAATCCATAGTGCTTCTAATTTTCTTGATCTTCTTTTTCTTAAAGTCTGATCGTGGAGTAAGACTTTATCTTTGATTTTGAAGGTGATTTCCTTTGTTTTCCGATCGTAGTATTCTTTTGCCTTAGCTTTTTCCTCTTTAAGATTTTCTCGTGCTATCTTGTTTGCGGCTCTTATTCTTTCTTTTAATTCTTGTGCGTAATCATCGTAGTTGTACATGGTTCCCGGCGATTTTAATAGTGCCGTGGGTAACGTGTCCTTCTTTTCGTAAACTAGCTCAAACGTAGTGTATCCGGTGGCTGTGCGCGGTGTCGTATTAAACGCGAGCATTGCGTAGGGGATCCATTCGTACCAATCGGTTTGTTCTTCGTTGATATAATGGCGTACATACTCCACCAATGTTCGATGGGAATGTTCTAGAGTTCCATTGCTTTCGGAATGGTACGCCGTTGTCTGTACCTTCTTTATCTGTAGTAACTTGCATACATTTTTAAATAAGTCGCTTATAAAATTTTTTTTTTAGTCCGTGAGTACTATCTCCGATATTCCATATTATAGTATTATTTTCGTTGTAAATTCTTTTGCGATTGTTGCTGCTTCTTGGTTTGATATTGATATGACTTTCCCGAATTTCGTTAAATCATCTTGAAATGTTAATAGGTATTTGTTACCTAAGATTGTCATTGTTAGCGTTCCTACTATGTCTAGGGCGCATTTCTGAAGTGGTTTTTCTGGCGTATGTGTGATTATCAACAGCGAGTTTTCTTGATAGTTTATTTTTTTGACATTTTGCGATGTAATCTTCTACGTCTCTTGTCATGCCTTTCCATTTATGTTCCATCTTCGGATTATTTAGGGTGCGTTCTACCCCTTGGTATTCTCCGTGGAGGCGTCGTAATACTTGTGTAGGAACTGCCTTTTTTTTCTTCGGTGTACTTTTTTTTCTGCTCGATGCTGTTCACTTGACTTGTGCTCGGATTTCTACCCAGAGCGTCGGCGTTTGTGTTTCTTTTTCCGGCTTGGTGGATGATCTCATAGTCATATTCTTCTAATTTGAGTCTCTACCGTATTAATCGTGAGCATGGGTCGTTCACACTAAAAAGCTATGTCAGCGGTTTGTGATCCGTGATTATTTTAAAGTGAATTCCATACAAATATGGTCGAAAGTATTTCACTGCCCATACGATGGCTAGTAGTTCTTTTTCTGTTTTATTATAGTTTTGTTCCGCTTTGCTTAGGATTCGGTTAGCGTATGCTATTGGGCGGTCTTGTTTTATCGGCTCTTTCGATATTACAGCTTCTATTGCGTAGTCAGATGCGTCGGTCGTCACTATAAATGTTTTTTTACAGTCCGGGTAATTTAACACCGGTGCTGTCAACTTTTTCTTTAACATGTGACGATACACCCCGTATAAAACATCGGCCGGAAAGGCCGCCGGGCCATAACTGGGGGTGCCTCGGATACCCGTTTTTAAGATTCCAAATACCGCGATACCGCCTGGCGACAAACACCGCCAAAGGAGACGCGCCGAGCCATTGCACGTGCTGAGTGGGCGCGCACGCGCACTCGGAGGACACGCGGTCCTCCCTACCCCGACGACTCCGCCGTCAAACGCCGAAAAGATGACAGAGGCGAGCGGAGTCGCTCGGTATAAATAGGACCACGACAAGAAACAGCGACTCCGTCACCGACCAGCTTTCCGATAACGATCCGCTGCGTCTGTCGATATCCTGCTCCCGAAGTCGGAAACCCGGTCGAAGAGTGCTTGGTCGCGACGAGAGAGTATTCCGCCTCCGACGCCAATTCATCCCGAATACACCAGCCTCCACGAGCCGAGACCCGCTCAAGCACCAAGAGTCTTGGTCGGCAAGCCGGTCCCCGGCGACCCGAAGGCTACCTTCCTCACCTCGCGACACCCATCAAAACCGCGACCACCGTGTTCGAGGTCCCAGGTCAAATTACTTGACAGGGTGCCGCGCGTCCAGCCTACTTGCGACGATCCCGTCGCAACCGCCATACCGCGCGGGAAGTCGACCCGCCCGCGAGAACCGCGACATGACGACTAGCCCGCAGACCGTACCGCAAAACCACGCCCACCGCGTCACAAAGCACGGCACGCCGGCCGCAAACTGCGCCCGCGCAAAGATTACACCGGTATACCATTGTACGATCTGGCGACGAAGCGCATCGACACTTGTATACCGGGTGTCCCAGACCACCCGTCCCACCCGATTTTTTCGTAAACGCGACTATATATATATATATACACTACTCAAAAGGAAATAGGGAACACTTTCCAGACACCAAAAATTAGGCTATTTTCAAATGACTGTAACTCGGTGAAAAATCATCGTAGATAAAAAATAAAAAAAGCATTTTGAAGCTTGAAGATCCAACTTTAACGCTCTATCAGCAGATTTTCAAAATTCTTTTAACTTCCTTGTCTTATGCAGTAAAAAAGCACACCCTGTTTTGTTCCTTAAAATTTCGTATTTTTGACACTTTGCAGCTCGACCAACAAATTTTTTTCGAACAATTCAAGTAAAGCTTCATAAACTACAACATTTTGCCTACAAAATGCTTTTTTTAAAATTTCTCTACGATTTTTTTTGACCGAGTTACGCTACTTTGAAGCTAAACCTGCATTTTTTACAAATGATATCCGTACTCCGTGAAAAATCATCGTAGACAAAAAATCAAAAAAACCATTTTAAAGCTCGAAGTACCAGCTTTAACATGCTGTTAATGGTTTTCAAAAATTTTCTCAATTTCTTAGTACTATGCCCCAAAAAAGATACACTGTTTTTTCCTTAAAATAACGTATTTTTAACAGCCTGTAGCTCAATAAAAAAATTTTTCTCGACAAATCCAATGCAAGTGCCATAAAGTATGACATTTTCTCTACAAAATGCTTTTTTTAAAGTTTTCTCTACGATTTTTTTTGACCGAGTTACAAGACTTTGAAGATATACATTTTTTACAGTACATTTTTCCGAAAAATGACGTCTACCGCCGACATTAGCATTACCCAATGTGCACCACGTGGAGGTTGTCGGTCGGATTTTTGCACATCGTGTGTGTGTGTGTGAGTGTGTGTGTGTGTGTGTGTGTGTGTCTGTGTGTGTGTGTGTGTGTGTGTGTGTGTGTGTGTGTGTATGTATGTATCACAGCAGAGATAAGGACCCAGCAGTTCGTCACTTCTGCAGTATTTAATGACTCCAAACCCTCTCTGCTGTGTGTGTATGCGCTCGCGCGCATGAGAGTTCAATAGTGTGTATTTCCTCCTCTCTGATCAATTACTGCTTGCAAGCGTTCTCGCATATTTATACATCTTGCAATACGATCTTGCGGAATGTTGTGCCAAATTTCCGTTAAAATTTCTCCCAATTCTTCTAAATTTCGCGGCTGTTCCTCGCGACGCCTTAATCGTCGTTCCATTTCATCCCAAATGTGCTCGATTGGATTTAAGTCCGGGCTATTGGCGGGATGATTTAACAGTCTAATTGCGTGTCGTTGAAAAAAACGTCGCGTTATATTCGCCGTATGAGGTCGAGCGTTGTCCTGCATAAAAATAAAGTTCCGACAGGTTCGATTTAATAGCAAAACGTGTGGTCGTAGAATATCGTTGATATAACGAACACCCGTCATTGCCGGAGGTGGCAGGATCACTAGATCACTTCGTCTTGTAAGTGATATACACCCCCACACCATCACGGAACCGCCGTTGTAGGATCGTATTGGCATAACGCAACGTCGATCATAGCGTTCATTTCGTCGACGCCAAGTACGTATACGAGCATCATTGCCATAAAGGCAAAAACGTGATTCGTCGGAGAAATATACATTTCTCCAATCCCTAGCGGTCCAATTTATGTGATCGCGCGCAAATTGATAACGTACTTGGCGATGTACGAGTGTGAGTCTTGGTACTTGTGCACGAACACGAGAACGAAGACCGGCTTCTCTCAAACGGTTGCGAATTGTTTGTTCGCACACATGGCGCAAATGAATGTCATTACGAATGTTTCTTGCGGTAATTATTCGTCTTTCTAATGCATAACGAACAATGGCTCGATCTTGTCTATTTGTCGTTAATCGAGAACGACCACTACCTTCACGTCTCGTGTAATTTCCCGTGTCTTGATATCGTAACCAAGCTCTACTCACTACGGACACAGATGCACCAATATCTTGCGCCACATAACGCATACTAAAACCTTGTTGCAAAAGCGCAATTATGCGTGCAACTTCTACGGCCGATAAATGTCTACGCGGCATTTTGAAAATTCCGTGTCGCTTATCACACTGCGAGAATCGCCGGCGTACTAAACAAAATTTTATTGTATTGAGCATGCAATGTTTACATATGGTCATCTTTGTCTAAAAAGAGATTTTTTTTAGACTAAGACGACTATATGTTTACAGTTCACAGGATTGGAGAAATGTATATTTCTCCGACGAATCATGTTTTTGCCTTTATGGCAATGATGCTCGTATACGTACTTGGCATCGACGAAATGAACGCTATGATCGACGTTGCGTTATGCCAATACGATCCTACAACGGCGGTTCCGTGATGGTGTGGGGGTGTATATCACTTACAAGACGAAGTGATCTAGTGATCCTGCCACCTCCGGCAATGACGGATGTTCGTTATATCAACGATATTCTACGACCACACGTTTTGCTATTAAATCGAACCTGTCGGAACTTTATTTTTATGCAGGACAACGCTCGACCTTATACGGCGAATATAACGCGACGTTTTTTTCAACGACACGCAATTAGACTGTTAAATCATCCCGCCAATAGCCCGGACTTAAATCCAATCGAGCACATTTGGGATGAAATGGAACGACGATTAAGGCGTCGCGAGGAACAGCCGCGAAATTTAGAAGAATTGGGAGAAATTTTAACGGAAATTTGGCACAACATTCCGCAAGATCGTATTGCAAGATGTATAAATATGCGAGAACGCTTGCAAGCAGTAATTGATCAGAGAGGAGGAAATACACACTATTGAACTCTCATGCGCGCGAGCGCATACACACACAGCAGAGAGGGTTTGGAGTCATTAAATACTGCAGAAGTGACGAACTGCGGGGTCCTTATCTCTGCTGTGATACATACATACACACACACACACACACACACACACACACACACACACACACACACACACACACACACACACACACACTCACACACACACACACGATGTGCAAAAATCCGACCGACAACCTCCACGTGGTGCACATTGGGTAATGCTAATGTCGGAAAAATGTACTGTAAAAAATGTATATCTTCAAAGTCTTGTAACTCGGTCAAAAAAAATCGTAGAGAAAACTTTAAAAAAAGCATTTTGTAGAGAAAATGTCATACTTTATGGCACTTGCATTGGATTTGTCGAGAAAAAGTTTTTTATTGAGCTACAGGCTGTTAAAAATACGTTATTTTAAGGAAAAAACAGTGTATCTTTTTTGGGGCATAGTACTAAGAAATTGAGAAAATTTTTGAAAACCATTAACAGCATGTTAAAGCTGGAACTTCGAGCTTTAAAATGGTTTTTTGATTTTTTGTCTACGATGATTTTTCACGGAGTACGGATATCATTTGTAAAAAATGCAGGTTTAGTTTCAAAGTAGCGTAACTCGGTCAAAAAAAATCGTAGAGAAATTTTAAAAAAAGCATTTTGTAGGCAAAATGTTGTAGTTTATGAAGCTTTACTTGAATTGTTCGAAAAAAATTTGTTGGTCGAGCTGCAAAGTGTCAAAAATACGAAATTTTAAGGAACAAAACAGGGTGTGCTTTTTTACTGCATAAGACAAGGAAGTTAAAAGAATTTTGAAAATCTGCTGATAGAGCGTTAAAGTTGGATCTTCAAGCTTCAAAATGCTTTTTTTATTTTTTATCTACGATGATTTTTCACCGAGTTACAGTCATTTGAAAATAGCCTAATTTTTGGTGTCTGGAAAGTGTTCCCTATTTTCTTTTGAGTAGTGTATATATGTATGTATGTATATTACCGTGTATATATTGTCCGTCCCACTAGCTAAATATACATAAATTTAAACCATATCTCGCGTGTAGTCTGTATCTTAAGACGCACCGCCGGCCTTTTTTTCTCCTGCGTTGAACCATTTTCGCAATTTAGCACCAAAAACCCGACGAGCTAATCCGTGCGCGGAAAGTCGGTAAATTACAAACGACTCAAACGCGTGCTGTTGCGTTAACGTCCACGCGAATTTTTTATCTTTCTGTGTTAGCATGGTTAACGGTTTCGCTATTTTCGTAAAGTTTTCTATGAATTTTTTATAGTATCCTGCCAGGCCTAGGAATGCTTGAATGTCTTTGATTTTATTCGGCGTCGAGAAATTTTCTACTACCGTTATTTTACTTGGGTCTGGTCTTATTCCTTCCTCGGTAATTACGTGCCCTAAATAGTTAACTTCTTTTCTTAGAAATTCGCATTTATCTATCTGGAGTTTTAAGTTATGTAGTCTTAATTGTTGGAATACTTCTGTAAGGCGACGATTACGTTCCTGTAGACTTGGCCCGTATATGACGATGTCATCTAAATATACGAGACATCTGATACCTTGAATGCCTGCGAGCACTGAGTTTATTAAGCTCTGAAATGTTGCCGGTGCGTTTTTTAATCCGAATGGCATTCTATTATATTCATAATGCCCGTATGGTGTGGAAAATGCTGTTTTTCCTTTATTTTTTTCCGCCATGGGTACTTGGTGATACCCTGACGCTAAGTCTAGCGTTGTGTATTTGGCACTTCTTAGTTGATCTAATATGTCCGTTATGTTTGGTAGTGGGAACGAATCGCCTATGGTTAAGTCGTTTAGTTGTCTAAAATCTATAATTCTCATTTTCCATTTTCCGGACGCGTCGGCTTTTTTGGGCACCACTAGAATCGGCGCGTTCCACTGACTTGCACTAGGTCAAATAATTCCATCTCTCAGCATTTTTTCTACTTGTTTATTTACTTTGGTTTTGTGTTTCTCCGACAGGCGGTAAGGTCTTACATTTACGGGTGCGCTATCTACTCGCGTATTTATCTCGGGTGTCACGGTTGAGGTACACGTGTGTCGAGAAAAAAAATGTCGGAAAATTCTTTACAAATTTCAGTTAGAGTTTTTCCTTCTTCATCGTTTAAGTGTTCTGTACACAGTAATTGTCATAATCTATCTTGTTTTCTCTTTGTGGCACAACGTTTTCTTTCTCTTGCTAATATACGGCGAATATTTCCTTGCTGTCTTCTTCCTCGATCGTGTCGAGCATCGCGTGCGGCGTCATTATCTCTACCGGCACGTCTGTTATGTTTATCATGCTTACTAAGCCCCTATAGTTGTGTGGTGTTATTAAGCATTCGCCTATATACACTCCTGACGCAGTCTCTTCTTTCCTTGTTATCGTCGTTTTGTTAGTATTTGTAATTATTTGGACCAGTGTTTCGCTGCACGGTCTTAATGTTACTGTGGTTTACGAAAATCCGCCACCAATATGCGCCCGCGCGCGAACGCGGAGGCAAGCCGCGGACGCCAGCGTGAGCGTGAGCGCCGGCGCTAGTTCAGGCGCTGCCGCTAAGTGGCTGCTTTCTCGGGAGTCAAATGCATCCACCGAGCGCATATAACACGCGACCGCAACCCGTCAATCACACATCCTCCAATCGAAGCAGAGCTCCCTACTGGGCCTATCGATCACGAGAATCGTGACTAGAGATGCGCTCCTTTCCGGGCCCTCTATCTTATGTAACTAGAGGTGCGCTCCTTTCCGGGCCCTCTATCTTATGTAACTAGAGGTGCGCTCCTTCCCGGGCCCTCTATCTTGGTGTACCTAAAGGTGAGCTCCCTTCAGGGCCCTCAGTATTTTGGGCAAAAAACTTCGCGGCACGTCAAACTGCCTCATCGACGTCTTCAACGGGACCGTCCCGCTCGATACCTGCATCCGGATTGTCCGGGCTGCATCTGCCCCGACAACTGCCAGGATATTTCAATACCCGATTAAGGTGTAGAGTTCCTCCCCTGGAAGCTATGAGAGATCGAGTGCCCTGCACGTACACCTGCACGACGACCCACGGCGCCGGTTCACCGCAGTCTGCGCAAAGAATTAAGAGACCCAGACATTGCCGTCCGCTCCAACCACATCCAGCGACTCTCAGACGTCGCCAACGTCTACCACAGGCACTCCATCGAGCCTCAGGAGTGTTACCGTCGTCCCCGTCGCATAGATCACACACTTACGCAATTACACTTGTATCAAGAAGTAATTTTATTAAAGAACACGTTGAACATAGAGCGTGTGTTCATTTGTAGAACTTTCTGACATTTTCTAAGCTAACCCACAGTTATTTTCTTATATGGGTATAGTTTAAATCGCGTATCGCCTATTGTTACTTGCATCGTGTCATAGTTGCATGTCGCTTTATTTTTTCGGATGAAGTTGACTCCGAGGATGCCTTCATAGGCAAACGGCACAGCATCTCGGGTAACATAGACAGGCTGCTTTCTGAGCTTGTTATCTACTATGATATGGATGTACGCTTTCCCAATTGTGGTGATAGAGTGACCCGATATTCCTGTAAGTTGGATTTCTTCTTCAATTATCTCTGTTTTATTGGCCAGAGTTTTCAACTTAATTAATGAGATTGTCGCTCCGGTGTCAAATAGAAATTCTATGTTGTTCCGTGCAGATTCCTATACGGATAAGGAAATTAGGTCTAGCCCGTTTCGGTGCGTAGCGTGCAAAAGTGCGTTATGTGGTAAGAGGCGGCGGTCCGCTTATGCTGCGAATTTTTCTTTTTTTCCTCGTCTTCGCTACTTGACGCATCGGCGGCCTTTATCGCTCGCCGTTTCTCTTGATTATTCTCCCTCTTATTACCTCTTGTACTTTTTCGGGCTGAGAAGTTCTCTACCTTTTCGGATCCGCCATTTAACGATCAACATTGTAACAAAACGCCCCTCCACCTCGCGCGCACTGCCACTCCGCTCCGTCCACCCGAGCAATACACCGGCAGAACGCCACGTGCGCGCACCGAGCTAACCTGCCGTCGCGATCACGCGGCAGCACGCGCGCCGCCCGTGGCGTTCGGCAACGCTCCCACTCCGGGCCAGCCGACCGAACGCACGGATTGGTCCGCCCAACCGTGCGTTCGGATATATAAGCCGGCAGTGGGAACGCCGAGACAGATCTTCCCGGTCCGCCGAATCCGACAGGTCGAGTATCCTCGACCGCACTCCGACTCCCAAGAGGACGAGAATACTCGCCTCATCCTGACTCCCCTCGACGAGCATCCTCGTCGTTCCGGCTAGCCGAGTATCCTCGGCTAATCCTGTCATACCGAATACCGTACACCACCAATCACGGCGAGCATCCTCGCCGTAGCCGAGTATCCTCGGCTAATCCTGTCATACCGAACACCGTACACAGCCAATCACGGCGAGCATCCTCGTCGAGTCCGCAGGCTGGGTATCCCTAGCCAATCCCATCCGTCCTCTCCCGCAGGGAAGAGTCTCTCGTAACCAAAAACTCGTCAGGGCATCCGCGTCCTGACAAGAACTTCGCCTCTTTTTGCACGAGGCGGCTCGGGCGAGACGCGGAATCGTCGCCGTCGCTCCGATCCCGCGTTCCGCGGCTCCCCGACCACCCCGGACACCGAGTCCGTTTCAAACCACGCGATTTACTTTAAGTTATAGTTACTTGTATTCTTATGATTTCGTAGTTCTAGTACTTCAGTTCTTATTATGTTTCATTCTAAGTTCGAGTTATCTTTTGACACTGTACCGACTCAGCTGTACTCTCGCGGTTATTGATTTTTGTTTCGAACTTCCGTCTTGGCTCTCGCCTAGCGCGCTCGTTAGCCCACGCGTCACCGCGCGCTCATCGTTACCACCGCTCGCGATTCCGACCGCGCAGCGGCAATTGGTCGCCGCGACCACCACGAGCCAATCGCGCCCCCGCTAAGGCTGGGTCCACTTGTCACGAGGCGTTAGACGCAATCAGCTATGAGGCTACATGTAAATATCACATAAAGATCCAAATAAAGATCTCAGTATTTTTGTGAGCTGAATACCGAGTGCGATTATTACACCGAACCCGACCAATCCGGCGAGCTTATCCGCAACCGTATCCTGACACCTACCAGAACCGCACGAAAACCACCAGCGTTACATGGCGCCCGAACAGGGACCGTTTTAAAAACCGATAATCGCACCCGGAAATAAATGCCTCTCGCCGAGTGGACCGAACAGCTGCCGCGAGACCAGCTCGAGTTGTTAGCTCAGACTTATCAGATAGAGACGACCGGTACACTTGACGAGTTACGATACCGCGTAACCCGTCACTTCCTCGCGATGACCAATCCGAACCAGTCCGCTGGCGCACCCGCGCCGGAAACCGCGAGCCCGTCCCCACCGGTCACCGGAAGCGAGTCCCACTCGCATAGTAAGATTATGAATCAAATACGCAAATGGGGTTGCCACTTCGACGGTCGCGACCCTCTGTCATTCTTAGAGCGCGTAACCGAACTACAGGAAGAATACCAATACACCGACAACCAGATGAAGGCCGAACTCCCAGAGTTATTAAAAGGGGATGCTCTGGCATGGTATCGGAATGAGCGAGAATCCTGGGAAACATGGACCGACTTTACCAGTGCCCTACGACGGCATTACCTACCGCGACGGTACCAAGCTAAGCTGATGCGCGAAATACAAGAACGCCGACAACAACCCAACGAGGCTTACGCCAAGTACGCGACCGCCCTGCTTACGATGATGCGGCGCGCCGGGGGTTTTACCCAGGCGGAAAAGGTAGACCGCCTGTACGAAAACCTGCGGGCAGAGTACAAATTGTACGTACGCATGAACGACGCTACGGACCTCGCCGACCTGGCCGACCAAGCCGCCGAATTTGAAGATATCTCCAGAGCCCGGGAGAGCGAGACCCGTGCCGAGAGGAAGAAAGTCAACACCGCTACACCCGCCGACACCCCGCCCTACGACCGCGCAACCGCCTGCTGGCGCTGTAAACAGCGCGGACACAGCCGTTTCGAATGCAGGAGACCCGCACGCAAATTTTGCTCGCAGTGCGGGAAGGACGGCGTTCTCACGAAGGACTGTCATCCTCGGGCGGGAAACGCCGCAACGGCCGGGGACGCAACCACTCCTCGGCCCGAGTCCACATAAAGTACACACCACGACCCCATATACCGGTCCGCCTGGGACAACACCGGATTTCCGCTTTACTGGACACCGGGGCCGAAGTATCCATCATCAACCGACAGGTCGCCGGGTACGCCAAAGAGATGCGGATATGGCCGCAGGAACAGGAGGAGGCAATCCACCTAGCCGACGGCACCACTGCCACCACGCCAGGCCGCGTCAAACTCCGCCTCCGAATCGCCGGCCGTCAACTCGAACACACCTTCCAGATCCTTCCGTCCTTAGACAGCCCGATGCTCATAGGAACCGACCTGTGGGCCCGACTACAGATCGCTATACCCCCGCCACCTCTCCAGCTCCGAAAAACGCCACCCGCGGCGTACTCAGTGACCCCGGGCATGGTAAAACGAACCGCACAAGAGGAGCGGGAGCTCCAAGCCTTCCTGGCCATGGAGTTGGCCAAGTTCGAGGAGGTACGAGGACCGACCGACCAGGCCAGCCACCAGATCCGGCTGAAAACAGACGTACCGATCAAACAACGGTACCGACCGCGCAACCCGGCGATGCAAAGCATCATCGATGAGGAGGTCCGCAAAATGGAAGAAGCCGGTATTATCGAGCCATCAACCAGCGCATGGAGCTCCCCGGTGGTTATAGTGAGGAAAAAGGACGGGAAACACCGTTTTTGTATTGACTTTCGGAAGGTAAACGAAGTCACCGAGCGGGATGCGTACCCGCTACCGCAAATCCCCGCCACACTAGACAAGCTGCGCGGGGGCCGATACCTCACTACGCTCGACCTACAGCAAGGTTATTGGCAGATTCCGCTCACGCCCGATAGCCGGCCAATCACCGCCTTCACCGTTCCGGGCCGGGGCCTAATGCAGTTCACCGTCATGCCTTTCGGACTGCATTCGGCTCCGGCGACGTTCCAACGTTTGCTCGACCGAATACTGGGCCCCGAATTGGAACCTCACGTGTTCGTCTACCTAGACGACATTATCGTGACCAGCGCAACGTTCTCCGACCATCTGCAGCACCGGCGGGAAGTTTTTCGGCGACTACGCCAAGCCAAGCTCCGGTTAAATCCGGAAAAGTGCCAGTTCTGTCTCAACGAACTTAAATACCTGGGCCACATAGTGGATGGCCAGGGAATCCGCATCGATCCCGATAAGGTTCGCGCCGTCGCACAGTGGCCAACCCCGACAAACGTACGACAAGTCCGACAATTCGTGGGACTCGCGTCATGGTACCGCCGCTTCACACCTAGTTTTTCCGAAACCGCCGCACCACTCACCCGCCTCACACGAAAAAACGCCCGATGGACGTGGGGGCTCGACGAGGAGGCCGCTTTCCGCGAACTCATGCGCGCGCTAACCTCCGCACCCACCCTCGCGTGCCCCGATTTCTCGCGCCGGTTCGTCCTCCAGACAGACGCCAGCACGTACGGTCTCGGCGCCGTCCTCTCGCAGCATTTTGACGAGGGGGAGCGCGTCATCGCATACGCCAGCCGGTCGCTCAACGGCGCGGAGAAGAACTACAGTGCCACCGAGCTCGAGTGCCTGGCCGTGGTGTGGGGCATCCGGCATATGCGCGGTTACCTGGAGGGATACGAGTTTACGGTCATCACTGACCACCAGGCCCTCCAGTGGCTGCGCCGCCTGGATTCTCCCACCGGCCGACTCGGCCGATGGGCGCTTGAGCTCCAGCAGTACACGTTCGACGTCCGGTACCGCGCGGGAAAGCTGAACCGGGTCGCCGACGCACTATCCAGGTTACCGGCCGTGTGCAGTAACCAAGCACACCCCGCGTGCCCATGGTACCGGCGCCAGCTCCTCCGCGTACGGGACCGACCGGGGGATTTTGCGGATTACGAGATCCGACAGGGTCGATTATACCGCCGTATACTCCATTCGACCAACTTTAAAGACGAACCCGCCGAGACGCAGTGGAAGCGATGCGTACCTCGCGACGAAAGAGGGGTCGTGCTGGCACGGGTGCACGACCACCCTGCCGCCGGTCACCTCGGCATCGCCAAAACCATTGCCCGAGCCGCGGAACGTTACTACTGGCCGGGAATGTTCTCCGATATCGCGCGTCACGTACGGGCGTGCGCCAATTGCCAGGCGCACAAGAGTGCTCAGGTCCGACCGGCCGGACTGATGCACGCAACCCACGTGGAGGCGCCTTGGGAACAGGTCACCACCGATCTGGTAGGACCCCTCCCACGGTCCACCAACGGAGCCGCTTGGCTGCTGGTCTTGCAAGACCGCTTCACCAAGTGGGTGGAGCTGGTGCCGCTGCGGCGAGCAACCGCCACCGCCATCGCCCAGAACATAACGGACCGCGTCGTCTACCGCCACGATTGCCCCGAGATCCTAATCTCCGACAACGGGACACAATTCGTGGCGGGGCACGTGCGCGAACGGCTACGCGACCTGGGCATCCGCCACCGGACGGCTCCAGTACACGCCCCTCACTGCAACCCCGTCGAGAGGACCAACAAGACGGTCAAAACCATGATCGCGCAATTCGTGGGCCGGGATCACCGCCGCTGGGATCAGCACATCACGGCACTGCAATTTGCGTATAACACCGCCGTCCACGACGCCACCGGCTACACGCCCGCCTACCTGAACTGCGGGCGAGAGCTCGAGACGCCACCACGGGACACTGACGGGAGACCCGCACCGACGGCCGCTCCAGCCACCAACCAGCGACGACTCCAGGAGGCCTACGAGGTAGTCCGAACAAACCTCGCCCGAGCCTTCCACCGCCAAGAACGATATTATAATTTAAGGAGACGGGCGTGGAAACCCGCCATAGGGGACCTAGTCTGGAAAAAGGACCATCCCCTCTCGAACAAGGGCAAATCCTTCAATTCAAAGTTGGCACCCAAGTACATCGGACCATTGGAGGTCCGAAAAATCCATTCTCCAGTCGTCGTCGATCTGCGGGACAAGCGCGGTAAGTGGCACCGTCACATACATGTGCAGGACCTTAAGCCGGGTCAACAGCACGAACAGACCCGAGGACCAGACCACGCGGAGACGGACCGTGAGGAAGCAGCCGACGCAGGAGCAGACGACGCCGACGATGATGATGCAGGAACGTACGACGACCCGGCCAGCAACGGGGCTCGTGCCGATCACGCCCGGACGGCGTGACTGCCTGAAGGGAAGGAGCTACCTCCCCCAATCCAGAAAAATATATAAAGGGGGTCACCGCAACCAGGAACCTGCAGAAAGACCGAATCCACCATGGAATCCGACCTGGACGCACTCCTGACGATGCCGAACAACGACGTCGAATTCGAGGTCCTGTGGGAGAAGATGATGAGGACCTCACCGAAACCGGCCAACCTGTTCTCATCACCGCCGCACCGACGAGCAAGCCCGGCCGCGGACACCACCAAGAAGCCGGAGCATCCGGTACCCGACACCGCCACGGATGCATCGACAAACTCCGGCCGCCAACAGAGCCTACCCGTCCTCCCGGGGACGCCACCTCCTGCCACACCAAAAGACGCACGGCCGGTCCGCGCCATTCGCGCGCCGCCTCAGGAGCTGGTGCGAAAGGCGAAGCCGGCAAAGTACTCCGTCACGCCGTCGACAACCGGGAAAGGAGAGCCGCCAATCGTCGGGGTCCGGGTACAGAGGTCCTCCGCAGTCAACGCCAGGAAACTCGCTGCACTGCTAGCCGAACCACCGACGCCGACCAGACGAGGCAAGCGCCAAGCGACAACGGACGGCGAAAGCCAGCGGGAACAGGCCCGGAACCGCCTGATCACACTCTTCGGCGATGCCCTGTCAGACCTCGATGACGAGATACAACCAAACGAGGGGCCAATCACTGGGCATGACCCGAAAACCGGACCAGCAGACGAAACCTCCTCCGCACCGCCACCGGCAAGGATCACCGCCACGGTCACAACCGACGCCACCGCAACCACATCCGACGCCAGCTCCAGCGCGCCGCCAACAGCCAAGTCAACCACCGGGGAAGCCGGTCGGCCCGAGCGGCCGCCCATACCTGTGCGCATACGGGACGATTTAACCGTCTACGTCCCGTACTACGCGGCCACGATATCGAGGGTCTACAAGGTGCGACTCGCGACGCGGCGGTACACCTTGCGATTCGGGCGGGACGGCCAGTGCCACTACGTGCGGGAATTCCCGGCGTAGTGGCCAAAGTTCGCCACTCACAGAGGGGAGGGGTGATGTAACAAAACGCCCCTCCACCTCGCGCGCACTGCCACTCCGCTCCGTCCACCCGAGCAATACACCGGCAGAACGCCACGTGCGCGCACCGAGCTAACCTGCCGGCGCGATCACGCGGCAGCACGCGCGCCGCCCGTGGCGTTCGGCAACGCTCCCACTCCGGGCCAGCCGACCGAACGCACGGATTGGTCCGCCCAACCGTGCGTTCGGATATATAAGCCGGCAGTGGAAACGCCGAGACAGATCTTCCCGGTCCGCCGAATCCGACAGGTCGAGTATCCTCGACCGCACTCCGACTCCCAAGAGGACGAGAATACTCGCCTCATCCTGACTCCCCTCGACGAGCATCCTCGTCGTTCCGGCTAGCCGAGTATCCTCGGCTAATCCTGTCATACCGAATACCGTACACCACCAATCACGGCGAGCATCCTCGCCGTAGCCGAGTATCCTCGGCTAATCCTGTCATACCGAACACCGTACACAGCCAATCACGGCGAGCATCCTCGTCGAGTCCGCAGGCTGGGTATCCCTAGCCAATCCCATCCGTCCCCTCCCGCAGGGAAGAGTCTCTCGTAACCAAAAACTCGTCAGGGCATCCGCGTCCTGACAAGAACTTCGCCTCTTTTTTGCACGAGGCGGCTCGGGCGAGACGCGGAATCGTCGCCGTCGCTCCGATCCCGCGTTCCGCGGCTCCCCGACCACCCCGGACACCGAGTCCGTTTCAAACCACGCGATTTACTTTAAGTTATAGTTACTTGTATTCTTATGATTTCGTAGTTCTAGTACTTCAGTTCTTATTATGTTTCATTCTAAGTTCGAGTTATCTTTTGACACTGTACCGACTCAGCTGTACTCTCGCGGTTATTGATTTTTGTTTCGAACTTCCGTCTTGGCTCTCGCCTAGCGCGCTCGTTAGCCCACGCGTCACCGCGCGCTCATCGTTACCACCGCTCGCGATTCCGACCGCGCAGCGGCAATTGGTCGCCGCGACCACCACGAGCCAATCGCGCCCCCGCTAAGGCTGGGTCCACTTGTCACGAGGCGTTAGACGCAATCAGCTATGAGGCTACATGTAAATATCACATAAAGATCCAAATAAAGATCTAGTATTTTTGTGAACTGAATACCGAGTGCGATTATTACACCGAACCCGACCAATCCGGCGAGCTTATCCGCAACCGTATCCTGACACCTACCAGAACCGCACGAAAACCACCAGCGTTACAACATACTTGTCTGATATGCCTTTGCTTTCTGCAGTGGTTGCAGTATTTCTCCACTGTGTTCACGTGTGGTCGTCTTTCTAGTTTTGACAGAGAAAAATAATTCGCGTAGCGACTGCTTTGGTAGTCTTGACCATAATGCCTAGTTTTTCCATATTTTTTACATTGTATCCCGGGCTGACAGGAGGTTTGTTTTGGTGGCTTGTACTTTTTTTTCTGTAAACGGGTTGTGGCGATTATTGGCCCCTCTAACTTTTTCCTCTGCTGTGGCGCCTGTTATTGCCTCTGCCAAGGACGTATAGCGCTGGGAACGTACGAATAACTTGATATCCTCGTGTAGGCCTATCTGATAATTGCAAAGGACCAGTTCTTTAATATTTTCTAGTATCGCCTGTTTTTGATCAGCGGTGTGATCCTTTTCTTCTTCTATGAACTCGAATAGCTCCATTGCTAGTTGGTCCACGCGGCGGCCAAAGTTTTGGGCGCTTTCATTGTGTCTTCGTTGCTTTACCAAGTTAAATTCTATTTGTAGGTGGGCTGTATTCCGTTTTCCGAGGTATTCTTGTTCCAGTTTAAGTTGATCAAAACTATAAATTTCACGTGTTTCAAAGTTGGTCATTGCTTTATCTTTGAACTTGGTGCATAAAATGGCTTCTAGTAACGTATGCTCCTCGGCGGGATGTATATTTTTCATGACGTAAGTGCTCGCGTTTATAAACTCTTTTACGCGGTTTTGTTTGGTACTATCTCGGGTATTATGTTTCTAGCGTCTTTACGCAGCAAAAAGGTGATTGTGGACCCTCGTTGGTTCCTTGTGTCTTGTGAATACCGATCGTGCGAATTATCGAATACGTATTCGTGGAAACTTAATCGGCAGACGGTAGTATTTTGTGGAATGCGAGCTTAAGCCTTATTTTCATGTATTCGTGTTTGTAATCTTCGTATCTCGCGCATGACATCTTGTAGTGTCAAGTTTGCTTCTGGATCGGCACCTAGGAGGTCTTGTATTTGTTGCGTTTCACGAGTTGTTGCGGCGTTTGACGGGCCAAAATTACTCGGTCCCGCGGTCGTTCCGACGAGGGAGCGTGCCAATCGAAAGTTGGCATTGAACGATATTTCCGTTTCCATCTTGTTAGTATTGTCGTGGTCCATTAAGCTGAAGTCAAGCAATCAGATTTTAAAGTGGCGTTCAGTAATCACGCAGGTTGAGTCGCACTTGACGGAATCGGTTAGCGCTTTATTTGCGTCGCGGTGCGTTTATCTAGGCGCATTTTCCTTTACTCCACTCGTATTAGATGAGTCGGATAGTGCGGTTTCCTTCGCAGTCAGTGAGTCGCTTTTCTCATGTGCGGAAAAAGAAGAGTAATAGTGACTTACAGTACGGTGAGAATGACTGCTCGCATATTGTCATCTCGTTCTGCGCTGCGTAATCTAATGCTCGTCGGCTTATCAGCATGGCAGTAGGTCAGCGTCAACCTTGTTGCCTCTGTAGGTCGTTGGCTTGTTGACTCAGCATTTCAGCGGTGCGTCGGTTGGTGGCTCGGCGGCTGGCGGCTCGGTGGCTCGGCGGCTTTTTTTTTTTGGTAACGGAGGGAAAATGCGTTGCCGCATATCCCAAGCCCCGGGGAAGGCCTGGTAGTTATGTGGGGCTTCCCCCACCGGCGAAGTGTCGGTGAGGGCCTACCCACTAAAACCCCTCCGGGGTGTCCTGCCCTAGTCCTTACGGGGGAGCTCCGGGAACGCGTGCGGCATACTTCCAGCGCTCCCCCGGACCCGGTCGGCCATGGCCGACTCGGCTCGCCATAGGTGCCTTAACGGTAGGCACCCCTGGCAGGGCTTTCAGGCCTGGTTAGGTCGGGGGAAGGAGACACCGTCCCTCTCCCGCCTCTTCCCCTGGTGTTTGGGAGTAAAGCTCGGGGTATCCGATCCCCGCCGTAACCCCGAGCTCCTTCACGCCGTACTGAAGCGGCGCGACACACCCTACTACCCTGGGAGGTAGAAAACACTAGTGTTCCCCATCCCTCCCCCGGCGAGGCAGTAGGGAGAGAGGATGACTCCGCGTTATGTCGCAGGGCCTCTCCCCCCGGACCATCAAGTGAGGTCTGCCTAGCCGGGCTCACTGGTGCAAGGGGCCCTCCTACGGCTACGGGTCCCGAAAGCCGGGCCAGCAGCCGTAAGGGAGGAGGGACGCCTCCTCTTTTCATGTTTGCTCCCCTCCTCCTCTATGGTGGGGAGTGAGGGGGTGGTTGCAGCTTTGCTCCTTCGCCTTTTGGCAACCGCGCCACGGGGGCCCGGGGGGACGGGAGGCAGTCCTTCTTTTTATTCTTCTTCTTCTGGGCGGCCGGGGCAGGAGCCAAGGTGGGTCGTGGCCCCCGTTCCCGCCGCCCCTGCCTTCATTATTATTGTCGGGGGCCATACGTCCCCCCGGCCTCCTCTCTTGGCGCAACTCCGCCTCCTCTTTCTGCGACATAATTTGTTCGCAGAAGGAGGAGAACGCTACGCGCTCTCCCTGCGGACCACTTGGGTAATGATGGCCCGCAGGGAGAGATCCTCCCCTACCTCTTGTTTACAGACTCCGGACAGCACGTCCTACGCTGGACAAACCTTCAGCGTGTGCTGCGCGGAGTCTACATCTGCCGGGCAATGATAGCATTCGGGGCGCCGTCGGCTCTTTCCGTATCCTGCACAGGTACTCATCGAAACATCCATGTCCGGTGAGCACCTGTGTTGTCCTGTAGGACAGGCCGCCCCACGGGCGACCCACCCATTCGTCCAAGTGGGGTAGGACGGCCTCCAATATCCGAGATCCTGCCGCCGGCGGGTCGCTGGCAAGGCTTTCATGCCAAGCATTCATCGCCTGCCGGCGTGCTCTTTCCCGTAGTAGCGCGGCGACCCTGGGGGTAACGACCCTCCCCTCTACAGGCGGACGGCCTTCGCTCTGGCGTAACAACAGGCCAGAGCGTCGGCCGTGAATTCCGCCGGAGGGAGTCTCGCCAGGACCATGGTCGCCGCGTTAGGAGCGATGCGATACGCGCGCACGATTCCACGCGCCAGCCGCCGCTGCACCGCGTGCAACGTCTCGCGTATGCGGCGTCTGGCTAACGCCTCCCGAAACCAGACCGGGGATCCATAAAGAGCCCCGATCATCATGGCGTACGCGTACGCGCGCCTCGCTCCGACACTCGTACCTCGGAGGTTAGGCATCAACCCCATGAAGGCATCCATCCCCTTGCCCAATCGCTGCGCCAGTTATCGCTGCGCCAGTTTGTCGGTTGCCTAGAGACCGTCCAATAGTAACCCCAAATATTTTAGGGTTGCCCCCACTTGAACCCGGGTGTTGTCCACCAGGACGAAAGCCTGGGGTGGTGCCCCGGAGGAGCCATCGCGGAAAAAGATGGCTTCCGTCTTCTTCGGGGCCCACCCTCAGGCCCAGGCGCTTGATAGAGCCTGGGCCTGAGGGTGGCCCCGAGACGACACACTCCACAGCGCAGTTGCCGTAGATAATCGCTTCTACCCAGCAGGCTCCCCTGGCCACCACTAACGTGTCGTCTGCATAGCAGACGCTGTGGCAGCCAGCGGAGAGGGCCTCGCGGATCACGGCATTGTATGCGACATTCCACAGCAGGGGACCCAACACGGATCTCTGCGGAACGACGCACAACAAGTCCCTCCGCTGCTGAAGCCCGGTTTTGTCCCGGTACTCCAGCACCCTGTCCCGGAAATAGTCCCATATAATGGAGACGAAGTAGGGCGGCACGAGATGATACTCGCTCAGCGCCGCCACTACCACGCCTCACGGGATGCTGTTAAAGGCGTTGGCGATGTCCAGGGATATCGCCAACGCCACCCCCCCCGTCCCCCGTGATGGACTCCAAGAGGGATCGGACCTGCCTTATGGCATCAATGGTCGATCTCCCCTCTCGGAATCTATATTGGCTGGGGGACAAGTCGGGACATTCCCGGGACATATGCCGGATGATGCGGTTGGCGATAATACGCTCAGATTTTGCCCGCATCATCCAGCGTATATAGGGGTCTATAGGCGGAGGGACTCTCCGCTGGCTTGCCCTCCTTCTTGAGGAGGACAAGCCTAGCCCTTTTCCACCTTCTGGAGAACGTGCCTTCCCGGAGGCACTTCGTATACAGTGCCAAGTGCCACCTCTATAATCGAGGACACCCGGGCCCAGACTTTGGCGTAGATTCTGTCCGGCCAGGGCGCCCTCACTTTCTTCCCTCTGATTTGGGCAAAAACCGCGGCCACTTCATGGCTGAACACCTTCAGCTCCTCGGTCCATCCGGGGGGAGGGCCGGCTTCTCCGGGATATCCCTCCCTCTGTTGGGGAACAAAGTGTTCACCACCTCTCCGAGGAACTGGGGTCCAGCGTCTCCGAGACTGGGGGTGCCCATGGGCGGAGCCTCTTCGGAACAATTTGATAAGATCTTTCCCATGGGTCGCGATCCAGCTCGGATAGCAGGTCGTCCCAGACCGCAGACTTCGCCTGTGCGATGGCGGTCCTCAGGGCCTTCCCAGCTTCCCCGAGGACCGCCGTAGCGCGGTTCAGCGTTTCCTCCATGTCCCGCCGCTTGGCGCGTGTGCGCCCGCCCGGCGACCACGGCGGCCCGTCTAAGTCGGGCCAGATCCGCGGACCACCAGTAGGCAGCACGACGCGCCATAGGTCTGCTGCGGGGCATGGAGGCGTCGCACGCCCGTAACGTTATATCAGAAAGGTTCTCCGCCTCTCCCTCGGCTCCAAGGTCAGCCCCTCCCTCCGGCCAAGTGAAAGCAAGGAGGGGTGGCTCGGCGGCTGACGGCTTGGTGACTCGTTGCTCAATGGATTTGCAACTCGATAATTCGTGGCTCGATAGTCTTGTGGCTTGTGGCTCGATGGCTCTGTAACTCTACGGCTCTGTGGCTCTGCGGTATTTTTTTGGCAATGCGTAGGTGGATCTCCTTGAGTGCAGGCAGGGGTATCTTGCCCTGGCTTGCCTTTTATCTTTCTTGTCTCTCAGGGTTATCTCTTTTCCGTGATGTCAGGATATAGATCCCATTTCTGACACCAGTTTTATTGTGCGGTGAACGCACAAAGCGAGCCAAAGCTTGCGGACACCAAGGATCTCAAGGTCTGTCAGAAAAGGTTGAGAAAAGAAAGAATCCAAAGGTTTTCATTGATAGATATAATTGCCTCACGGTCGGTTACGGCGTAGATACACTTAGATGTAGCTTCGGGTACGACGAGACACGCTGTTGCACGAGTGACTTCACTGATTACTCTCCGTCGCTTGATTGTTTGGTGGTGCTTTTGTACAAAGGTCATTGCGCTAAGCCGTTGCTTAGGGCAATCGTTCGTCAGCATTTTGGTGACACGATTAATCCAAGTAGTTCGCGGGTTTTGGGGATTTTGGGCGAAATTGTTTTACATTCGTAGAATGGTAACTTCATTTAGTTGTCATGCCTTGCGTATTGTTTAATTATAACATTTTTGTAGCATAGTAGCCTTATTCGGTTGCCATGCCTCGCGTTATTGCTTAGCTATAACACAGTGTATGTACATGTAGTGCGGCAAATCCAAATCGTCGCGCCATGCCAGACGACGACGCGTCACGTTTTCCGCCGTGCGCCGTTGCCTGCGCCGAGCTAGTCGCGATGGCGCAGCGTCACCGCACATTGGCTCACACATTTTATTTTATAACTCAATAATTATAACGAATATCGTAAAATGGTATAAGACTTTTGTCCCTTTTCATCTCCTCTATGTTTTCAAAGCGATAGATTTCCTAGTTCTTGGGCACCCTGTATAAACCAGATATACAGAGGTATTAAGATATTTCAATACTAATTGGTAGAACGCATTTCAAGTGAGTGAATTATTATATCATTTTGATTGAACAATATTTTTTTGCGATCAATATTGTACGTGATCGGTGGAAAATTTGTATATATGTACAGTGCGTTGCATTGATGCCTGGGGTACCGATTTTAGGGACCACGTTTCTTTCTTGATTATTTTTATGTTTATGACTGAATGCTGCGGTGATCGTTGACAGCAGCATTTGGTCATAAACGCAAAAATAACTAAGAAAGAAACGTGGTCCTTAAAATCGGTACCCCAGGCATCAATGCAACGCACTGTACATACACTGCAAAAATCAAAAGTAACCATTGTTATTACCAGCAGGCGAAAATATTGCATGTCTCAAGCGTAGACTCAAGTATACGTCATGTTTTCTTGCCGTTATTTTCTCTTTATTCTCTCGTGGTTTGGTTACGGTTTAACAATACCTACCGTAATTCAATTCTAGTAGATGCAAAAAACAAGCGCAAGCAAATAAAGGCAGCGACCACGCGTATACAAAGCTACGTAAATATATTTAATGTTGAAAAAGAATCAAGCTATAAAATAATTGAGCGCGAGCAAAGATTAATCGATCTTTGGAATCAATTTGACAATATTCAAAGCCATATATTATATTTAGAATCACTCGAAAATGCCGACGCATCTATTGCGGATAAGGAAGCTATTTCTGTGCAGCAACAAAATTAATGTGCAGGTTTTGAAATAGCATATTTTTTATTTATATCAAAATGTGAGTTAATGCTTGAACAATTTAGTGCTCTGAGAACGCAAGAGAATTTTCAGGTTACCCACGCTGGGAATGATAATAGAGAGTCGTGTATTTGTCTTCTTAAAATATACTTTTCACATTTTTTAGGCTCATACGAAGACTGGTCTTCATACCAAAATATCTTTGAAAAATTAATCCGTAACAATAATTCTCTTGCTGAGATTAAAAAGTTCTATTACCTACGCTCATCGTTGAAAGATAGGGCGTTGGAGATTATAAAGTCAATCGAAACGACTGCTAACTACTACGAGGCATGGGCTGCAGTAAAGGAGCGATTCGACAATAAAAGATAGATAGTCCAAAAGCATATTAGGACAATATTTGAAACACCATCTGTATTCAAAGAAAATTAAACGGCTCTGCAAGAGTTATTAGATACCATTCTTAAGCATGTACGAGCGCTTAAGGCTCTCAGGCTGTCTACAGATTCGGGGGACGTCTTGCTCATTCATATAATCGTCTCTAAGCTTGACGTAACCACTACTAAAGCCTGGGAGACAAGCCTCGATGTCGAGTTTTCCGATTTAAAAACATTAACCTATTTTTTGTTCAAACGATGTCAAGCATTGAGTAAATAGTAAGACAAATTATGTACAAACAAATAACTTGACTCAAAAATAGGTTAGTAAATATAAAAATCCGTCACTAGCAAGCGTTGCTACAACGCAATTTATTTTGCGTTTTATGTAAAGAAAGCCACTTACATCATTGCAAAAAAATTGTTAAATTGTGAGTAAATGAAAGACATAAGCTTATAAGAAAGTTTCGTATTTGTACTAATTGATTGAAATCTTTTACGCACCAAGCAAAAGTCTGTTATTAGAGTCTATGCCGTAAATACAATAAAAGCAATAAAATAATACTATGTTACATTTATTGGGGTGCGCATGATTAGACACCACACGAATAGACCAGTCATAGCGGCCGATGCCTAAAGTTTTTTTACTGGTCAAGCACTGTGAGTGGTGGTGTTCAATGGTGGTGTGTCCAAAACGGTGTCACCCCATTTATCTACGATGGACGATTCAAACCAGGCATCGATTTCAAATGCAGATTCTGTAAAATCTAATAACTCACAGTTTTCGACGCAATTTCTACGCAATGCGTAGCAAGTCACCCCTCTTCAAGCATTCTATTATCTACGGCTATTATCCATATATATGAATCTAATAATCAAGCCATCTTTGCCGAGACTTGCTTGACAACGTTTCGCAAATGAATTTTATAACTGGCTGACAAGTTGTAACTTGAGGATAGATCACTTGAAATATTAATATCACGAGTAATACAGAGAATTATAAGCGCAAAAAGAGCGGTTACTGTATGTTGCGTTTTAATAATTTTAGATAAAAGTTAGTATGCGTTAGATTACCAATAATTACACAACAATTGCTACATCAGGCGATACTTATCCAAAATGTAGATATTCCTAAAAATATAAAATTATTCCTACCCGAATTGTGCACAATTCCTACGGCAGCAAAAAAGAATATTAAATAAGATTTCTCGCGTATCGAAGGGCGAGCGCAATCATATTTAAGGTTCTTCAAGCCGGAAATTGAAAAAAAATTAGTGAAAACGTGCATAAATTCGGACAATATAATTCGCAACGGGTAGTATTGGTGCTCACAAAAAATTTTATTTTCGTTTCGCGCTTCGAACAGTGAGTTACTTTTTGTTTGAATACGACGCAAAATTTCTTAGCTTTGAGAATTAGTTTCAAAATTGTGAATGACCAGTGGTCAATAATTTTTGTACCGCAGTACGTAATAATTAGACTCGTATGCTATATCTTAGCATTCTATCTTGCTTGCTCTCTCAACGACGAAATTCCTTTTCTTGCTCGCACTCATTGCAAAAATAGTACGCTCGTACTCCGAGCTACCGCGCGCGTTACACAGACTCACTCAAGACTATATTGTGACGTAGTGCTTTCCTTGTCGCGCTTCGAGACTGTTTGGACGCTCGAATAAGAAGCAAAATCTACTCAATCTTTTCGAAAGAACAACGTAATAGCCTCTTTCGACCAGTTCATCATCGAGCAACGTGCAACCTTCAAACAATTTCGGAGAATTTTGCTAAACTATTGAAAAATCGGCCGGAATAAATTCTCGGTCAGCAAAACTCGTACGCGTATTTAAGGTCTACAGGAGTTGTGATCCACGTGCAGAAAACTGGACGCACAACTGCGCCAACAAGCCACAAAGGTTCAACGCAAACACGCGTATTTCAACAACAATGAATTTCTGCAAACGGAAGACGACTACGAGAACGTTTTGAATCAATTCACGGAAATTATCGATCAACGGGAGAAGATAGCACAACAGAACCAAGCTCCCAGAATGGCGCATTTGACACGCTTAGCGAGATGCAGGGACCATTTACGTTCGCGCTCCTACGCATCACCATTCCGAAATTCAACGGCGGACTAACAAAGTTCCTAACCTAACCTAACCTTTTCTTTTTTTAGTTGGGAAACACCTTTATGGGTCTCCGCGCCTGTGGGGACAGGATGACGGAGTATGTGAGACTCTCCGACCTACGCGGGCCAGCATACTCACTAAAACCCAACTTTTTCCGGCGTCTGGGCTCAGGACGGATCGCGGGATCGGGCTAAGCATGCACCGCAATTTGTCCTAACCCAAACGGGTCCCCGCCCGAGAGCGGGAACCCCCCTCCGGAGTTGGCGGCCTGAGCTCGACCGAAATCGAGCCCCAGCTACCAGAGCCGGGACGCCGGGAATGCGTCGGACCCCCTTGGGAGAGAGCCCTAGGTACGCATTCCCGCGTCCCAAGTCCCGAGACGGGTCAGCCGGGTAACTACCCCGCCGCTGATTCCGCCCGAGGCGTACCTCCTCAACAGTGGAGAGGGGGGGGGTAGGGCCCTCTGTCCGGTCTAGCCGGCGCTGCGAGGGTCCCCCCTCGACCTTTTTTTTTTTTTTTTCTTAACGGGGGGAAAATACTCATGTACCCCGGGTTGGCTAGACCACGGGAGTGTGGGACTCGGGACGCGGTACCCCTCGCCGGCACAGACCGCTTGCGCGGCAGAAAGTTGGCGAGGCCCGGCCCGCCTACCCACTAAAAACCCACCGAGCCCATCTCGCCCCGTTGCGTGGAGGGACCGGGTTTGTAGACATACGCCAACGTCCCTCCACTGGGGATCGGAGCATGAAGCTCCCCGACGCGCCAGTTCGTCGGGTTGGGAGTCGGGCTTTGCTGGCCCAGCCGAGATACGTCAGCCAGTAGGGCCTAGCCCGACCCCGGGGATGCGGAGCGAGGCATCACGCACCCCCGCGCCCATTTAGGGCCATGGGGCCGCTCCCGACATATCGCCGGTGCGAGCCCCACGCCCAGGGACGAGCGGTCGCCGCCGCCCGCCCCACCACCTCCCGTCCACGGCGCTCGCGTGGCCGGGCCGGACACCAGGGGAGAGAACATCCCGCCTAGTGTCGGGCCCCATCGGCCTGGGCCCCGTCCCGTCGCATCCCCCGAGCGCTAGGGGCAGCTAGGGACGGGCACCCGAGGAGCGGCACTATCGCCGCTTCCCCTTGCCGAGGACGGGCGGCCCCGGGGAGGGCGCACTGGGCGCTCCTCCCTTGGGCCTCGCCTCCCTCGTGGCCTTACTCCCCCTCCGCTCCCTCTGCGGGAGTTGGGGGGGGAGGGGGGACAGAACCACCCGGGCCACGGGGAGGTTATTCCCGGAAGCGTGACTCGACACGCTAGCTCCGTCGAGCGCGCCGGCCTCCTCGACCGCGCGCGATTTGGGCGGCGGGGGCTCCTCCCCGGACTCCGAAGAGTCCGAGGTGGACCCCGGCAGCCGAGCATCCCCCGCAGCCGGGGGCCCATCTACTGGGACCCCGCCCGCGGGAGACGCACCCCCCTTGGCGGCCTCGGCCACCGCCGGACCGTCGCCCCCAACGGCCTGAGCGCCGCGGGTAGCGTCAGCGTCCGGCGACGACGGAGGCCGCTCCATTTCCATATCCTCCTCTCTCCCCGGATCCGGGGAAGAGGGAGGATGCCCCCCAGCCCTCCGAGGCATAGAGGGTATTTTGGGGCAGCCTGGACCACCAGGACGATGGTCGGCTGCCCTATTGCGGGAGGCACACTCGGGACAGAACGGCGAATTCGCGCACTGAGCCCGAGCGTGACCCTCCCCGCCGCAGTTGAAGCAGCACCGGGACCGGTCAGAGTAACCGGGGCACCGGTGCTGCATGTGGCCCTGAGCCAGGCAGCGATAGCATCGCTGTGGAGGCGCCTTAAGCGCCTCCACGCGCGCAGCCGCCCAGCCCAGGGCCACTTTCCCCACCTTGGCGAGCCTCGCCGCCGCCGCGACCGGGCACTGCGCAATTACAGAGCCCATGCCCCGGCGGCCGCGAGTAACTCGGCCAACTACTATATCAGTGGCGCTGCATGCTCCGGCGCATGCCAGCGCCACCGCCACCTCCTCCGGCTCGGTGGAGTCCAGGAACCCGGACACCCGGACCTCCACCCTATGCATAGGGCAGGTTATCCGGATCCCCGGGCCCCCAGCCACCCGCCTCATTTCGGCCGCGAGGCGCTCCGCCGCCGGCCGACTATCCGCACCGGGGATCTCTAATAGAACACCCCCGGCCTGTGACACCCTAAATTTGAGGCCCAGGGCGGGCTGAGGGAGTATGTCCCCCAGGTTAATCGCCGCCCTGGACCTCCTGATCACGTCGGTGTAGGAGGCACACCCCGGCTCCACCGTGATTGCCACCACGGAAGAGCGCGGGATCCGCCTCCCCACCGCACCCGGGGCAGCGGACGCCGCACGGGACGTCCCCCCCCAGGCTTACCCCCCTTCGGCCCCTTCCCTTTCTTCTTTTTACCGGGCCGCGACCCCGGCGGAGGAGGGGGCGGCAATGCCGCACCCCCCACGCCGAGGCACCCGAACCGGCAACGCCCGGCCGCGGAAGGGAGCGCCCACGGCCGATCTTCGAGGGCGCGGGGGCGGGAGCCGACTTCTTCGTCGGCGCCCCCCCCGCAGCAGCCCTCCTCTTCTCCTTCTCTTTCTCTGGCCCGGTGAGTACTTACAGTCGTGTGTCATATCGCTCCGTATTGGATACTTTTTTCTGCAGTTTTCTGCCCCGCGGGGCATCTTTGTTGCAGTTCCGGGTTTTTATTCAGGGCTATTTTCTTGCTCTCTGTTCTTACTTGCAAAATTCTGCGCGGCATTGTCTGGATTTTCGGACTTTCACTGTGAACTTTTCGGTGATCTCTACTCGCGACGGTGTAAGAAGACATCGACGGACGACGCGGAGGACTCTGATTGGCTGCCTGTCGCGCTGTTGGTGCACGATGTCGGAGTGTGGTCTCGCCGCGGCCGGCGAGGAAAGTGCTGAAGCGGCGAGCGACGAAAACAAAAACAAGGGACTTCGAAAACGGATCTCATTAACGAACGTGTCTCTCGCACCGAGTTCGACAAGCGTGAGCGCGTCCCAAATTCTCGCTCTTCGTCAAACTGTGAACAGACACAGCGACGAAGTAGCGAAGATTTTGTTAAGTAGCAAGGAGTCTCTGGAGAGGCGGAGGCAGATTGAGTCCGCCTTTCGTGTCTGCAGGGACGCATTTCTCGAGCTGTCATCGGCTTACTTAAGTGTTTTGGAAAAACATGTGTCTGCTCCTCCATTATCTGAGGAACTTAAAACTCATATAGATAAAGCAGTCACTAATGCGTTCGACTCCTTGCGAATGCGAATGGAACATGCTGATCGGGCGGTCGGGACGACCTGTGCGCCGAGTACGTCTGCTAATACAGGCGCGAAAACCTATGCGTCCGCTTGCTCGGCGCAATCGACGGTCCGCGTAGCCAGGGGTCCTGTACTGAACATTCCAAAGACTACTAATCTTATAGTCACTCCCACGGGCGAGTCTGGCCTTGCGACTTCTCGCGAAACCAGGAGTGTCTTGGAAAAATCGTTAAAGCCCTCTGAGTACGACCTAAAAATATGTCGGATATCGTCAGTCAGAAAAAACGGCATTCGTATCGAGGCCCATTCAGTGGATTTGGCCAAATTGAGGCAATCGCAGGTTTTGGACAGGGTCGGTCTCAGGCTAGAGCAGGAAACCAAAATCAATCCTCGGCTCATAGTGCACGGAGTTCCCTGCGGTATGAAGAGTGAGGATCTCAAGAAGGAAATCATCTCTCTAAATTTGAAAAATGTTGCTTCCCCGGACGTCAGGATTATTTATATTTTCCCTCCAAGAGAGAATCGAAAATTCACCAGCTGTGTCATAGAGGTATCACCCGCTATCCGCGCCCAATTACTGAAGGAGGAATTAATTTTTGTAAATTATTCCGTCTGCAAAATTGCTGACTACGTAAAGGTTTTACAGTGCTATAGATGCTTGGCTTTCGGTCACTTCGCCAAGACCTGTAAGTTCCCACCTCGCTGCGGTCATTGTGCTGAGGGACACGAGACCAGGGATTGTGTCACGAGGGGGAGGGATCCGATTTGCGGCAACTGCATGCGATGGTTGCCTCACGAGGGGCGAACTCACTCAGCACTGGATAGCAGATACTGCCCCATCTTGCGAAGGAGAGTCGCCGACCGTATAAAGAACATAGATTATGGACAGTAAAGGGACGGAATACATTCAATTATGTCATGTTAACTGCCAATCGCTGCTTGCACATATAGACGAATTCCGAGTCCACTTTGCTAACTCTAAGTATCATATCATCTGCCTTACAGAAACCTGGCTCAAACCAGCTATTTCGGATCAAATGATATCTCTACAGGGCTACTATCCGCTCAGATGTGATCGGTTCGGGAAGCAGGGGGGAGGTGTGGCTCTCTTCGTGCGCGAGCACCTGCGGGTCCGACTGATACAACATTCAAATAACGTTTATAGTCACAAACCGGAGTACATTCTCGCGGAGGTGATTCCGGACGGAAGGTCGAAGATTCTTCTCGGCGTGGTGTACAGACCTCCACACTGCGGATATCTGGCGGATTTTCTAAACGTCTTTACAGATGCTTCTGCATTATATAATCACTCCATCATCTTCGGTGATTTTAATGCCGACCTGTGCTCTCAGACGTTCGACTCTGAGCAGATTAAGTCTTTCGTGGACACATCTAATCTATTCCTGGTGCCTTTCGAGCCAACACACCATACTCGTTCCTCATCCACGTGGCTGGATTTATGTATCATCGACGATGATGAAAAACTTGTGACGAAGGGTCAACGCGATGTCACGTTTCTCTCCGCACATCAGCTGATTGAGATAACTTATAGAATCAAAGTTGATCGCTATTGCAAAAGGTGTATCTCGGCGCGAGATTTTCGTTCCTTTGATAGGGACACCTTCCTGGATGAGCTTAGCACGTGCGACTGGGAGGCTCTATACTGTGAGTGTGATATTGACATAAAAGTCAGAATGTTCAACAACTACGTCATTGGATGCTTCGACAGGCATGCTCCGCTGAAAGAAATTGTTCCAAAGCACCTGCCGTCGCCGTGGATCACTAACGAGATCAGAAGGTCTATGGCGGAGAGGAACAGGAGTCGGAGAAGATGGAGGAGGAGCCGTCTAGAGGCGGATTACGACTCCTTCAAGAAGCTAAGAAATCAGGTGCAATACATGGTACGTACCGCCAAGCAAAACTACTATCAGGCGACCTTCTGCGAGCTTGAGGGGTCCAATGCTGTGTGGAGGAGGTTAAAACAACTCGGGTTGATAAAGTCCAGGGCGATGGAGAGGAAACTACTCTTTCCCACGGAGGATTTAAACGCATTCTTTACTAACCACGTAATGGCAACGGAGCATGAATGTGATGATGTCCACCTGGGAAAGGAGTCGTACGACGATTCAAAATTTTATTGGAGCTACATCGAGCCTCGCCACGTCTTAAAGGCTCTAACATCACGTGGATCTGAGGCTGCGGGCGTGGACGGTTTGGCGCCGAGGCTGCTGCGCATAGCCCTGCCATGTATTTTGCCCGCTGTGACTCATATTTTCAATTACTGCCTCGAGGCTGGAGTGTATCCAGATCAGTGGCGTACAGCAGCCATCTGTCCAATACCTAAGGTCAAGTCCCCTTCTCAAATGAAGGACTACCGACCGATCTCAATTCTGTGTTTCATCTCCAAGGTCTTGGAACGAATTGTGGCAGATCAGATAAAAGTCTACCTAGAGAGACAGGACGTCTTGGATCCGAATCAGTCTGCTTATCTGAAGGGCGCATCCACTCAAACGGCCTTGATCAAATTTCTGGACGATGTCCGCCAGGCGGCGGATTCTAGAAGAGTCACAGTGTGTGTCTTCTTCGACTTCACAAAGGCGTTTGACTACGTCTGCCATCGCACATTAATAGAGAAGTTGAGGAATATAGGCTTTTCGTGCTCCTCGTTGCGCTGGGTTTGCGCCTATCTTTTTCTAAGGAAACAAGCGGTTAGAGATCCACTCACGCGTGGGCTGTCTGAGGTCAGAAGCGTCACCTCGGGAGTACCGCAGGGCTCTGTTCTGGGGCCTCTGCTGTTCGTCCTTTATCTCTTGGATTTTAGGGACATTTTAAAAACCTGCAATTATAGCTTTTATGCTGATGATCTACTTATATACTCTCACACAAAACCTCGATTTTTGCACGACAGCATATCCTTAGTTAACGAAGATATTAAGAGCATCTCAGACTGGGCCACAAATAACTGTCTTACACTAAACCCCTCCAAAACCACAGCAATGGTAGTGGGTACAGCCAGGTACGTGAATAACCTTGCCTTGAATGAGCTTCCCTGCATAAGGGTTAACAACTCCGAAATACCATTTGTGGACTCAGTCAATTACCTTGGACTGACTATTTCTGACAACTTATCGTGGGAGAAGCAGGCAGCTAGGACAACGTCTAAAATATACGCCTCGCTACATCAATTGAAGTTATGCAAAAATCTCTTGCCTATCTCCCTCAGAGAAAGGTTAGTAAAAACGTTAATCTTTCCAATTCTGGACTATTGTTCAGTCACTCTTACGGACATCTCTCAAGAGCAGAACCTTAGGCTGCAGAGGGCCTTGAATGCCTGTGTTAGGTTCATCTACCAAGCAAGAAGGGACGAACATATCACCCCTTATTTTGATAAACTAGGGTGGTTAAAGACTCATTCCAGGCGAAGTTACCTAATAGGGACACCTTCCTCACCTTTCGTATAATGCGTACAAAAAAACCTCCCGCAATCTATAAGGGTTATACTCACAGAAGCGACGTGATAGTCCGCAACACAAGGGCCGCGAGTGACATGTTGACCGTGCCGTACTGTAGAACCGAGTTATATAGGAAGTCTTTTAGGTGCGTTTCTATCGAGTTATGGAACAGCCTCCCATCTGACATCAGATGTGCCAAATCGCTAGACACCTTTAAATCTGGACTTTACAATTTCCTGTTCGGAACAAACCGTTGATGGGCCGAAGTCCGCTTCGACCCAATCAATCGAAACATCGGTCTCGATACTGACTAATTATTTCTAGTCCATATTTATATTAATTTCCACTTACACTATTACTAATTTCTAATTCTAATTTTTTTTCTTTTTTTTTTTATTGTATTTTATGTTAATTTTAGATTATATAATATTGTATACTAGTATCTATTTTTCTGCGATTTTTGATCTCTCATGTCAAACTTAATGATGTAATGGATCATGCGCTTGAGGGGATCTAATCCCAGAGCGCGTAATAAATGACGATTCTCCCGCGGAGCCCTGTCCCCCCGACGACCACCCCTCACTCTTTTCGCTCCGGCGCCGGCCGAGGATGAGGCATAGTACGCCTCATCCTCTACCCGCGCCAGGCGCTTCTCCAGCTCCCCCATCGACCCAGACATCCGCCCCAGCAACCCAAGCACCCTCTCCTCGAAAGAAGAGGGGTCGGGGACAGGGACGGATGCCAGGGCCGGCGGTCCCCCCTCGACCTAACCTAACCTAATCTAACCTAAACTAATGAAGTGGGAAAGTTTCCGTGACTTTTTCAAGGCGTTAGTCGATGAGAATGCCACATTAACGGCAGGACAAAAGTTATATTATTTAAAATCATTTCTCAAAGGACACGCGGCACTTATGATCAAACACGTGTCGGTCTCTGACGCAAATTACGAAGGCGCTTAAATTCTGCTCGCAGACAAGTTCGATAACCCATGCGCGCTAGTTCTCGCACGCATTCACGCTTTCGCAAGTTTACCGGCGATGAAAACCGAGCTCAAAAATTTGCGCGTTACGGTTAACTCCTTGCTAGCCGCTTTAAAAAACTTGAATCGTCCAGTCGATAACTGGGACGATTTATTTAATCTCGCAAAAATTTAGTCCACGTACGCGAACTGAATGGAATTTGAGTCTCGGTGCATCAAACAAAGTTCCATTTCAAACGCTCAGGGATTTCTTGACCGAGAAAATTCGCGGCATAGCAACGCCCGTTCAAGCCGAGAAACTCGATTCGTCTCGCGCAAATGCGACTAATAAACCGAAGGATAAAGCATCCGTGCACAACACTGCGCCTCGGCAGTGCCCCGACTGTTCAGGCAATCACAATCTTACTGTCTTGCGTGGCATAAGAAATCGCTTGATGATTGCTTTACGCTAGCACAACGCAGACGTCTCTGTTTTAATTGCTTGAAAACCGGTCATGTTCCAAAACAATGTCCGAGCTTAAATCTCTTAAAAAATGTCAAAGGTCGCATCATACGACTTTGCATCGCACTTCGCCCAGTAACTCCAAAACTGTTAATACGACTGAAATTCAGGCCACTGATACTTTGAACAACGCGGCGAGCGTTAACTTGCTCCTGTCAAAGTTGGTAAATGCGGCGCCCAACGCCGTCTCCGCGCAGACAAAAGATTTTTCAAATTGCGCGACTAAGTGTACGTTATAACGACCCCCCGCTGACGTGTTCCTTGCAAGCGCTTGGCTACAACTGCAAACACCGAAGGATTGAGTTATCAAAGCGAGAGCTTTAATTGATCAAGGCTCATCGCATAGTTTTATAACTAAGTCGCTCGCTCAAAAATTACGCATTTTGAATTATCAAGCCGATCTCGGCATCACTGTGTTCAGGAGCGGATACTACGCGCGCGCTACACCTTGGTAATTCTCACGCTCAAACCAAATTTCGGAGACCGCGTACTCTGATCACGTACATCTTTAGAAATTTAACTAATTATGTCGCGCACTCCCCGTGCAAATATAGCATATAGCCGCATCTACAGGGACTCGCGCTTGCAGATCCCGATCCCTCCAGCAAGGAGAAAATTAATGTATTAATAGGAGCCTACGGCCAACTTTTAATTAGGCCTCTCAAAAATGGTCCGCTCGGATCACCCACGGTCCAACTTACAAAGTTGGGATGGATAATCTCCGGCCCCACCGAAGACACTCGCGATTCGCGAGCGGCGTGTGCCTTTGCGACGCATTGCGCAGTCGCATTAAATACTGAAACGATTATCCGTAAATTCTGAGAAATACAGGAGGTTCCAACTCAAAGCTTCCTCACACCGGACGAGGAAAAATGCGAACGACATTTCATTGATACACATTCGCGCAATTCGACGAGTCAGTACGTTGTACGTTTACCATTTTGTTATGGGTCAGCTCCCGCTAATGGTGACAGTCACCACACCGCGCTTTTAAGATATGCTCAGCAAGAACAACGCCTACAAAAAAAACTGGAACTCGTGCGCGCCTACTCGGAATTTTCACAGGAATACGAGTTCATGAGGCACATGGAAAAGGTCCGCGGTACTAACGCGATAAAAAAACCGCTATACGTTCCGTATCACCCAGTTATCCGGGAAGGCAGCGCAACAACGCGCGTACGCGTTGTCTTTAACGCGTCGAACGTTATATCGAATGGAACGTCGCTTAACGACCATTTACACATCGGCCGTAAACTGCAACGTGAAATAAGTTGCGTCTTATCTAGCAATGGCGCCGACATTATTTTGTTTACATGGCGGACATTGAAAAAATGTTCCGTCAAATACGTACATCGCAAAGATACGGATTATCAGCGTATCGTTTGGCGAACAAAACCAGACTGTTCCATAAACAATTATTGTCTCCTCACCGTTACATACGGTACGATTTGCGCGCCTAATCTTACGAACCGCTTATTTTTGCAATTAACCGCCGGCAAAAGCGAGTCGTTTTCCGACACGGTCAACGTAATACGTCACTCGACTTACATCAATTCCGTCTTGTTTGCCGCAAACGATCGCGAGAAGGCGCGTTCTCGTCGCACTACTGAAACGTGGTGGATTTACCTTACGCAAATGGGTAGTAAACGATGCAGCTCTGTTATCAAGTATTCCCTCCGTCGAACATAAGCTTGCAATCGACGGAAGAAGATTCGGCGTTCTTGAAAGTTCTTGGCATCTTTTGGATGATAAAGAAAGACGCATTCAGTTTTCAAGTGGGAGAAGCACCCCACGCGCGAGTACAAAGCCCAAAATTTTATCGCTTATCGCCCGACTATTTAACCTACCCGGTTGGGCTTTGCCGGTCGTTATACAAGCCAAAATGCTCATGCAAGACTTGTGACTTGCAAAAGTTGATTGGAACGACGAGGTCTCCTCAGCGATTCTCGCGAATTGGGAAAAATATTGTCGCAAACTTCCCAAGCTCTCCAAATTAAGGATTTCTCGCTGGGTCGGACTCACGCAATCGCACGTCGCACTGGAGCTGCACGGATTCTCGGACGCTTCGCTACGCGCTTATTCCGCGGTCTACTTGCGCGTTGCAAACTCACCGACTGACGTCTCGGTGTCGATAATCGCGGCAAAGTCTAAAGTCGCTCCGCTAAAAACAGTCGCAATTCCCCGCTTGGAGTTAAATGGCGTTGTACTGCTTATCCGTCTCCTCGAATACGTCGGGTAAAGCCCAATTGCTCATAGACCCGATTGGACACCACCAATCACATAATCTAATCTAATCCAACCAACGAAAATACTTTAGACATTGGCTGCTATGATTGGTAGTGTCCAATCGGATATGTGCGCAACTGGGACACTCCCAATACGTCAAACAAGCTCATAAATGCGAGGCGGTTCCTGTATACGGCTGGACAGACTCCACCGTCGCGTTCGCGTAGTTTGCTCAGCAACCGCTCTGGAAGCCTTACATCGTAAATTGGGTCTCAGAGGTTTAGGCAAAAATGCCGAAAGTGCAGTGGCGGCACGTTCCCACGCACAATAACCCCGCGGATTGCGCGTCGCGCGGAATTTCAGCCGAAAAACTCATCGACCACCTACTCTGGTAGTCTGGCCCCGCATGGCTCCGTTAGAGTTCCGCTTTTTATTCCAAAACGCGATTTTGCGCATTGTCCAAACTCGTCGGCAATCAATCCGCTATGGACAACAGCACACTAATACAACTATTCACCTCACACACGAAGAAAATTCGTGGAATTTCGTCCTCCGATTTTCATCTTGGGATAAACTCCTTTAAGTCACCGCAATTTTGTATCAATGGTTCGGAAATTCTGTGCTAACCAATGTAAGAGTACTACTCCTTGTCCCGTTAATTTCGCTGACTGTATACGCAAAGCTCATGAATTCTGGGTAAGACAAATTCAATGGGAAAGCTTTGCTATCAAAATCCACGCGCTTTAATCTCACGAGCCGTTGCCGCAATCGAGCACGATAAAATCACTTGTAACGATTCGACTTTTCTCGCGGTCACGGATTAGCTCGCCGGTGCCAGGGTCGAGAAAAGAAGGAACTCCGATTTGAAAGAAAATTAACAAAATATTTATTTAAATCAATTTCTCCTCACACTCCGTGATACAAAATAATAAAATAAAATTTATTAGGAAGAGAGGAAGTTAACACCTTCGGAACTCGTGTTCCCCGGAACGTTTGATCACACACGGAAAGAACCTAAAACTAATTGTAACGTACTCGCATAGAGAACACATAGAAAACTTAAACTAAATTAAGCGCTCGCGGCGTAGATTGAGACGCGGATCTTACAAACTAACGCTCGGAAAATATTACAAGTAACGCGACTTAATGCTAACGCAACTTAATAGCTATCGCTCGCCTGAGGAAGGGGTCACGATACGCTCGCTTTGTTAGGAGGGCGCTTATTCGGACGGAACGCTCGGGACGGAGGATATCCAAGGAAAAATCCGGCGAGGAAGTTGTAACTCCGGGTAATCGCGTCGTCGCCGACCGAGTGAAAATATTCTAAATCTGCTCTGAAAAGAAAACAAAATTAAGAATCGAAATTAAAGGACAGGTAACAGGCAAAGAAACGGGTATCCGAGTAAGCCCGGTATCAGGAAGCCAAGAGTACCCGGCGTAGAAGTGCGGTACGGAATAACCGAGTACGCCCGGTATCAGGAGACCGTAAACGGCCTGTGTCAGGAAGCCGAGAACGCCCGGCACAGGAGTGCGGGTAACCGAGAACGCCCGGTGTCAGGAAGGCCGTAGCCGGCCTATGTCAGGAAGCCGAGAACGCCCGGTGTCAGGGGTTTTCAGGAAACCGAGTACACCCGGTATACGGAAGCCGAGAACACCCAGCCAAGGAGCTCCGAGTACTCCCGGAGTGTCGGTACCGGTGATTTGGAACCGACTCGTTGTTCCTTCCTGGTGTGGCTCCGTATTTATACCCTCCAGCCGCCCACGCAGTCGGAACCACGTGTTTACCCCACTTTTCGGCGTGTACCTACGCGCACGTGCCCGCGCGATGCTACGTGTGACGTCACGCGACCGGGCGCAAGAGCGAGCGAGATGGAAGACGGAACCGACGTCACGTGGCCGCGTGTGCGAGTGAGCGAGACGGAGAGTACTGACGTCACGTGATCGGGTGTGCGCGTAAAAGAGACGGAACGATACGTTATAATCCGGCGTGCGAGCGAGAAAGAGATATAATTTACCTGCGTAACGATGCTATCGTTACACACTCATTCCTTTCCTCGACGAAAAGGGCCAGTTGAGTCTAGGCGGGCGGTTACACCATTTGTTTCTCTCGTACGACGAACGCTTTCCGCTAATTTTACCGCGCCATCACATCAGTGAGCTAATTGTTGATTAAACGCATCTACGATCACTCTATGGCGGCACTCAATTAATTTTCCGATTGCTACGACAAAATTGGATTCTCGGTGCGAGATCCCTCGTTAAATTGAGAATAAGCCGGTGCTTGACTTGCATCTGCAAATGCGCAGTCACAGCGAGTCAATTCAAGGGAGATCTTCCGTCTCCTCGAGTCAATCCGTCGCCGCCATTTTTGCATTGCGGCGTGGATTATGCGGGACCGTCTCAAGTGATTCCTTATGTAGAACGCAGTCAAAAATCGCAAAAGTATTACGTCGCGTTATTTGTTTGTCTCACCGCGCGCGCAGTTCATCTAGAATACGTCGACGACTACGCGACTTCTGGCTTTGTGGTAGACTTTCAGCGCTTTGTGAGTTGACGCGACCTATCGTCGGACATCTAGCAATAACAAGACGAGTTTTTAGGGCGCTTACAACAAACTTCGTCGCGCGTTTGTCTCTACGCTAAAGAATTCGGAGTTGCACAAAAAACTCGCCACGGACGGAGTCCGTTGGCATTGCCTTCGCGCCGCATTTTGAAGACGTCTGGGAGACAGGAGCAAAAAGCTTCAAATATCACATTAAAAAAGTAGTAGTCTCTCATACTCTTTCTTAACTCAAACTTTCGACTTTACTATGCGAGATCCAGGCATGTTTGAATTCGCACCCACTCGCGACGATCCAGATAGTTACAAAGCGCTTCCGAGCCACTTTTTGATTGATCGACCTCTCCTCGGCGTCCTTGAGACCTCGTTGCTCGACGTTAACGAACACCGCTTATCTCCATGGCAAAAGGTCCAAGTTATGTGCGAACACGTCTGGAAAGCCTGAACTCGCAATTATTTGCATATGTTGCAACAACGTGCCAAGTGGCGAAATTTTTTGCGCTTTTTCCAGATTGGAGTACTAGTTCTCCGAAAAAACGAGCTGCTTCTTTCCTCGCGATGGGAACTCACAAGAGTAGTCGAAATGCATCTGGGTCCCGAAGGCCTCGTCCGCGTAGTTACGTTGTGCACCGCGAAGACGACGCTCAAACGCCCGATCGTGAAAATCTGTCCCTTTCCCTTCGCCGCGGCTACAAACTCTATCTAAACCAAAATACGGACCCGCAATTTTTCAATTATGCTACTCGCTTTGCACATAATCGTTCTACGTTGTCGGGATTTCATTTGTAACTAGTTTGTAAGTTTTGTAAGAAAAATATCGGATTCTAAATTTGTAATCAAGCATGTAAGTTTTGTTAAAATTGTCGGGATAAATTTGTAATTTAGCACGTAAACTTTATTAAAAACAATTTCAAGTTAAAATTCTCGTCAACAGGATTACACAGGAAGATCAATAGTAAGCCAATGTAAAGGGTTTCGTTCCGTCTAGAACGAAGCGGACGGTATGTTCGGATTTGATAGAATGGTATGCATCTTTCAAATCGCTTAATTTATGTTATACATTATATGCATACATTATATTAGGTCTGAGCATTCTTGCTTCTTGTTTGGCCATCGAATTGGCCGCGTGATCAATGTCTGACTGTCACGCTCCTACAATCAAAAGGATTGCTCGCGCCGTTTGGATGAGTAACTCTCTTCACGTCTCCGCATCCCCGCGGGTGTTCAAGCTCGAGAAAACCGAGTTCAGTTGACAAAGGTAACTTGCAGAAAACAAGAGCAAAACTCAGTCAGTCAGTCGCTAGACTAATTCTGGATCGCTTGATCATTGTTTAATTAATCAAATCGCGCTTCCATGTGATCCATGTCAGCAAGTGCAATAAGGTTACAGCACATGAAGAATGAACTAAAGCCGATACAGGGGTTGGTGCTGCTATTGCTATGGGTAACCAAATTGAAAAAAGAATTTGAGCCTTTTTTCTAATTGCCGCTAACAATATTATAAATAATAATAATTTTCCTATACTTAATGACCAAATATTTCACCTCCCCTTTACTAACATTGGGAAGCATCCATTTGGACACAGTACAATTGGACACAAACCACTCACAGCGATTAAACAGAAGAAAATTACTAGGCACCAGCCGCTGTGATTGGCTATGTCCAATTGTACTGTGTCCAAATGGATGATTTCTCTATCATTAACCCAATTATTATTAAAATTTTTACACCCCCTATACAATTGCAATAAAGCTACAAAACTAAACGGACATAAAAATTTATTTTCTTGGAGTTATCCTTACCCGAATTGTGCACAATTCCTACGACCGGCAACAAAAAAAATATTAAATAAGATTCCTCGCGTATCAAAGAACGAGCACGATCAGAGGAGTAATCTTCGGTCCCATTACGAATGCTAAGATTAAATCACTTCATGTCAGTAACTTTTATATAATCTTATCAGACGATTTGAACTTCATGTTGAATCGTTTTTGAGAGGTAGAGCATAACATTAAGGAATCTCAGTTGTCTGAGAAAAAAAAGGCATGCGAGAAAATCTTGGCAAACATTCAAAGGAACGAAGAGGGAAGAGTCATCGTAACATTGTCAATTGAGCTAAATAAATTAACCAACTTGGTAGAATTCCTTCACATCGCCATGCGGCGCTTCAAGGCGTTTGAGTCTCGTTTAATAATTTAATTAAATCTCTACGCACAATACAAGGCTTTTATGCATGAATATTGCACGCTTGGACATATGCGTGAAGTAAGCAATGACCAGATATTAAACACAAAGTATTCAGTATCGTATTTACCGTACCACGCGGTGAAAAATGAAGTAAGCACCACTACAAAGATCAAAGTGGTATTCGATGGATCCTGCAAAACCACAACTGGTGTTTTATTGAATGATGCCTTGATGGTTGGCCTTACATTTCCAAAGGATCAGTTTTCCATTTTAACGAGGTAGCGCACTTTAAAATAGCCTTATCCTTAGACATAAGCAAGATGTACATGCAATTTTTAGTAAATCCAAAGCAGACATTCTTGCAACGTATTTTATGGCGCAATTTTAAAGACACACTTGTAAAAACATTTGAGCTATTAACTGTTACTTATGGCACAGCACTGGCGTCATTTCTAACGATCAGATCTTTAAGGAAACTCGCCAAAGAGTATTCTGAGCAACATTCATTGGCATCAAAAATAGTGTTAAGAGACTTCTATGTCGATGACCTGGTGTCAAGCGCAGACACCATACAAGAAGCATTACAAATTAAAAATGATCTGACTCAGCTTTTGCAAACAGGAAAATTGGAATTACGGAAATGGGATTCTAATAAGCCATTCCTACGTGATGATCAAGGCACACTCGATAGAGATTTCATCCTAGCAAATGACAAGAATTACGAAAGAAGAACCTTAGACATTGTTTGGGATTGTACTTCGGATTCTTTCAAACTTATTAGCCTTGTTACTTTTTCAACATTGGAACAGTCCACTAAAAGAAGTATTTTATCACACATTGCACTAATTTTTGACCCATTAGGTTTATTTGGTCTGCCTTCTTAGCAAAAAACCTCATCATGCAAGATTTATGGCGTCTCAGGATAGACTGGGACAAGTGCATCTCTTTAGACCATTTTATCAAGTGGAAGAGTTATGAATGTGAGCTGCAAGATATAAGGAGTATTGGTATTCCTCGTCGTGTTATTCCGATGGATCAGTCAGTACATTTAGAAATGCATGGATTCTCCGATGCGAGTAAAGCCACTTAAGGCGCATGTATTTATTTGAAAACCACATCCACTAATGGAAAACATTCTACTCGTCTGCTTTGCTAAAAATCGAGGTTAACGCTATTAAAAAGTATATCCTTGCTTTGATTGAAACTTAGCGCGGCACTATTGCTAGCACCTCAGCAAACATGGTCACGTATTAATGACATCAAAAGTATGTAATTTTATGAACACTGACATCAAGTGATCTTCAATGTACATCTTTAGTACGTGATTTTAATGTCGCCTTAATCTTCTTAATTATCAACATCACGTGTATATATATATATATATATATATATATACACGCACGCACGCACGCACGCACGCACGCACGCACGCACGCACGCACGCACGCACGCACGCACGCACATATATATATATATATATATATATATATATATATCGTCATAAAGATGCCATATTCTAGTAATATCCTAATAAAACGTCTTATAAACGTCCTTAAAATGCCTTTGAAGATTTGTGTTGTTAGGGATATTATTAATGATAAAATTTGCTTAACGTTAATTTGACGGAATATATGAAATACCCAATGATACGTGTTTGAAATTGATATTGGGAATGATACGGTATACATTTTATTATGTAAATATTTAAAAGAATGCTATAGTTAATGGTTACAGCTTTCATAAATCAAGAGGCGTGGTCGTGTCTTGCGCTAATGTGAACGCGAAGCGAGAGAGTAAGGTATAACCTAAGACAGTAGTAATGGACGATATCGTTATTTGTTAACAAGTTCTGTCCGTGTGCGAACGTGTTTAGACGTGCTCCATCCGGCAAAGGTTTTCAAAGATTGTTGATACAATCAGCCGCCTTTGTTTCTTAAAAGTTTTTGTATTCTATTTTGTACAATCTCGAGAAATGGTCGTAACGTCCTCGATTCGCTAACAAGGAAAGGTTTTGAGGTATCCCCTTCCGATTTTGACGAGCCTTTAATATATTGTTCTACAGTTGAAAATTAAAAGAGACACGTATTTATTTATACGTACCTATTTTTATTTTTAGGAGTGAAACATCCTTTTGAAGAAAATCGGTTTTTTTTCAAAGTGTATATCGTCAAAACTATAAGAAATAGAAAAAAATGTTCTAAATAAAAATTGAATGACTCGAAGAGTACTTTATAAGAGTAAAAAGAAATTTTTTTTAAATTTTTTTAACACTTTTTCTCACTACTTACTTATTGTATATTTTCAAAATTTTTATTTCTTTTTATAAGCAAAATAAAGATTGTTACGAATGCAATGGTATATGATAAAATTACGATGCAACATTCCTATTTTCCAAAAATAATTAAAAATCTCTATACCCATGTTACGCGAACCCGTCAGCGCGTTTGTGCACTACAGAAGTGTTTAACGTGTCTTTAATATGTTGTACAGATAAAAATAAGAAATACGTATTTTTTTATACGTATCCTAATGCACTTTTAAGGGTGGAACCTCTTTGAAGAAAATCGGTTTTTTTCTTGTAAAGCGTGTATCGTACAAACTATAACACTTAGAGGAAAACGTTCTGAGTAAAAGTTAAATGGCTGCAAGAATACTTTATAACAGTGATAAAAAAAAATTTTTTAATTTTATAATACTTTTCCCCACTACCTACTTACTTTTTCAAAATTTGTATTTTTGTTATAAGTAAAATAAAACTTATTTTATTACAAATTCAATGGTATATGACAAAGTTATGATACGACTTTTTCATTTTCCAAGAATAATTAAAAACCATGCATAGTATCGCCTACTCATTTGTGCGTTTGATATTATTTCACAATAAAACGGATTTTTCTTATATGCGTTGGCTAGGTGAAAAAGCATAAGAATAAACCAATACAATACAATAAATTTTGAAATAAGAGTTGTATAATAATAACAATAGTAATAGTAAAATAATAGTGACTTTTTTTAAACCGCTATAATTAGTCTAATTTTTTGGATAATATGTCACAGTATGTATGGAAAACAAATTATGAATAAAAAAATTATTCATAACTTGGTATTAATTACAAATATTTCTCTTGGTTACTTCAAAATAAAATGCCACGAAACTGAAGCATAACAACAATTACGGTGTTGTAAGACATTAACTTTTGTGTACAAAATAATAAATATAATTAATATAAGTTAAACATTTATTTACTGGTGATGATTCGACTAGAACATTTGTTTTCTTCAGCATTTTACAGACAAGGAGACTTGATTTACAAAAAAAATTATTACTCACACATTCCATATCTTTATTATCTAATGCCAGCTCATCAACTAACAACAAGAAAACTAACATAAAACTAATTTAAAAATTAGAAATTTTACCTTTTATACTGCATTATACAATTCAATTTATGTTTATTATATACAAAATTTGATTAGTGTAGAAATATGCTTAATGACGTCACTTAGCGCATGCACTTTGGATTATTTCTTATCTTGAAATTGAATTTTTATGTCTTGGCAGTATTGACCTTAATATGTATACATTCAAGTGTTACATAAATGTTTTTCTCGATGTGTGCGATTTTATGATATTTACGCAGACTGTCCTTGAAATGTTTTTGTCATCTCCTATTATGGAAAAATAAGAGAAAAACATGATGCGTAAAGTATCGGGTACACCTACCATATGCTTATGGAAAGGTTTCTAATTATTTTTGGAAAATGAAAATGTCGTAACATAATTTTATTATATACCATTGAATTCGTAATAAAATAAACTTTATTTTGCTTATAAAAAAATAAAAATTTTGAAAAAAAGTAAGTAGGTGGTGCGGCAAAGTATTAAAGAAAATTTTTTTTAATTTTTTTATTGCTGCTATAAAGTATTCTTGCAGCCATTCAACTTTCATTCAGAATATTTTTTTCTTTCTCTTATAGTTTCAACAAAACACGCTTCCAAAGAAAAAAATCGATTTTCTTTAAAGGGGTGTTTTACACTTAAAAGTGCATTACGGCACGTATAAAAAATACGTGTCCCTCATTTTTATCTGTACAACATATTAAAGGTACGTCGAATTGGGAGGGAGTCACTTCCGTAGCGCACGAACGCGCGGACAGGTGCGTGTACCATGCATATAAAGAGGTTTTTAATTATTTTTGGAAAATGGGAATGTTTCATCGTAACTTTATCATATACCGTTGAATTTGTAATAAAATAAACTTTATTTTGGTTATAAAAAGAAATAAAAATTTTAAAAAGTAGGTAAGTAATGGGAGAAAGTATTTAAAAAAATATATAAGTAGTGGGAAAAAATGTAAAAAAAATTTAAAAAAATTTATCGCTGTTATAAAGTACTCATCGGGCCATTCAACTTTTATTTAAAATAATTTTCTTTATCTCTTATAGTTTCGATAATATACGCTTCGAAAAAAAACCGATTTTTTTCAGAAAGGTGTTTCATTCCAAAAGTAAAAACGGGCACGTATAAAAAAATACGCGTCTCTTATTTATCTGTACAACAACATATTAAAGGCTTGTTAAAATCGACGGGGAAGACCTCGAAACCTTTCTTTGTAAGGTGAATGCCGAACAATTGCCTGAATCTAAATCCTGAGATAGTATCGCGCTCAACTTCGCAAGCTTTATTGTTACATTAAGAAATACAATTAGTTTATTTTACAAATTTTAAAGGAAGATATTCTCTACTTGAAAAGCTATTGAAGGAAGTAGATATTATTACTACATATGCATAAAAAATATTCGAATATTGAGGTTATATTAATCTTTCAAAATTTTTTTTAATATTTTCTTACTATTTGGTGTGTTTATACCCAGGGAGAAATGATAGTTCTGATCGACGTCAAATTGACATCATTTTGACGGTCAAAATGAGATCAAATTTCACGTTGACATCGATATTAAAATGTTCAAATTTTGATGCCATTTCGATGTCAATATCAACGTGTATAAAACATTTAATAAATGATATTAACCTTTCGGTACTGTAACTAAACAAGAAATGACCTATATCAAATCATATCGAAATAATTTCAACGTCAAATTGATGTCAATTTGACATCGATTCCATTATCATTTCCTAGAAATCGTTTAATGGACTGAAAGGATGGAAAAAATTATGCCAAAAGTTGAAACATTTGATTAAAAAATACAATATGCCAAAAATGTGCGATTAAAACCGATTTAAAAAAAAGTAATTCGAATCGATCGGGATTTCTGAACCAAAAATATGGTATTAAGATCGATTTAACAATAAGATCGAAACCTACATAAATTTATTAAAACAGAATACATTAATGTAAATGTAATAAATGTTTAACTTACAAAAAAAGTATTTTTTGTATCTTTTTTTGTTAAAAAAAGATTTTAAAAAAATTAAATTTAAATTAAACATTTAATTTATGTACAGGATTAAATAACAATACAAATTGTTATTTACATGTAAATATAAAATTTTATGTTGAACAGTATTTTACACACATGTCGCGTATAAAAAGAACGAGAGCGAATATTCGTCTCAAAGTTACAATAAGCGGTTTCTAAAAGTTTCACTGTAGTATCAGCTGGGGAGTCGACCGCGGTGGCGCCTAGATATAAAGCCTGTGGCCGCATTCGACTTACGAGAAGATCCACCGCGACGTAGCCACCTAGCGGTGGCGCCAGCACTCACTTATTAAATCTATCATTTCAATCCAAAATTACAGGATTTTATAAATTATGATTAAATAGAATTATAATGTGATGAAAGACGTTGACAATTCTTGTGTACCATTTTTAAATAAAGAGATACTTTGATGACAACACTATAAATCATAACATTAACAAATTTGTAAAATTGTCTAAAAGCTTTTTATGGCAGTTAATAAACAACTGTCAAGAAAAAAAATATTTTTTGAATAATTTTACAAATTAGTTAAAAAGATTTACAATGTTATTTTATCAAAATATATAGCTTTTTATTTAAAAATAGCACGCAAAAATTCACAGTGTCTTAGCGTATCATTTCTCGCTATTAATTTCAGAATTCCTAAACGTGGTCACTGAGAGTATTTCAGATTCTTAGTGCAAATGATTTAAAATTTTTCAAAATATTTATATTATGCATTACACTTAAACAATTTACAAAATTAAAAAAATAAAATTTTTTGAATTTTCTTAAATGTTTGAAAATTTTTAACAGCTTAGAGGTATATTAAATTTTAAAAAATGTATATATATGTATATAAAAGTTACATACATATATATTTTATATAAATATATATATATATATATATATATACACATTGCGACCGCACTCACGAGCGTGGTGCAACTACGTTAATTGCTCGTGACGCTAGTTAGACACGTCTATTAAGCTAGCACACCAACATGGGCACAATCACTTTAAACGTACAGAGGATTTAGTGCTCTTTATGTGCTAATTTATTGTTCTAATGGCGATTTTAGTGTTCCAGCCGTTTAGTTAGAAATCATTTTTCTGCTAACTTTCAAAAAAGTTAGAATGCCCATTAAGAAAAAAAATAATTAAAAATAAAATGCTTACGCTAACATTTAGTGCTAATTATGTGCTTTCAAAATGTACACATTGAAATTTTTGTGCTCATCCCCTTTGACCAAAAAACCGCCCCCGACGTAAACACGCACAAGAGTAAAATGCCATTTAAAGTGTGGATAGCGAATTAGTTGTAGGCTTAAAATATACTTTTATTTATGTGCTTCCGAAATATGCACAACGCGATTTTTTTGCTCAACCCCTTTGACACGAAAACCGCCCCCGATGTGAACAAGCACAAGAGTAAAGTGCCATTTAAAGGATGGATAGCGAATTGGTTGTAGGCTTAAAATATACTTCTATTTATGTGCTCTCGGAATGTGCACATCAAGATTTTTGTGCTCAACCCCTTTGATAGAAAACCCGCTCCCGACGTGGACATTCAAGGAAGTCAGAATGCCCATTAAAAAAAAAATAATTAAAAATAAAATGCTTACGCTAACATTTAATGCTAATTATATGCTTTCAAAATGTACACATTGAATTTTTGTACCCCTCAACTCCTTTGACATGAAAACTGCGCCTGATGTGAACACGTACAAGAGTAAAGTGCCAATTAAGGTATGGATAACGAATTGATTGTATGCTTAAAATATACCTTTATTTATGTGTCTCTTACAAGATAGAAATACGAAAAAAGTGATAATGGTTTTCTGTAAGTGCTGCATTTACTAAATTCGTGTTATATTCTCTGGTGTTGATATCATTACTAATTGAATTAGTGTGTATGTAGAATTCGTTTTAGAATATATTTAATACTTGTATAGTATATTTAAAACTATTTATAAAACTGTTTAGAGAAGAATACTTTTATTGTACATTGCTATAACATTTACAATCTTATTTGATAAAGAATTTCTTGTTTTTGTACTAAAAATTGTTATTATTTTTGTATATTAGAATTAGGGAATATTTGACAACGAATTTTAGTAAATTTATAAAAATATTAATGTGACATATAAATCAAAAACAAAGATATTAATTTTAGAGAATTATTGTATTTTTTTATTTATTGTACATATTTTGTATATAAAATCAATTGTGGTTGTACTGTATATGTTTCCTGCATTAGTTTAGTACTCGCTGTCATATCGTCATATTGAATCCAATGACCAAACCAAAACACTAATGCTGTGAAGTGACCAATGCTTCCATTAGTTAACCTCGTTTGCATATTAGGTCCCGTATAATTAACTAGTCCTATTAATTTATAGTTTTCATTATTAGGGCTTATGAATTTATTAGGTATGTCCTTTAATTTTATTGAAGTATCATAAACATCAAATAATATAGTAATTCCTAAAAAAAGATCAAAATTATATGTAAGTTTTAACTTCATCAATTATAGATACACATTTATTTCTATGCACATTTAATTCCACAAATATAATAAAGAATTTGCAATGAAATATAACGTATTATAGCACATCCAATTGGGATTTTAATTATGGCCGCCTCAATAAGGATATTGCATGTCTATGTTCATACTACACACTCATATGGATTGAAGTATGAACATAGACGTGGAATACCTTTATTGAGGCGGCCATAATTAAAATCCCAATAGGTTTTGATAGAGACTATGAGCAAACGAATATACCTTGTAAAGATATTTTTGATTTTTCTGTACCATTGCAATTTTTTTTGCAACATTTAATCCCTTCAGGTAGCATTACATGTTGTTTTATTACATCTTTAAATAATTCAACATTGGATAGAACATCGCTTCCTATCTGGATTACAATTAATTTTTTCTGGCGTGGTGGACAGCCTTTGTTGCAAGAAGATATTTCTTCAAAGCTAGGAGATTTTTCAAATAGCATACTAGATAAATGGCTTACGCTTGTTTCACAATTAATTATGCTACATTTTGTATATGTTGCTTGTTTTATGGGAAATATTTTAGACAAAATTTGTGTGCGTAGACGGTATGTATGCGTCCTTATACCTTTATCTATAGTATCTAATACTATATCAAACATTGGTATAGTATCTCGTAGTTCATTCATCTATAATTGTAAAGCATAAATATAGTAAAAATAAATTATAAATGAGAAAAAGTATATATAAATTATATAGATATAAAAATATATGTAAATAATCAAGTGTTGTATAAAATAATCAAGTTTGAGTAGTTTTTAAAAATTTTTTGATATTTAATTATAGCAGAATAAATATAGCAAAATAAAAATTAAAATAATTCAAAATTTTTTATAAATATAATGAGTCAATTAATTTATAAGTTGCTAATAATATACTAAATATAAAAATCATCATGAATCAGATGTTAACACAAATTTGATAACGTACTTTGTTTCGTAATGAAGGATAATTAAGAGATGCAGCCAACATTATTTGAAAAATGCTGTCAAAAGCACACGTATTAACAACAGAAATAATTTGATTGTTCAATGTAACAGGACGTAAGGACATATTGCTTCCATTTTTTAAAATAGGTATATTATTATTTTTTGGGCATGACAAAGAATCCTGAATAAATTGTGTACTTTGTCCTAAATACTTTGCGGTACGTTTCTTTTTTTTCTGTTTTGCCAATCCTCGCCAGTTTTCAACTTCATTACAAGCTAATATATCTGGCGTACTTTTTTCTGCAGAACATTTCTTGCAAATTCTTCGTTCACCATATCCTTCTTCATCACCGAACGGTAACGAACATTCATCAATTATATGTACTGGATTTTTGCATATAGCACATAAGTGTGCACCAGTTGGTATATCGCCATTACTACAGGCTTGACATGATAAGTTGTTTAAATCTCGATTAATTATAATTTTGTCATTAATTTTTGCGGTTTTGTCGGGAACATCTACCGTTTCAAAAATGTTATTCGAAGGAGAAGAACCAACTGATTCTGTCTGTGTACGAATATTTTCTTCCACGTCAGATTTAACAGATTCCATCACATTACGTTGGGTTGCATCAACAATTTTTATTTTGCCATTAATGTAATTTAAATGCATCTCGATGAATTCGTCGATTCTTAATTGTTGTTTACAATTTTTCAATAAATTATTTTTAATTTTGTTGAATTCTCCCTCAACTGCCGCACTGGAAGCAGGTATTCGGCCATAACCAAATTGATTTTTATTAATGCAAGACCAAAGTGGAAGAAGCTGAATATCCTTGAGCAGACGTTTCGCTAGTTGAGGGTAATAGTGAGCATTTTCATGATCACCATACTGAGTTGATGTAGATAATGCTTCCACATTAATTTCTGCTCCCCATGCTGCCCATGCATTACGAAAAGTTATATCGATATCGTCATCAGTATCGGTATACTCTTTTACATGTTCATGACTTTCTCCGACATCATCAACTTCATATTCATGAACAATACCTGTTTCATATAAATTTAAAAAATATAAATTTGTATTATATTTTGCGTAATCAGTATACTCAAAAACTTATATACCAAATTTGAACGCATCCATGCAAATAGATTTAATTTTTCATTATTTTGTCATATTAGATCTGCCATTTTGAATACAAAATTTTAACAAAAAATTTGAAATTGTCAGTGCCAAAAACTTTTATATATAAATATGCAATCCATAAACCTTTTAAATTACCGCAAAATTACATTTATTTGTAAAAACTTAACTTTTTTAATTTTGTATTGTAAAGAATTCAAAATCAAACTTGTAAAAAATCTGCAGACAATGGTATTTTGTCCTTTAGAAAATATCTATTTTATCTACTTTTAAAACACGATATTTATTTTATTAATTTAATTAATATATTTAAAAATTATCTTTAAATATAATCTAGAATAATTTGTAATTTTTTCATAAATTTTTCTTTTATGTTGAAAATATGTGTAGTATATTTTTAATCTTGGAGTATCTGATATATGTAGAAAATCAGATCTCTTTCTTTAATGTCTTTTAAGAAGTTTTAACTATTCCTCATTATTAGTGCAAAGACTATTAAAAATAAAAATTAAAAACATGAAAAGAACTAAAAGTTTACATTGTATAAAAATCAGAAAGATGATAGAAATAAACTTTTTATTGCACCGAAATATGTAATAAGTATACAGAATGATAATATTGATAATATATCGACTTTTATTTCAAACCATGTATTCTGTTGTTTACATACCTACTATCATTTCTTTTAATCGCACTTTTGCTTTTTCACACTGTGATATTTCTCCAGATGGTAAAGCCCCTTCTGTTTCACTTTGTGCTACAGTTAAAATGTCCTTTATAATTTCGCGAGCATTTGCAATATCAGAACATTTTATTAATTTGCTACAATCCTATTGTAGCAAAATAAAAAACTTTTATCCGTTTTGGTAAATTTTTTAAAAATGTAGTATACAATTTGATGAAATGTACCACATCTATTCGAATGTAGCAACGAGGTAGTAACCGATTCCTATAACAATCTGCGTATTCTTCAACAGTTTTGCAAGTTGTAAAGCATCGTACAACCGCTGTTAATAGTGCTCTACTAGAATCCGTAACAACTTCTTTTGGATATGGCGCCCCACTTCTTAGCCATTCCATAAGCCAAAATTGAATCATATTAGTATGATGGCTTTCAGAAAGCATTTGAGCAATGCTAAATTGTTCTCCATCACAGTTGACTACAATTTGGTACAGAAAAATATGTTTTGATAAATAATTTCCGTGTTTCTGTATTTTTTTGACTATACTGCCTGTTGCATCTATACACACACAGCTTGGATGTTTTGTAGAGTAATTACGAAAAATGTGTATTTGATGATTTGTCTAGTAATGAACGAAACAGGGATCCAATCCAATATTATGAATGCTGTTTTTAAATATTCCCTGTTTCATCATGCATAGTGCTATTATGGGATCTTTATGTAAATATTTGGTATTATTAAATTCAGTTTTAGCTGTATGTAAAACTGATGATGTATACAAATGAGGAGGCTCAGGATCTCCTTCCCTCATCAATTCGTCTGCTTTCTCAGTACGATATACTGCTTCGACAGATTTGGTTTGTAAATGTTTAGCAACAGTTTGCCTTATTGGTGCTCTGAGATAGCGTTTTCCACATTCTGCTTCTCCGTTTGCTAATGTTTCTTTTACTGTGCAATTAAAATATACGGTTTTTAAATCCATGTTAACCTTTATATTACAATACAAATGCCGACCACAGTTACAGGCACCTGTATAAAATGTAAATAATATATTTAAACTTATAATTTTAAAATAAGGTCTAATGTATATAACATAATGTGAGTGTATATATATATATATATATATATATATATATATATATATATAGAGAGAGAGAGAGAGAGAGAGAGAGTAGAACATCACATATCACAGTAGATTAACAATCAATTTTAATAAACTTAATGCTTGACTAACCAATCGACAAACCTTAATGGTTATAGCTAGATTTTAATGCTGATGTATCTTGTGTGATTTTATATAAATTTTTCAAATTCACGAGACTTTGCGCCAAATAAATTTTCTTAAACAGCTCTAATAAATTGTGAGTCTTAAAATAACTTTAAGTTAAACGAGAAATAGTAATACCACATTATTAAATTGAAAGTTAATTTAATAATAAACAGTGCTAACGAGCATCTAATATAGCAATGATGCCAGTAAAAAATCCGTTTCCCTAAACACCTATAAAGAATTTGTTATGAAAAATAACGCCTTAGCCAAGGATTGAACTTAGGATGTATGTTAGCATTAATACTCATCCCAACTTTTTTGGACGGATATTAATGCTAACATACATCTATTATATTATATTAAAATTCTCTCTTCTCTAATTCAAAATATTATAATATAAAGCATTTAACAATGGCGACAAATATTACCTCAGCCAGGAACTTGGACCTGCCTACATTTCGTGCGGGTATCTTTAAGTTCGACCAGTGAGGTAATATTTATCACAATAACTGAAGATGTAAAGTGAACGTTTCGAAAGGTATACGTGTAAAACGAAGAACTAGTATATGAAAATCACATAGAAAAATTAAGCACTAAGATCCTATTAAGACCTCTGTTGGCCTATTTTAATTTGAATATATTGTACATACATACGATCTTATGTATTATAAAAATTAATTTTATTAAACTATTTTCTTATATTTTATTTTGATTTACGTGTACATGCGTATGTACACAAAATGAAACAGTAAAAACTTATGCTGTTTATCTTATAATTGACATAATTTATATAACAAAATTAAAAATAAATACAATTAAAAATATATATATACAATAAGTAATTGTCACATTACGTACCATTTATATAACCTGACGTAGCATCTGTTGAAATATAATGGTTCTTAAAATTAAAATCACATTTTAAATTTGTGCTGTTCCATATTTTCTCTGTAATAACAGCTTCCCATATACCTGGTCGAAGTATTTTCCGTTGTCTATAGCCTGCATTTTTACGTTTCTTCGGATTTCGAATATTATATGCGTATATGCGATTTATTATAATATCGTCAAATTCCACAGCAGACAATGAAAATATAAAGTTTATTGTCTGCAGACCGTCTTCAGTAAAACTAATTGAATTGTCATATGTTGTATCATTTGCATTTGTTTCGGAAAGTGTAGTATTAGAATCATTAGCAGAGTCATTATTAATAGTTGTATTACTATTGTTACATCGTCCTTTTGTAACTTCTTTCAATAACTCAGTACGAATATTGTACCGATTACATGTTACGAATGTGTACAACGAAGCAGATGACATTTTTCCTTTTAATTCACGTGATATAGTTAACCAAACTGAACACAATTTAGATACTACTTTTTTATCACACGTTATTATATCATCTTTGTATTTTTTTAATACGCCAATTACATCCACATGAGAAATGTTCGTAGGACGTCCACGAGTTGGCTTCATGATAACACAATTTATGTTATATTAAAAATTGTATTAGATTTTTAATCTTCAATTAGATAAGGGCAAAAATTACAATTCACCAAATTCGTCTTTCAAGAACGTGAAACGACAACGACCGTCTTTCAAAAGCAGCAGTGCTAAGACTGATATCTTCCACCGCTAGCGAGGATAAAGTTTAGAATGACGAAATAATTGAATAAAAGAGAATGAATAGAGACAGAAGTATCTGAGATCCTCTAATGTTTTCAGGTTCGAAGTTTCGGGAACGATGTTTTTGTTGGAGACCGGACACCGCGATCGTCAACTTACAAAGGGAGGCCGCGACAATGATCTCGCCGATTTTAATAAAATTGTATGGGTGTGTAGTATTAACTCAGACCTTCATTGTAGTAAAGCCGTTTGTTGCAAAACTTAGGCATTCTCGAGAAAATGACGATTAAATATTTCTAGCATCTATAGTACCGTTACAGAAGAACGATTCTCGAATAAGCGACGTAGCATAGGGCATTAGGACGTCGACTGGTACGCTAGGATCCCTGGTTCAATTCCAGCGGATGCGATTTTTTATTATCTTACATTTTTTAATTATTATATATAATTTTTAAACCATTTTTAATTATTTAATATAAAATGTTATTTTTTTTTAATGTAGGAATTTAAAAATGCTTTTTTATTATTAATTAAATTAAAATTTCTTATGAACACAAAAAAATATATTTGCAACAAAAATTTACAATAACTGTTTTAAGAACGTCAAAATAAATGTTTCTATAAATCGTTATACCTACAACGGTCTCCGAGTAAAACGGTTTTATTATTGTGTTTTAATTGCTTTTACGATAAGTATCACCCTAAAAGCTCTAAACAAATTGTAAAGCAGTCACTGTAAATTTTTATTGTAAATATATTTTTTGTTCTTATTTTTTAGGTCTTTTATTTTTGTGTTATACATTTTTTTGGTTTATGAGAAATTTTAATTAATTAATAATAAAAAAGCATTTTTTAATTCCTTCACTTTTAAAAAATAACATTTTATATTAAATAATTAAAAACAGTTTCAAAGTTATATGTAACAATTAAAAAATATAAGGTAAAAAAAATCGCATCCGCGGGGATCTAACATGGGACCCCAAGAGTACCAGTCGACGTCTTAATGTCCTATGCTACGTCGCTTATTCGAGAATCGATCTTCTATAACGGTACTATAGATGCTAGATATATTTAATCTTCATTTTCTCGAGAATGCCTAAGTTTCGCAACAAACAGCTTTACTACAATAAACGCCTGAGTGAATACTACACACCCATAAAATTTTATTAAAATCTGCGACATCATTGTACCGGCCTCCTCTTGTTACGTCGTCATATCATAGATGTGTTTCGCGATCGATATACAGAAAAAAAGTTAATATTAAATTAACAATTTATTCTTTCATATATAAGCAAGAATATAACTTCTTTTTGAAAAAATTTACAATCTTAAACAGATATAATTTCCTTACATGAAGAAAAAAATTCTCTAAATTCTTCTAAGAAGATTTTATATTCTTGCTTATATATGAAACAATAAATCGTTCATTCAATATTAATATTTTGTTTGTGTACCTTTGTTGGATAGATAGTTATATACTTTAACTGGCACTTGACTTTTGTGCGTGTTACTCTTGTACGTCTGAGACGATTTTTCTGTCAAAGGAGTTAAGCACAAAAATCTCGTACATATTTCAAAAACACATAAATGGAAGTATATTTTAAGCCTACAACAAATTCGCTATCCATACTTTAATTGAAACTTTATACTTGCACGTGTCCATGTCGGGGGCAGTTTTCGTCTCAAAGGGGTTAAGCACAAAAATCTTGATGTGCACATTCCGAGAGCACATAAATAGAAGTATATTTTAAGCCTACAACTAATTCGCTATCCATACTTTAAATGGCACTTTACTCTTGTGCGTGTTTACGTCGGGGGCGGTTTTTTGGTCAAAGGGGATGAGCACAAAAATTTCAATGTGTACATTTTGAAAGCACATAATTAGCACTAAATGTTAGCGTAAGCATTTTATTTTTAGATGTCTAAATATCTAAATAAAATGTTGTAAAATATTTATTAAAATAGTTACTTGATAACTTAGATAATTATAATGATTTACAATGTTACTTGTAAAAATTATAATGATTTACAATGTTACTTGTAAAAGAAACAAGTGTTAAAGAAGTTTAATCTTTAACTTACTTCGCGTAATTACTTTATTTTGTAACATATCTTACAAGTGTTACATTTATCGCATTCTTTCTTATGTCAATTCTTTTTATTGCTTTTCTTATCTAGCAGCGGCAATTTTTTGTAGTTTAAAAATTTTATATTTTAATAAAACTTTCTCATTTCTGTTTTTTCCTTAATTCTTTAAGATTAAATGTTATATATTTCTTTAAAACTTTTTAAAATTAAGTACATCTACTTAGGTTAAAACAGAAAAATTTTTTAATAGAAATACACAGATAGTATCACTTGAATTTTATTTAGAAAGGAATTAAAGATACCACTTGGATTTTATTTAAAAAATAAAGATACTATCACTTGCATTTTATTTGTTAAAAGTAGTACAGCAATTATTTCAAAGAGCAACATATTCTCTTTATAAATGGCGCAATTTAAAGATTTCATACATTTTTTGGAAAGAATACATTTAGGTTGGATTAAATTGAAGATTTTTATTTTTAAGTAAATACAGCAGTTATTTCAAAGAGCAACATAATCTCTTTATAAATGGCGCAATTTAAAGATTTCATACATTTTTTGGAAAGAATACATTTAGGTTCGATTAAATGTAAGATATTTATTTTTAAGTAAATACAGCAGTTATTTCAAAGAGCAACATATTCTCTTTATAAATAGCGCAATTTAAAGATTTCATACATTTTTTGGGAAGAATACATTTAGGTTGGATTAAATTTAAAATATTTATTTTTAAGTAAATACTACTTGGGTTAGAAATAGGAAGATTTTTCAATGAAAATGCAGAAATAGAATCACTTAGGTTTTGTATAGTAATTAAAGAGAGTACCACATGGGTTAGCATATAAAAATTTCTCTGTTAAAATACAGAAATAGTACCACTTGTGTTTTTAGGGAAAATTAGAGATAAGGTGCGCGCACACACGAAAATACCGCCTTTTTTTTACCTTTTTTTGAAAAGGTAATTTTGTACTGATACAATTAACGCGACATAGCTGTAGTGTCGGCGACGCTCTCAATAAACGGAAACAACAAAAATTAAGGCGCGACTTGATCGGATAAGGCGCACGACCGAGCACGCGGATAGCACGCGATCACCTGCGTGTTCCAATTCCGGCGGGAGATCTTACAGCAAACTTGAACTCTAATTACAATTATCACGCACGCGACTCATCCGATCAGCGAAATCGGTGGCTTTACAAAGTCTCGTTCGTCTCACCACGACCCTGGCTCTGCTCGGAAGCTCGTCCTCACGCGAGGATATGCGAGGATATAACTCGTTCTCAATCACGGCTCCCGTCGTCTCGGCTCGTGGTGACGCACAGGCAACGATCCAAAATGATCAATAGCGCGAGGAAATTCGGCAGGCGGCACGCAGGATCTTTCGCCCTACCAGGACTCGTCGCACCCCGCTATATATATATATATATATATATATATATATATATAGACTTTGAAAGATAAACATAGATAGTGTAAATGTTGACGTATACGTGTCAAATAGATTACATTACATTCTTATTTAAAACAATGCAAATAATACTTTTAAACGTTAACATTAATTTAACTTAATTTAATTTTTTAATAAAATTTTTAATTAATTTATTTTTTATTTAAATTTTCAATTTTATTAAACTTGAAATTTTTTATCGGTATTACGGTATTATATGTATAACTCAACGAGAAATGACCTATCGATCAATATCGAAATAATTTCGAGATCAAATTAATGTCAATTTGATATCAATTTGACATCGATTCTATTATCATTTTATTATAGTTTCTGCAGCGATCCTTTTTTCTACACTCAATAACGGAAAGTTAAATATCTAAATAATTTAAAGCATGTTAGCATGTAAATAAGTTTTTCTATACATACAATTAAATATAATAATAATAATAATTTAATTTTCTGTTTTATACATAATTAAATTTTAAATTTCAATTACTGGTAAAAAGTTTTTATGTAAAAAATATATATAATTATATATAAAATATATTTATATATGTTTTCTTATTGTTTGGTTATTTAAAATAATTTTAAAAATCTAATTAAAAAAAGATACATTCTTATTTAAAACAATACAAATAATACTTTTAAAAATTAACTTTTAACTTAACTTAATTTAATCTTTTTTAATGCAATTTTAATTAATTTATTTTTTTATTTAATTTTTAAATTTTAGTAAACTTAAATTTTTTATTGGTATTATTTAACTAAACTTATCAAAGATTGTAAATATTGTTGATGTCTGATTGACGAGGATCGACGTTAAATTGACGTCGATGTCTCAACTTGGAAACGTTTTAAACGCCATCGACGTCAAATTTACGTCAATTCGACCTATCATTTCTTCTTGGATAAGTACGTCTTTACTAGAAGAAAACTCAGCTGTGACACACTTATTTTTACAATTGTTATATTTGTCAAAGATTTTTACGAACTTATGCACGCAAATCAAATATATACTTCTATTTACTACTTTACTATTTTATTTATTACTTAAGGCAATGCTGAAGTGACGACCGAACTTCGACGGTCCTGCGTCATCTACTAACAAGGAAACACAGGAAAGTGTCCGCCTCATATTAAAACGAATTTTTAATATGTTGTAGTACAGATAAAAATAAGGGACACGTATTTTTTTATACGTGCCCATACGCACTTTAAGGGGGTGAAACACCCCTTTGAAGAAAATCGGTTTTTTTCTTTCGAAGCGTATGCCGTCGAAACTATAAGAGATAGAAAAAAATGTTTTAAATGAAAGTTGAATGGCTCGAAGAGTAATTTATAACAGTGGGAAAAAAAATTTTTTTTTTATTTTTTTTAATACTTTCCCCACCACTTACCTATTTTTTTTCAAAATTTTTATTTTTTTTATAAGCAAAATAAAGCTTATTTTTATTACAAATTCAATGGTATATGATAAAGTTACGATACAACATTCCCATTTTCCAAAAATAATTAAAAACCTCTCTATACGCACGGTACGCGCACCCGACCGCGCGTTCGTGCGCTACGGAAGTGACTCCCTTCGATTTCGACGTGCCTTTAATATGTTGTACAAATTAAAATAAGGGACACGTATTTTTTACACGTGTCCTAATACACTTTTAAGGGTGAAACACCCCTTTGAAGAAAATCGGGTTTTTTCTTTCGAAGCGTGTATCGTCGAAACTATAAGAGATAAAGAAAAATGTTCTCAATGAAAGTTGAATGCATGTTTTTCTCGCATAAGATGACAAAAACATTTTGAGGACAGTCTGTGTCTAACATGAAAACGCAGACATTGAGAAAAACATTTACTACAAAATAAAACGACACTACACTAAAGAAGAACAACAATTACAGTGTTGTAAGACATTAATTTCTTGTTTAGAAAATAATATGTAATTAATATAAGTTAAACATTTATTTACTGGTCTACATGATTCAACTAGAATATTTGTTCTCTTCAACATTTTATAAATAAGGAGACTTGGATTACAAAAAATTATTACTCACACATTCCATATCTTCACTATCTAACGCCAGCTCATCAACTAACAACAAGAGAATTAACATAAAACTAATTAAAAAATTTAGAAATTTCATCTTTTATACTGCATTTATACAATTCAATTAATGTGTTTATTAAATTTGATTAATGTAGAAATATGCATAACCACGCTACTGGCGCGTGCACTTTGGGTCATTTCCTTACATACGTAACTCTTGAATCTGTACATGTCAATACTGCCGAGACGTAAACATTCTATTTCAAGATAGGAAATGACCCAAAGTGCACGCGTGGTTATGCATATTTCTACACTAATCAAATTTAATAAACACATTAATTAAATTGTATAAATGCAGTATAAAAGATGAAATTTCTAACTAATTTTTTAATTAGTTTTATGTTAGTTCTCTTGTTGTTAGTTGATAAGCTGGCGTTAGATAGTGAAGGTATGGAATGTGTGAGTAATAATTTTTTGTAATCCAAGTCTCCTTATTTATAAAATGTTGAAGAGAACAAATATTCTAGTCGAATCATGTAGACCAGTAAATAAATGTTTAACTTATATTAATTACATATTATTTTCTAAACAAGAAATTATTGTCTTACAACACCGTAATTATTGTTATTCTTTAGTGTAGTGTCGTTTTATTTTATAGTAAGTGTTTTTCTCAATGTCTGCGTTTTCATGTTAGACACAGACTGTCCTCAAAATGTTTTTGTCATCTTATGCGAGAAAAATATGCATTCAACTTTCATTGAGAACATTTTTCTTTATCTCTTATAGTTTCGACGATACACGCTTCGAAAGAAAAAACCCGATTTTCTTCAAAGGGGTGTTTCACCCTTAAAAGTGTATTAGGACACGTGTAAAAAATATGTGTCCCTCATTTTAATCTGTACAACATATTAAAGGCACGTCGAAATCGGAGGGAGTCACTTCCGTAGCGCACGAACGCGCGGTCGGGTGCGCGTACCGTGCGTATAGAGAGGTTTTTAATTATTTTTGGAAAATGGAAATGTTGTATCGTAACTTTATCATATACCATTGAATTTGTAATAAAAATAAGCTTTATTTTGCTTATAAAAAAAAATAAAAATTTTGAAAAAAATAGGTAAGTGGTGGGGGAAAGTATTAAAAAGAATTAAAAAAAATTTTTTTTTTCCACTGTTATAAATTACTCTTCGAGCCATTCAACTTTCATTTAAAACATTTTTTTCTATCTCTTATAGTTTCGACGGCATACGCTTCGAAAGAAAAAAACCGATTTTCTTCAAAGGGGTGTTTCATCCCCTTAAAGTGCGTATGGGCACGTATAAAAAAATACGTGTCCCTTATTTTTATCTGTACTACAACATATTAAAAACTCGTTTTAATCTGAGGCGGACACTTTCCTGTGTTTCCTTGTAAGTGGAACTAAAAATGTCGAGAATATCGATATTTTTAATTCCATTACCGTATGAGTTCTATATTCTGTCCTTATCTTTTCAACAATCAAAATCATCCAACTCAGTACCGAATACTTCGACATGCACGTTCGAGCCGTCTTGTAGACTGACAAGTTTGCGCAAAAAAGTTTTTCATTAGACCTGTTGGGTTTCTGCTATTGAATAAGGACGTAATGTGTTGGCAATATACATTGACACTACGCTATCTCTTTTCGCTGCATGTAACAAAGAGATTGACGTTAGTCAGACTAAACGTTTAGCACATTTATTGCCATTTCATAAAGAAATTATGTATGTAATACATAATACTAAAATTATATTTTCATGTCGAACATGAATATGGCAATATCTTGTAGGCAATATAGAATAATCTTTCATTCTTATCACCCATTCCCATAAAACGCAAAATTTTTTATAGTTTCTCCATTTTTGTTTGCTTATGTTTGCCTATAAGATGGGCTAATACTAACTTAAAATAGTCAGCACACGATAAACACCTCTGATATTTAATTAATAATAGTCAGCACACAATAAACGCCTTTGATGTTTAATTAATAATAGTCAGCACACGATAAACGCCTCTGATAATTAATTAAAGATGGTCAGCCTACGCTTCTGGCGGTAATTAAGAATATAATTATAATTCATGGCTTACCGCTGTAGACAGTCTATGGCGACGGAAACCTTTTGACATTACATTGTTTTATTATAGGTATCCTACAACAGTGCCTCTGCATTCTAACCTCCAATTTTCTTTTGGACAGGGTTAGATTGACCAGGACACCGTAGTTGCCCACATTGTATCATACTTTTTCCAGGATATATTATCGTAGCGCGCCAGTTTCCTTCCCGCAGCGTTCTCAACAGACACGTACAGTTACGAGCTAAAAGGTTGCAACTTTTTTTTTGGTGAGTTTTTAAACGCGGAACTTTAACGAGAGATGAGAACGACTATCGAGGTTAGCGCGAAACGTCAAACGTGGCCAAACGTTTGTATACAAGGTGTACTACATAAGATTGGATCGGCTTTGGTCTAATTAAGATGCAGATAAAAAACAATTATTTTAGTGTAATCTTTAACTTTATATATATATATATATATATATACAGGGTGATTCGAAATAACCTATTGGTCCCGAAGCTGGCATATTCGTAATCGAATTCTGAGACGATTTTTCCTTTTGCAAAAATTTGTCCGGAGCTTAGTTTTCAAGTTACAATAAGAATTAGTTAGCGTATGACCGGTCAGGTACAAGTGGTAGACAGGGGCGGCGCGACTCACTGTTACACGTGGGTATTTCCGTGGGGCACCTGCGCTCAAATGAAAAACAAAAGTACATGGACAGCACATTTTTATTTAAACTTTCTTTCTCTCTCTCTTTCTCTCTCTCTCTCTCTCTCTCTCTCTCTCTCTCTGTCACTTTAATTATTCTACATTTAACTTGTCAAATTTCGATCTGTCATCCGGCCGTCAAATATCGGGATGACCGTAAAATCTTCAAGTAAGTTTACATTATTATAATAAATGTACGCCCGAGAATAATAAAATTTAATGCAAATTAGTGTTACGTCTGGCGAGAAAATTTTCATTTTTCCGAGCCATCCGTACTAATAATAACCCAATCAGAATCCAGAAACATCCTCCGATCAATTAGATAAATCCCGCATCAGTCGATATCGCTCGATTTCAAATTTCATACGGCTTGGCTACCTCGTGCCGCCCCCTCGACGCGCAACACCCGCGAGCGTCCATCGGCGCGAGACAAACATCGTGCGCGCCGACCCCTCGGCTCGCGGCCCCCTCTGATACCGACAAGCTCCGCGCGTTGGAATTCTATTCATCTTTCCAATTTAATACGAAATATTAAGAATGGCAAATTTATTATTATCTAAGCGTGATCCACTCATGGACGCTTCCCACTGCTGTGCCATGCAACTCAGATCGAAACAACTTTAAAATCACGGCCAATAAAAATGCCAAATAATTTTGAATCAATCAATCTCCTACGAACGATAATTAAACCTTAACTTTTTATACATAAAACTATTGCATGTGCTTGGCGCTATCGCCTCGCACACTCTCAATATAAATTCTATTAAATTCTATTAATTTCCTGGGCACTGGATTTCGCGTCGGGGCTTGGTATGCGGTGCCCCCGCGAGTCGCGATCCCCGGAGAAGTCTACAAGCGCTGGCGCGATATAGGCGCAAGCCGCGCGGTCGCGGAACGGGGCGGGCTTCTAAGGGCCACACGTTACGAAAAACTATCGCTCCGAATTTTCCGCGAACCTGAGGAATCGTCCCGCGACACCTCTTGCCCATATCCTTGTCTATATAAGGAGCGAAATCGGAGCTCGAAATTCAGATCAGTCTTGTTGGTCGAGTGAGATTCGCTGCCATCGGCGACCACCAACATTCAGACCTCCAGGTACGATCTCAACGACGGGAGGGTTTTACTCCTGACGAAGACGTTGGTCTTCGGGGTGGCCCCGGTCGGATCGCCTCTTTTCCTCTCCCTCCTTTCCGCCAGAGATCCTGAGGGTTGAACCTCACCTAGCACCAGCTAGAGTGTGGCCTCACTCGTTTCTCTGCCTCTCTCCCTCTTCTCCGGCGTCGAAGAAGGCTCGCTAACGCGACTCTTCGACGTCTCCTCTCTCTCTCTCTCTCTCTTTCCTGCGGCGTCGAAGAAGACTCGCTAACGCGACTCTTCGACACCGTCCTTCTTCTATTCCCAACCCGTCGAGGAAGATTCGCTAGCGCGACTCCTCGACGCTCTCACCGTCCCCTCTTCTTCCATATAATTTCCACCTTTAAGGGAGGCGTTCTAACGGGTAACCACTCCGACCCAGCGGATTCGTCACTCGTTACATATACTCGATCACTAATCTATTTCACTAAATTTCGTAGATCTTCTATACCGAGCTCTCTCTCTCTCTCTCTCTCTCTCGCGTTAAGATCGGTAAGTTACCTGTTCATATACGCATTAACGTGGCAATCCTTCACCCATATTAAATCTATCATGTCTCGCTCGAAGCACGCAGGGCACACCGCGCGTACGCCGGCGGCAGAAAGCGCTTCTTTCGCAAGATGACGTTTTACCCGCAGCCCCCATATGTAACCATCTACTATTCCGTAATCACGAAAATACATATACATATTCAGTTTAATCATTACACGCTCTGTCATTCATTTAATCCCACGCCAAGCTCGAGCACGCACGCTACTACTCCAGTAGCGTTAATAAAACGCTACTACATTTCCTAAACCTACTCATAAATCACCTAATAATATATCTCCCTACAATACCTCCTACTTCCCATACAAGGAATTTGTCGCGTATCCGGCCGTGTTATCACACGATTCGGAGCCGCGACTGGTGACAGCTGCCTTAAAACCAAAACTAACCAACGAACCAGACCTACGTCCCGGGATCGCACCCTCGCGAATCCGCGGACGCAACATTAGATTACTTAAATGTGCACTTGCAAGTTAAAAGTAGCACTTTTAAAACGCACAAAAAGGAAAGGAGAGAGAGAGAGCGAGAGAGAGAGAGAGAGAGAGAGTGAGACGGGGGAAAAGGGGGCTTTAAACAAGTTTAAGCACGTTCACTCACGCACACGGCAATCAGCTTATTGTTTCCACGATGCGACAGTTCAATTTAAATTTGTCCTTTATCCATATCTATCCCTCGAAGTTGTTTCATATTATTCCACATTTACACTATTTACTCTGCACTTGATCGATAAACACTACGCGACGAACCGATCGATCAACTTTATTAATCACTACTCTAATCACTACAATCATTCGATGCGTTAAAATTACTCAAAGAAACACGTGTTTACGTTACGATCACACAACACGTGTTCACTCGACGATATGAAGCAGTCGACTGGATGTTATTGGTTATGTTGTTATAAGAGTGTCGGACGATTGGTTAAAGCCATAAGTCAAAACGCGGCAATTTAAAATAAAAATATTGGTTAATACAATTTACATCAATACAATTTACATCAATACAATTTATTAGAAAAATGTTGCAAATGCATGTTTATCAATATCTGTTAAAAATTGTATGATAGTGACTTTATCAAGATAATTATTATTCATTCTAAATATTCAAGAAATAATTTTATCAAAATCAATTTTTTCTAAACATTTTTTTTTTATTTCTTATTTTTGAATATTTGCGAAAACTGTGAAAATATTCCTCGAAATAAAATATTTGGTTGCCCTGAAAAGGGCAGATTATCCGTTGCTGCAAGAAGATTTCAAGAATTATATCCTTGAAGTTTTTTTTATAATAAATATTCTAAATAATTATCTTGATAAAGTCACTCACAATTTTCAACAAGTAATAATAAACATGCATTTGCTACATTTTTCTAATAAATTGTATCGATGTAAATCGTATTAATCAATATTTTCATTTTGAATTACCGCGTTTTGACTTATGGCTTTAACCAATCGTTCGACACTCTTATAACGACATAACCAATAACATTCAGTCGACTGCTTCATATCGTCGAGTGAACACGTGTTGTGTGATCGTAACGTAAATATGTGTTTCTTCGAGTAATTTTAACGCATCAAATGATTATAGTGTTTACAGTAGTGATTAATAGTAATTAATAAAGTCGATCGATCGGTTCGTCGCGTAGTTCCGCGTTTATCAATCAAATGCAGAGTAAATAGTGTAAATGTGGTGAACTATGAAACAACTTCGAGGGATAGATCTGGATAAAGGACAAATTTAAATTGAACTGTCGCATCGTGGAAACAATAAGCTGATCGCCGTGTGCGTAAGTAAACGTGCTTAAACTTCTTCAAAGCCCCCTCCGTCTCTCTCTCTCTCTCTCTTCTTTCTATCCCTTTTTGTGCGTTTTAAAAGTGCTACTTTTAACTTGCAAGTGCAAATTTAAGTAATCTAATTTGCATTAATTTTTATTATTCGCGGGCGTACATTTATTATAATAATGTAAACTTGCTTGAAGATTTCACGGTTATCCCGATATTTGACGGCTGGATGACAGATCGAAATTTGACAAGTTAAATGTAGCATAATTAAAGTGACAGAGAGAGAGAGAGAGAGAGAGAGAGAAAGTTTAAATAGGAATGTGCTGTCCATGTACTTTTGTCAGTCATTTGAGCACAGGAGGTGCCCCACGGAAACACCCACGTGTAACAGTGAGTCGCGCCGCCCCTGTCTACCACTTGTACCTAACCCGTCATACGCTAACTAATTCTTATTGTAACTTGAAAACTAAGCTCCGGACAAATTTTTGCAAAAGGAAAAATCGTCTCAGAATTCGATTACGAATAAGCCAGCTTCGGGACCAATAGGTTATTTTGAATCACCCTGTATACCGGGTGTCCCAGACCACCCGTCCCACCCGATTTTTTCGTAAACGCGACATTTTAAAGAAAAATGTTTCAGACAAAAGTTGTAGGGTTTTAAAAGATCTATTTACTGATTTTATCAGTTTGACCTTGGATGGCGTCGCCAAGGTCAGATCAAAATAACATTAACTTTTTTAAATAGGACACCTCATTTTTGGTTCCAGAATCTAATAGCTGGTGTCAAGACCTTTCCAAAACACTATAAGAAAGTTTATTTTTGTTGAGTACTTTCCGAGTTGTGAGGCTTGAAAGTTACGGTGTACTGTTACCTTCAAGCGTCATAACTCGGAAAGTCCTTAACCAAAATAAACTTATTTATAGTGTTTTGAAAAAGCTCTCGAAATCGACTACAAGAAAATGCAATGAAAAATATACCTGTTTCAGACCACCCGTCCCACCCATTTAAAACGTAGGGATGTGCTTGTACAAAAAAATGGCTCAGACAAAATTTGCATGATTTCGAGGGATCAACCTGATGATGATCTTGAATTCGACCTTGAGATCGATCTTGGGCATAAAGGTATAAGTCAAAGTAACATTTTTAAAATGTAAAAACGAAATAATCGGTGCCGCCTGTAGGTATTAGCGTTACCTAAGGTGTACCAGGTGTAGGTAACAAGATCGTACTTACACCTTATCGGGGTGCTTTTTTAAGGTGGTTCCCCTCGCCGTCACCTTTGTCGGGGTGCTTTCATAAGGTGGTTCCCCTTGCCGTCACCTTTGTCGGGGTGCTTTCATAAGGTGGTTCCCCTTGCCGTCACCTTTGTCGGGGTGCTTTTTTAAGGTGGTTCCCCTCGCCGTCACCTTTGTCGGGGTGCTTTCATAAGGTGGTTCCCCTTGCCGTCACCTTTGTCGGGGTGCTTTCATAAGGTGGTTCCCCTTGCCGTCACCTTTGTGCATACGCATGTTGTTCAGTCTCGATGTTCAAAATGTCCACCACGTGTATTTATACAAGCTGTTACCCTACTTTGGAAATCATCCGTCGCCCGACGAATTTCGTCAGTATCTAGAGACTGAATGACTTGTCGAATTCTGTTTTTCATATCTTCTGCAGTCGTAGGTCGTTCGCGGTATACAAGGTCTTTTATTCGTCCCCACAAATAATAATCTAAAATTGTAAGGTCCGGTGATCGTGGTGGCCAATTATGTGGACCATGTTTACCTATCCATCGGCCGCGAAATATGCGGTTCAGTTGATGACGAGCAATGACAGACGTGTGGGCGGGACATCCATCCTGTTGAAACCACATATTTAGACGTAATTGGAGTGGAATATCTTCAAGTAAACGTGGAAGTTCGTTTTCGAGTAAATCGGCGTATAAAAAACGGTTTAAATTCTCTTGAAAGAAAAATGGTCCCACGATATGCGTATCAACAATTCCGCACCAAACATTGACTTTCCAGATACGTTGATGATCCATTTCTCGATACCAATGTGGATTCTCTTGTGCCCAATAACGAAAATTATGTGTGTTTATTTCGCCGTCACTTTTAAAGGTGCACTCATCAGAAAATAAAATACTTCTATGGAAATTAGGTAATTGTTGAGTAATCCAATTACAGAATATCAGTCTTTGTCTATGATCGTTCAATGTCATGGCCTGGTGAAGTGACATTCGATATGGATGGAATGAATTTTCACGAAAAATTCGACTGATCGTGCTTCGACTTATTCCACTATCTCCTGCTCGTCGCTTTAAAGAATCATTCGGGGTTACAAAGGCAGATGCAATTACATCAGGTGCTCTTACTGAACGAACTGATCGATGAATTTGCCTTCCCTCATTATGATCCGGCTGAACAATACCTTTTACAATTATTCGACGTTGTAAGCGACTGAAAACTTTGCGCTAATGTGGTGTATGATCGGGATATTCATTTCGCCACATTATTTCAGCTGCTCGAAAACTTCCAGCTCTACCCAAAACTGACATCATTAACGCAGCTTCTTCGTTCGGGTAAGGCATAACTACAAATTACGCTTACGACCGGGTTGCTTATTAGAAAACGTGAATTGGTGACGAGTTGCGTAATATTATGAATTCTAAGCAATGACTTTTAGGAGTGGTATGTAAGGGTGCTTTTTCGTGAAAATTACTTTATTGCTACAATAATCAACATTAAATGAAGATTAATATTAATAAATCAAGAATAAACGGCATCATAGAGCTGTACCGAATGTTAGAGATCTCGGTAATTAGGTATCTTCAAAACTCTACGCGTAGGACTATAGGTACACGCACCGGCAGAAATGGTGTCTCTCGACGCTAGCGCTCGGCTGCCGCACACACGCGGAGCCGCGCTCGTACGTGTGTCTAGGCTGCGCGGCGACGATCGGGGTGCGGGCGGAAAGTGGTGGGGGGCTTTACGATAGTGCATCCTCCTCGCTCGACGCTGGGTCGAGAGAGAAAGCATTATTCGACGTGATACCATGGGCGAAGTCGGTGTCCTCTGCTTATATTTTTCATTGCATTTTCTTGTAGTCGATTTCGAGAGCTTTCCAAAACACTATAAATAAGTTTATTTTGGTTAAGGACTTTCCGAGTTATGACGCTTGAAGGTAACAGTACACCGTAACTTTCAAGCCTCACAACTCGGAAAGTACTCAACAAAAATAAACTTTCTTATAGTGTTTTGGAAAGGTCTTGACACCAGCTATTAGATTCTGGAACCAAAAATGAGGTGTCCTATTTAAAAAAGTTAATGTTATTTTGATCTGACCTTGGCGACGCCATCCAAGGTCAAACTGATAAAATCAGTAAATAGATCTTTTAAAACCCTACAACTTTTGTCTGAAACATTTTTCTTTAAAATGTCGCGTTTACGAAAAAATCGGGTGGGACGGGTGGTCTGGGACACCCGGTATACTAATATATATGTATATATACATATATATAGGGTGATTCAGAATAACCCGTTGTCTTTCAAGGGACGTAATCCTGGTCGAATTCTAAGACGATTTTTCCTTTGCCAAAAATTTGTCAGACGCTTAGATTTTGAAATATCACCCGATTAAGTTAGCGTATCACGGGTCGAATACAGATGGTATGCAGGGGCGGCGCATTCACCGTTACGCGCGGGTGTGGTGCCTGCTGCGCTCAGCTAATACAACACACAAGTCTTTCTCCTCTCTCACTCTCTCACTCTCTCTCTCTCTGTCTCTCTGTCTCTCTTTTTCTCTCTGTCACATCACAATGCTAGCTTTAACTTAAAAATGTAATTAATTTTCTACTTAATTTTAATGATTTTAATAAGAGAAGTGCCAGGAAATTCTTTATACAGTCAAAGAATCGAACAAAGAATTGCACGAAATCTAGATATTTAATTACATTTAACAAATTATGTCATTGCAATTATTCAAACAAATATTTATTAAAATTTAATAACTTTTTTTCTCAGTGTAGAATCTCTTGATATAAAAAAATAATTTTAATAAACTAAATAGAAAAACATTTTTCAATAAATTTTATTATTAAAAACTATATTAATCACTACTTTACTTTTAAATTGCCGCGTTTTAACTTCTGTTCGACCAATCACGCATTCATATTTGATCATAACATATCCCATAAAATCAGTCGGCTCTTTCCTGTTGTCGAGTAAACACGTGTTGTCTGTTCGTGGCGCGTAAACACGGGTTTTATCGAGCTACATATTTTCGCACGCCGAATGATTAATAATTATTTACAGTGATCGTTACTCGAAGTGATCGTTAATTAGTTACTCAAGTTTTATTGATCAAGCGAATAAATTATGTATTATGATATTAAAGTGATAATTTACGAGAGGATCAAGGAAACTTTGGTCTGTCTTATTGTGGAGACAACTAATTGATCGCTGTACAGAATAATACGTAAGTAAATGCATGTCCAAACTTGTTCACGCAAGCACGCGCGCACGTGCGAGCGTGCGTTTGCTTTCTCTCTCTCTCTCCCGCCCCCCCCCCTCTCTCTCTGTAACAAAAAAAGTACTACTGTTTCTAAAAACTCGAGCTGTAAATACTTTTGTAGATTTCGTGCAATTCTTTGTTCAATTCTTTGACGGTACAAAGAATTTCCTGGCACTTCTCTTATTAAAATCATTAAAATTAAGATAAAAATTAATTACATTTTTAAGTTAAAGCTAGCATTGTGATGTGATAGAGAGAGAGAGAGAGAGAGAGAGAGAGAGAGAGAGAAAGTGAGAAAGGAGAAATACTTGTGTTGTATCAGTTGAGTGCAGCAGGCACCTCACGACAAACTCGCATGTAACGGTGAATGTGCCGCCCTTGCGTACCATCTGTATTCGACCCTTGATACGCTAACTTAATCGGCTGATATTTTAAAATCTAAGCGTCTGACAAATTTTTGGCAAAGGAAAAATCGTTTTAGAATTCGACCAGGAATACGTCCCTTAAAAGATAACGGGTTATTCTGAATCACCCTGTATATATATATATATATATATACATATATATATATATTGTGACGTGGCAGTTTTATCTGCCTCGCCACTTCATCCTCCGCCTAAGCGTAGCGCGAGGAGGCGCGTACGACCGGGCCGGGCACTCGGCGAGAGAGCGAAATCTCCGGCGGGACTGCATTGCGTGTTATTTTATGTACTCATTCGCGGCTTACTACATGTAACCGCGGGCACCTCGACAAACGTCGCCTAAGGACCAGCAGCGGCAAGGGAGACGGACCGCGACAGGAAAGGGAGAGGGCGATCGTCCAGGGCCGGCGCACGGGAAGCCGCCGATGGAGAGGAGGACGAGACAAGACGTAGCGACAGATAAGCGCCACGCGAAGGAGGCTCGCGAGTGGCACAGCTGATGGACAGGCTGGGGCGGACGAACGGCCAGGACGAGGGCCGTCGAATGCCGGCTGTCCATCGAGGAGGGTAGCGGCGAAGAGTCGTCGCTGGAAAAATTCTGCTGCTGCTGTCGTCTGAGAGGACGACGAGAGCGACGAGGATGTCGGAGGCCGACGGGGACCGCAGACACCTGCGGAGACCCGACACTGCGCTGCCGTGACGTCACGGCTAGATAAGGGCGGCCGCTGATAGACCGCGCCGCTAGGCGCAAGGATATCGCGCACCCTGTGGGAGGGGTAGCGCTCATCGATCGCGCATCGAGCGCGATCCTCTCGGCTTTTGCGTGCGACCCGGCGATCTCTGCGGTGCGAAGCGTGAGCGAGCGTGCGAGATATCGGCTGGAGATATCGGGAGCGGCTATCGTCGAGTGTGCCAGGCCCGGACAAGCCCCGCGGATTGAGGAGCGGAGGAAGAACCGTGCTGAAGTCGAGGTGACCCGTCTAACCGCTGTGTAAAGCCACGAACTGTCGGTGTCGACCGGCTCGCGCTCTGAGATGGAGCCATTAGGTTCGTGTGCGAGTGCGTCCGCCGCGTGGCGATTGAACGCACCTTGCTTTTTAGTGTTTGGCTGGCTCTCCACCTCAAGCCCGAGACCTCGTCGAGGCACCCAGCTGTCGGCTGCCGCCTGTGTTTGAGCCGTCCCGCCGTAGAAGCTCGCGGACGACCGGCTTCCCGGGAAGCCGCAAAGCCCTCGCGCACGTGCGTGAGTCGTGTTACGGCTGTGATCATACGGCCGCCCGAGATATCGGTGACTTGGTGTATCGCGCGTGTTCTATTAATTTTGTAGTGCGGTTCCGGCGACTGCGTTGTCGTCGGCGCGAATCTTTTACTGTACGCACTTTTGTCTCAAAATTACGTGGCTCGTCTTAGCGGAGGCTCTGCGTTCGCGTTCTTGCCGCGCCGGTCAGAGCGCGCGTGATTGTCTGCCGCGCTTCGCGCGGGACCAGTCGTCGTGATCGGCGTGTGTAGCGTAATTGTGGTCTGAGTGGAAATAATTCCCGCGTCCGGCTTATCAATTTCTTTTTGGTCAACGCCTTATCTCTTTGTCTTTCTTTATTACGTTAACCGCTATTCTTTTTTGTTCTTATTTTATTGTATGCCGTCTCTATTATGCACTGCAATATATGTGTTCTCTATCTGTTATATCGGCCTGACTTTACTTAATTTCTCGCCTACCCGTCGTCTCCCGTAAGAGAGCCGCTTCGTCCCTGTCTCCGCTTCCCCGCCCCTCTACCGGTTAGAGGAGCTAGCTGGCCGCGTACGAGCGACGATTTCGCGTTTCGGCATGACGCATTCTCGCGTGTTGTGAATCCGTGTTTAGTGAGGAAAAGTGAACCCGGAGACGCGACCGGTATCATTGCGTCTGGCGCCCAATCTCGCGATTTGGTGCGAGCGTTTGGTGTTTTTCGGTTCGCTCGTCGCTCCCGCGCGTGTTTCGCGAGCTATTCCGTTGTTTGATCGCGTATCTCGCCGTTGCTCTCCAGCGTCAGGAAAAGTACGTGACAAAATATATATATATATATATATATATATTTACACACACACACACACACACACACACACACACACACACACACACATATATATATATATACACTACTAAAAAAAAAATAGGGAACACTTTCCAGACACCAAAAATTAGGCTATCTTCAAATGACTGTAACTCGGTGAAAAATCATCGTAGATAAAAAATAAAAAAAACATTTTGAAGCTTGAAGATCCAACTTTAACGCTTTATTAGCAGATTTTCAAAATTCTTTTAACTTCCTTGTCTTATGCAGTAAAAAAGCACACCCTGTTTTGTTCCTTAAAATTTCGTATTTTTGACACTTTGCAGCTAAACCAACAAATTTTTTTCGAATAATTCAAGTAAAGCTTCATAAACTACAACATTTTGCCTACAAAATGGTTTTTTAAAAATTTCTCTACGATTTTTTTTGGCCGAGTTACGCAACTTTGAAGCTAAACCTGCATTTTTTACAAATGATATCCGTACTCCTTGAAAAATCATCGTAGACAAAAAATCAAAAAACCATTTTAAAGCTCGAAGTTTCAGCTTTAACATGTTATTAATGGTTTTCAAAAATTTTTTCAATTTCTTAGTACTATGCCCCAAAAAAGATACACTGTTTTTTCCTTGAAATTACGTATTTTTAACAGCCTGTAGCTCAATAAAAAATTTTTCTCGACAAATCCAATGCAAGTGCCATAAAGTATGACATTTTCTCTACAAAATGCTTTTTTTAAAATTTTTTCTACGATTTTTTTTGATCGAGTTACAAGACTTGGAAGAAACACATTTTTTACAGTATCTTTTTCTGAAAAATGACGTCTACCGCCGACATTAGCATTACCCAATATGCACCACGTGGAGGTTGCCGGTCGGATATTTGCACATCGTGTGCGTGTGTGTGTGTGTGTGTGTGTCTGTGTGTGTGTGTGTGTGTGCATCACAGCATAGATAAGGACCCCACAGTTCGCCACTTCTGCGGTATTTAATGACTCCAAACCCCCTCTGCTGTGTGTGTGTGTGTGTGTATGCGCGCGCGCGCATGAGTGTTCAATAGTGTGTATTTCCTCTTCTCTGATCAATTACTGCTTGCAAGCGTTCTCGCATATTTATACATCTTGCAATACGATCTTGCGGAATGTTGTGCCAAATTTTCATTAAAATTTCTACTAATTTTTCTAAATTTTGCGGCTGCAAGATGTATAAATATGCAAAAACGCTTGCAAGCAGTAATTGATCAGAGAGGAGGAAATACACACTATTGAATACTCATGCGCGCGCGCACGCACACACACACACACACACACACACACAGCAGAGAGGGTTTGGAGTCATTAAATACCGCAGAAGTGACGAACTGTGGGGTCCTTATCTCTGCTGTGATACACACACACACACACACACACGCGCGCGCGCGCGCGCACACACACACACACACACACACACACACACACACGATGTGCAAATATCCGACCGGCAACCTCCACGTAGTGCATATTGGGTAATGCTAATGTCGGCGGTAGACGTCATTTTTCAGAAAAAGATACTGTAAAAAATGTGTTTCTTCCAAGTCTTGTAACTCGGTCAAAAAAAATCGTAGAAAAAATTTTAAAAAAAGCATTTTGTAGAAAAAATGTCATACTTTTTGGCACTTGCATTGGATTTGTCGAGAAAAAATTTTTTATTGAGCTACAGGCTGTTAAAAATACGTAATTTCAAGGAAATAACAGTGTATCTTTTTTGGGGCATAGTACTAAGAAATTGAAAAAATTTTTGAAAACCATTAATAACATGTAAAGCTGAAACTTCGAACTTTAAAATGGTTTTTTGATTTTTTGTCTACGATGATTTTTCACGAAATACGGATATCATTTGTAAAAAATGCAGGTTTAGCTTCAAAGTTGCGTAACTCGGCCAAAAAATATCGTAGAGAAATTTTAAAAAAAGCATTTTGTAGGCAAAATGTTGTAGTTTATGAAGCTTTACTTGAATTATTCGAAAAAAATTTGTTGGTCGAGCTGCAAAGTATCAAAAATACGAAATTTTAAGAAACAAAACAGGGTGTGCTTTTTTACTGCATAAGACAAGGAAGTTAAAAGAATTTTGAAAATCTGCTGATAGAGCGTTAAAGTTGGATCTTCAAGTTTCAAAATGCTTTTTTTATTTTTTATCTACGATGATTTTTCACCGAGTTACAGTCATTTGAAAATAGCCTAATTTTTGGTGTCTGGAAAGTGTTCCCTATTTTTTTTTGAGTAGTGTATATAAAACTGCACGTCACAATATATATATATATATATTGTGACATGCAGTTTTATCGGCCTCGCCACTTCGTCCTCCGCCTAAGCGTAGTGCAAGGAGGCGCGTATGACCGGATCGGGCACTCAGCGAGAGGACGAAATCTCCGGCGCGACTGCGTAGCGTATTATTTTATTCACTCATTCGCGGCTTATTTCATGTAACCGCGGGCACCTCGACAAACGTCGCCTGAGGACCGGCAGCGGTGAGGGAGACGGACAGCGACAGGAAAAGAGAGAAGGCGATCGTCCAGGGCCGGCGCACCGAAGACCGCCGATGGAGAGGAGAACGAGACAAGACGTGGCGACAGATAAGCGCCACGCAAAAGAGGCTCGCAAGTGGCTCAGCTGAGGGACAGGCTGGGGCGGACGAATGGCCAGGACAAGGGCCGTCGAATGCCGGCTGTCCATCGAGGAGGTAGCGGTAAAGAATCGTCGCAGGAAAATTCGGCTGCTGTCGTGGCCGCCGAAAGCGACAAGGATGTCGGATGCCGACGGGGACCGCACGACACCTGCGGAGACCCGACCCTGCGCTGCCGTGACGTCACGGCTAGATAAGGGCGGCCGCTGATAGGCCGCGCTGCTAGGCGCAAAGATATCGCGCACCCTGTGGGACTGGTAGCGCTCATCGATCGCGCATCGAGCGCGATCCTCTCGGCTTTTGCGTGCGACCCGTTCGACTGCGTGCGTGTGCCGGAAGGCGAACCGCGGCTATCGGTTGGCTATCGGCGTGTCCGCTATCGGAAAGAGTGCCCGGCCTTGGCGAGCTTCGTCGGAGCGTGTGAAGGATCCACAAGGACCTTAGGGACCCGGAGGAGGACTGTGCTAGAATCGAGGTGACCCATCTAACCGCTGTGTAAGGCCACGAGCTGCCAGTGTCGACTGGCTCGCTCTGAGGTGGAGCCATTAGGTTAGTGTGCGAGTGCGTCCGCCGCGTAGCGATTGAACGCACCTTGCTTTTTGGTGTTTGGCTGGCTCTCCACCTCAAGCCTGAGACCTCGTCGAGGCACCCAGCTGTCGGCTGCCGCGTGTGTTTGAGCTGTCCCGCCGTAGAAGCTCGCAAACGACCAGCTTCCCGGGAAGCCGCAAAGCCCTCGCGTACGTGCGCGAGTCGTGTTACGGCCGTGATCGCACGGCCGCCCGAGCTATCGGTGCGTTGTTGTAGCGCGCGTGTTGTATTAATTTTGTAGTGCGGTTCCGGCGACTGCGTTGTCGCCGGCACGAATCTTTGTACTGTGCGTGCTTTTGTCTCGGAATTGCGTGGTTCGCCTAGCAAAGGCTCGGCTTTCGCGCTCTTGCCGCGCTGTTCAGGGCGCGCGTGATTGGCTGTCGTGTTCCACGTGCGACCGACCACCGTAGTTCTTGCGTTGAGCGCAATTGTTGCAAGCGTTAAATTGATTCTAGCATTCCGTCTATGTTTCCGTCCACCGCCTATCTATTTCGGTTGCTATGTTTTTTTTGTTTCCCTTTTTTTACGTTTGCTTAATTTTTGGCTGTATGTCATTCCTGTTTTCCATCACAATATATTATAGTCTGCTTGTTATATCAGCCTGATTTTACTTAATTTCTCGCCTACCCGTCTCCTCCCGTAAGAGAGCCGCTTCGTCCCTGTCTCCGCTACCCTGCCCCTCTACCGGTTAGAGGACCAAGCTGGCCGCGTGCGAGCGACGAATTCACGTTTCAGCCTGACGAATTATCGCGTGGGGTAACTCCGCGTTTGGCGTTAGAGAATGTACCCGGCAACGCGACCGGTATAATCGCGTCTGGCGCCCAATTTTGTGACTCGGTGTGAACATTCGGTGTTTCTCGGTTCGTTCGACGCTCTCGCGCGTGTTTCGCGAGTAACTCCTTTGTTCGATCGCGTATTTCGCCGTTGCTCTCCGGCGTCAGAAAAATACGTGACAATATATATACACAGGGTGTCCGAGAACTAGGGAACCTACCGTTTTGAGAACATAGAGGGGATAAAAAGAGACAAAAAAGTTTTATACCATTTTGCAATATTCGTTATAATTATCGAGTTATAAAATAAAACGTCTAAGCCAATGTGCGGTGATGCCGCGCCATCGCACCTAACTCCTAGGCAACGGCGCGCGGCGGAAAAGGTGACGCGTTGTTGTCTGAATTGGCACGGCGTGACGGTCTGAATTCAGACCGTCGCGCCGTGCAAATTTATACAACAAAGTGATACTAAGTTGCTTTCTGACGCGTATCTTCCTATTCTTGATCGTATTTCCCTTCTTTAACGTCCGATTTTCTCCCCCCCTCCCCTCTCCTCCTTTTTCCTATTCATATCGTTCTGTTTTGACAATTCTCTCACCTTATTATTTGTTTCACAACACTCTGTGATGTATATTTGTACCAGCATCATTTAGGATATAGTTTTCGGGACTCACAAGTATGATCTACGAGGTGTGTTCAAAAAGTATCGCGAATTTTGAATTTTCGCGGGTTACGTATATTCGAATTTCGATCTTTTTGTGGCGTTATGTTGGTACTCATGTCTCTCACTTATGCCGACAAGCTCGGCCATTTTGAATGTTCACTTAATTGTTGACAGCTGCTTTGCTTGCGCGTGTTTTGGATCGTCTTCGATTTTTACCTATTCAAAAAAATGGATCAAAGAACCTGTATCAAATTTTGTGTGAAAAACGAAATTAAGTGCGCGGATGCATTCCGAATGTTGACTGTGGCATACGGAGAAGCTACCTTGGACCGAAGCAACGTTTATCGGTGGTACAAAATGTTCTCAGAAGGCCGAGAAGATGTGAACGACGAAGAGCGTGCCGGACGCCCGAGCACTTCAACAACAAACGAAAAAATTAATGAAGTGGAGAAAATGGTATTGGCCAATCGTCGAATCACCGTTAGAGAAGTTGCTGAGGACCTAAACATATCGATTGGCTCGTGCCATTCGATTTTTATCAATGATTTGGGCATGAGACGGGTCGCCGCGAAATTCGTACCAAAATTGCTCAATTGCGACCAAAAACAGCATCGCATGAACATTGCTAATGAGATGTTGGACTCTGTCCGCGACGACCCAAATTTGCTCCAGAGGGTCATAACTGGTGACGAATCGTGGGTTTATGGTTATGACGTGGAAACCAAAGCTCAATCATCTCAATGGAAGCTGCCGCACGAACCAAGACCGAAAAAAGCGCGCCAAGTTCGGTCGAATGTGAAAGTTTTGCTGACAGTTTTCTTCGATTGCAGGGGCGTGGTGCATCATGAGTTCTTGCCACAGGGTAGAACGGTCAATAAGGAATATTACCTGCAAGTTATGCGCAATTTGCGCGAAGCAATCCGCCAGAAACGCCCGGATTTGTGGAAGAACAAAAATTGGCTTTTGCACCACGATAACGCCCCTGCTCACACATCGTTGCTTGTGCGCGACTTTTTGGCCAAAAACAACACACTAATGATGCCGCAGCCACCGTATTCCCCAGATCTGGCCCCCTGTGACTTTTTCTTGTTCCCTAAACTGAAGAGGCCCATGAAAGGACGACGTTACGCTACGCTTGACGAGATAAAGACGGCATCGAAGGAGGAGCTGAACAAGATAAAAAAAAATGATTTTTTGAAGTGCTTCGAAGATTGGAAAAACCGTTGGCACAAGTGTATAATATCTCATGGGGATTACTTTGAAGGGGACAAAGTAGATATTCATGAATAAATAAATAATTTTTGAAAAAACACAAAATTCGCGATACTTTTTGAACACACCTCGTATACTATTCTTTTCATGTTATCTGTTCCATTTTACAATTTTATTATTGGACTTTTACAGCTTCTTATTTATTATTTTTTGTTATATTTTGACTTTACGTTAGTTTTTTCCTTCTTACAATTTTATTATCTTAACTTGTACAGCTTTTTATCTATTATATTTACTATTATTTTTATTTGTATTTATTTATTTATTTCTTACATTCTGATGTTGAATATTGTTGTCTTTTTTTTCTTTTTTGTACAGGCTTATTTAGACTCATGTTCCGAAAACGGTGTCCCTTTGCCCGTTCCTCGAGAATACATCTCGAACTAAGACGTTTTTCGACATTTTTTGTTAAACACGTTTCAATGTAGTACGTTTACGTAAGCTGATATCGTAGATATATCCGGTAAGATTTTAATTTATTGATTTATGTTGCGTTAAGTTTGTGATATGATTTGCTATTTAATTGTTTTGATTTTAGAGATTAAAACATTGTACTGAAGATGACTAGTTATTAAATAGTCGAAACGTTTACTTTATTTACATTGGTATTTATTTTATATTGGCGCACAACATTCTGCACACGGCCCTGAAGCTTTTCTTGTCTCATTTCAATTGTTATTCCAATTTGGTTTAAAGCCAAGGTTTCAAGGTCCTGCATAACGAGATCTGCTATAACAGGTGACAAAAAAGAATCCATGGGGGTCCCAAATTTCTGCTTATAAAAATCATTTTCGAAGCTAAAATATGTTGAATTATAACAAATTTTACCGCCATTAAAAATTCTTGCTCAGGGATGTTGTAAGTGTCTTTAACCTTTTCGGTAGTGCGCCCGCCATATGGCGTACGTCACCAAAGCGGTGCGCCCGCCATATGGCGTAAAATATTAAAAAAACGTGAAAATTATACTATTATCACTTAAAGTGATATCTAAGGGTTTTTTTGATCGCTGATTGCAAACTTTACATGAAAACAAGCAAAAAACTTGCAGATTTCTACAGAAATTATAGTAGTAGTATTAAATTTATTTTATTAATATAATTTTATTATGACCCCAAAGTGTATCGAAAGGAGACTGCAACAATGATTTATACTTTATTTTTGTGTACTCGTATTTTAGTTTGGTTTTATTTTATTTTTTACTTGTTTTTCTTTATTTAATTTTTAATTTTTTGACAGTCCACCCTGTCTTACGAGCCAGTCCCTTACAGTATTTATCGATAAATAATGCAACGTATGATTCCGACATTGTATACTCATTTTCTTTTTATCGAGTACTCACGTGAGTATTTGACGAAGAAAGAATGAGTATACAATATTGGAATCATACTTTGCGTTACCTACCAATAAATACAAAGTTAACTTTTTTCAAACTTTGACCCTAAATAACTTCTGAACAGGTGAACGTATCGACCAGAGATTTATGGCAAATAATTTCTTTGTTTATACTCTTTTAAACGATATACTACAATATAGAAAATTCCAAAATTTTTTGACTGCCGTTTTGGGTCACTCAGTTCGGCCTTGGTCTACCACTGAAAGGGTTAAGGAACAACCACCTATTGAAGATGCTAACTAAAGCTACATCAATAGGAATGTTTGTGAATAGCGATACGACATTCAACAAAATTAACTTATGATTAGGATTTAAGTGTTTATCCCTCAGTTTTCTAATTGAAAACTATTGTTAATCTTACTTAGGGCTTCCCTAAACTTTTAAAAATAATCTCATGTAGCAACATGGCCAAGTCATGTAACGGGTTGTCAATTGACAAGACTATTACTCTATATTCCTGGTTTGTGAACCTTCGGAAATCCATACGCCTTCGGAAGATTGCCATCGCCGCAATACGCTTTCTTATAAACAATCTCCGTGATATATTTGTTTCTCTTCCACTTCATCAACAACTTTTGCTTCTAGACAAGGTACTAGTCGGATCTTTTTTGATCTTTTGGTATGTGTCCTGATCTTGAAACATTAGCGACATTTTTTGTTCGTAACTTTCCCTATCAAGAACAATGATAATGTTTCTATTATCCGCTTTAGTAAAAATTAAATTTGGGTTTTTATGTATGAATTTTTTAGTAATTTTTGTTAAAAAATTGAAAGTGTTAATGGTTACATTACTTTGCTGTGGTGGAAAAAAAATATTACTAATAAGTAGAATCAAATTTTTAATGTTTACACATTGATCAGTGTTCATCTTGTGTAAATTAATTTCAATATTTTTTATATGTTTGAGAATAGCATTTTTTCTGCCGTATACCGGCAAGGAAAAGTTTTCTCCAAATTGTAAAAGAGTCTGTATTTCTTTTGGAATGTTGACAGATGATAAATTCATCAGCAATTACTCTCTGATATTTGCGAGAGAGAAATTATTTACTTTGTTAATGAACTTATTCGGGTCTACGAAAACATCCTCTGTGATGTATTATTAATTGGTTGTGTTGAAAACTCAGGTTTGAATGAGGTGTTACATCTATTGGTGTAAGAGCAACAATAACTAATCGGTTTGATTTTTTTCAACATGCATCTATTATTCCTGAGAATCAATCAATTTAATATTTTGTCTAACATCTTCTTGTTTTAAGTGCGATCGAAACATGGCTTCTTGTCTATTGAAAAAAGAATAACAAATATTGGCCAGAACATGTCGCAAGATTTGTCTTCAGAGGTGAAAGATTTGTTGTTGAGAATAGTTGACAGACCTATAGGCATCATTCAACTCTATTTTCAACGTTTTTCCAACAAAATGATTAATTACATAATTCCATTTATGTAAAGACCGATAATGAAAGAAGTTGAGCTTGTGATTTACAATGTACAGTAAGTGTGTTGGTGTAATGTTATTCTTAACGTATGCTTTAATAAATCTAATGCGAATTCTATTTTTAATGATGTTCTTATGATGTTTTATCCAACGCTTCTTATAGTTAACTGCAATAATGCCAAACATTATATAAAATTAAAAAAAGAAGAAAAAAATACAGAATTTTGACGAATTATAATTGTAAATGTGTAACAAACTGCCTTCTGACGCCCCCCGCCCCCCTCCAGACCGCCCAACATCCGAGCCGTTTGACCGAACACCCGCCGGACGACAAAAATCGGCGCGTAAGCGCGCCTAGTTAAATCCATCAGGCTCGAGCGAGCGAGCGAACGCATTTGCGCGTCTTGCATCTCCACGCGCACGCGCTCTCGTTCCGTCGCCGTCCTCAGCCACGCGCATGCGCGTGATCCAAACCGAGATACTTGGGATCACAGTATAAGTAGAACTAGTAGCGTCACTTCAAAAAAATAGCGTTGGAGAATTGCTACAGCTCATGCGCTATATTACTACCCACAATATGGCATCAACTGTATAATAAGCACATGTTCTGTGAGTAAAGTATGGTTGTTATGTTATATTATTACATTATTATATTATTAAACAAGATTTATGTTATGGAGCGTGTAATTGTTGGCGGTTTTATGTGCGCAATGAGTGATTGCAATAACAACTCGGGAGCGGATCATCATAAGCTTCTTTTGTTTTCCATCTAATTCAGAAAGGTATAAATTTTTTGACAATTTCTATACGATGTATGTACATATATTAAATTATTTTAAAAATTACAATAATATATATTTTAGGGCAAAAATGTGGCTACAAGTGTGTGGCATAAAAAAGAATATTCCAGAAAAAAGACTCTTTAATAATTATAGAGTTTGCTCAAAACATTTTGCCCCCCACATGTTTTTAAATAATTTAAAAAATCGACTTCAGCCACATGCAGTTTCAATAAGTGCGGTTCCTAATATTTCCAACGAAGCTGTCACTGCTACTCAAGGTGAAATCAACGGTAATTCTTCTTAATTATAAATAAATTATTACATTACATATTTTTTACTAATTATTCTTAATGCATTATTATTATTAAATATGTTATATAAATATTAAATTGTTTATACTAAATCTTTTTTTAGTTGAAATTTCAATAGAAAATTGTACAGAAGATATACAAGTAAATGTGCCCGAAGTTAAAATTAGTTATTCGAGAGCCAATTTGACAGGTAAAATATTATTTATTAGAGAAACTTTTAGTTACATTAGATTTTGTTTACTTTATTTGGAAGATCTTTGATTTTTATTATATTTGTAATTTTAGATGCTATTTCAAATACAATAGATTTTAATTCATCAAATAGTGTTGTACAATGTAAAGAAGATAAAGCTACTGAAACTGAACCAAAATTATCCAATCGAACACCAAGGAAAGAAGCTCTCAGAAGAAAATGTGACGCTGCAGAAAAAAGATTAAAACGTGCCAAACTTAAATATAATAAGGAAAAAAATTTAGATGATATTACTTATAGCGATTTTCAGAAACTCTTTTACAAATTTTATCCAAAGCCGATAGCTGATTTTATGAAAGTTCAGGGAGATAATTTCAATAACAAAAAAAAAAAATAATAGATATACTAAAGATATTTAAAATGTTCTGTTTAAATTTATATTTTAAAGGTCACAAAGCTTATAGAGCATTAAGTAATACTTTTATTTTACCATCAAAAAGAACATTTAAACGCATTATAGAAGGATTTATAATTCCTCCAGGTTTAAATGATATTATATTTGAAAGACTTAAGATTAAAACTAAAAATTCGCATTTGTTAGATAAGTATTGTTGTATTTGCATTGATACAATGTCATTAAAAGCAAGTTTATTTTACATGATTAATAGAGATATAGTAATTGGATTTCACGATACAGGTTATAGTAAAACATTTTTAACTGCCTGTAATGCAGCGATAATCATGGTCAGAGAATTAACAAATAAATTTAAGCAACCACTTGGTTATTTTTTTCTTAATTCTGCTGTGGATGCTGATGAGTTGCGAATGATTACTATTGAATGTGTTGAACAGCTTCAGAATATAAATTTAAGAGTTGTTGCAGAAATAACAGATATGGGAACAGATTATAAAAAGACAGCTAAAAAATTAGGTGTAACTCATAAGAGACCTTACTATACTATTAATGGGCAAAAAATATTTTACTTTGTTGATCCACCACATCTTATAAAAGCAGCTAGAAATAATTTATTGAATCAATATAAGTAAATCAGGAGATAAAATTCTTTCGTGGCAACACATTAAAAATTTATATGAAATTGATAAAAAAAAATTTAATAAATTATTACCTAAATTAAATCAGGACACACACATCCATTCCAATAATTAAAGGGGGGAATATTTCGGATGTCACGGGGGGTCTAAACGGAGACGATGTCACGCGACCGGGGCGGGGCGAGGGGGGGATTAAATCGGGGACACGTGTATGAACCTAACCGGTAATTCTGCGTAGTCAATGTTTAAATAAACAGTGATAACGATTCGAGGACCATGTTCTTGACCGACACCTTTGAAATGTGTCGCATGGAGGCAACTGACCATTTAATGTAAACATGGACCATGTAATTGTCACTCTGTTTACATAAACATAATAAATCACACCGCGAGGAGGTGTGTATGACTGTACTTTTGAAGTCGGAAATGTCTGTCATTACGAGGGGGATAAGCGATACGATGGCGAACATTTTGTGGGGTGTGCACGGCTATTTCCGCGGGGCCTGCCGCCGCCGCCGCCACCGCCGCAGCCGCCCACCAACGCTCGCTATCCTCATAATAATTTTTGGTCAAGGTGGATGCAAGAGAGAGAGAGAGAGAGAGAGAGAGAGAGAGAGAGAGAGAGAGAAGTGCTGAACAGCTCTTTCGGTTGTGCTAATAACGCGTTGAAATAATATTTAGATTTGTTTACGTGAGCTCTCTTTCGTGCGCGGTTGTCGCCCAGTGGCATATCTAATCTTGCAAGATATCTTTCTTAGTAAAGAGAAGCGCCGATAGTCCGGCTTCTAATGACATGTGTAAATAATATTTAGATTTGTTTACGTGAGATCTTTTTCGTGTGCGGTTGCCGCCCAGTGGCATGCACGACTGACTGATTCTCTGACTGCAAGCAGAGGCCTATGCAGTTCTTCATCTTCAAAATCTATGTCATATAAACAACTGAAGTATCCCCCGATTACTAATGTAAACTTTCAAAGAAAGAAACTCTTCAGCAGCGCTCGCTCGCTCAATTTTCTCGTACACGGTCAAGCGTGTGCTTGCGCGTTTATTTTCCCCACCAACCCGTTTGTTTCTTTCCCGCGCTTCCTTAATGTCTACTATCTCGCATATTATTTACTAAGAAAATAGGAAACAATGGATAAGGATAGATTTTCAAATACATTTTAAAGAGTTTTTTTAAAATCCTTTTTATTGTTCATGTAATACTTCGTTCACAATAGTATCAATAGCGTAAGCTATTAATTCACACTCAATTTGTGAATTTGTATCGTAAGATCTGTGCAACATACGTATCGCTTTGCGTTTATTCATGATACAGTTCAAGCGCAATAAATATACTAAATATTTATATTTTTCAGTGGCAGTAATCGTGTTTTGATGTAGCGTACAATACATGTGCTCGACACAATGTTCCAGAATATAAATAGCACAGTTGCAGGTTTTAGGTAAATACAAGCATCGCGCAACGATAATTTAACAATATTTTCATCGCGCAGTTTTACGAGTTGCACGCAAAGTTCGTGAATCGTTAACGATGATGATGATGATGATGATGCCTCTGTTGATTGGGCGAGTCGCTCAATATCCGCACGTCTCTCGGTCAAAACTTTCCATGTTTTATAAGGTAGAACGATCCGACTGCCGCGCGTATCGCCAATCGACATTTCCACAAAGCAGGAAACAGGTCCCACCATCATAGCAATATCAATCCATTTGTAGGATGTTAAGGTTAGCGGGAACCTTCTACCCAAAATACGCGGCGTATACCGCGACTCCAAAGACGTGCTGAAAAAAACGGAAAGATGAGTAAAACGTGCAATAAATGTATAAAACGTAATTTAAAATGTATAGATACTTACGATCACTCGCACGCTTCAGTCTGGATTGGAACGTAATAGTTGGCCATTGTTTATGCCGAGAGAGATGCGTTGTCTCAGAGCCGTTCAAACGAGCGACTGATTCAAAACTGATCATAAATTGCGACGTTTGTAGGAGGATTAAAGCTTCTGCAATTGTAAAGGAGTGGGGAATACTTTTCCCCTCTATCAAACAATTTCACCATCATCGTTATCGCTCGAACGTGTCACGACACGTTTTCGCGGTCTGGCAACGTTGTACATGAAACGTGAACCATGACGTACATGAAACATGACGTACATAAAACATGACGTACATGAAACGTGAAGCATGAAAAAAAACGTTAAACTAAACATGAAAACGTTAAACTAAACGTGAAAAACATGAAATAACGTTGGAGAAACGTTAAACTAAACATGAAAAACGTTAAACTAAATGTGAAAAAACATGAAATAACGTTGGAGAAACGTTAAACTAAACATGAAAAACGTTAAACTAAACGTGAAAAAACATGAAATAACGTTGGAGAAACATTAAAGTAAACATGAAAAACGTTAAACTAAACGTGAAAAAACATGAAATAACGTTGGAGAAACGTTAAACTAAACATGAAAAACGTTAAACTAAACGTGAAAAAACATGAATTAACGTTGGAGAAACGTTAAACTAAACATGAAAAACGTTAAACTAAATGTGAAAAAACATGAAAAAACGTTGGAGAAACGTTAAACTAAACATGAAAAACGTTAAACTAAAGGTGAAAAACATGAAATAACGTTGGAGAAACGTAGATGTAATGGAGGGGAAAAGAATAAAAAAAAACGTATGTCGTATATTACGTATGTTTATTTATGCAATTATGTCCACCAATTCAAAAGTTTGAATACATTTTGTAAAGCACAATATTTATTCGTACGGTGTTGCCCACATTGAAAAGTATTAGCATCATCTAGATTATTCAGATTATCCACGTCTTCGTAATCTACATCCAGGCTCTCGATGTATGCGTATTCTCGCCGATTGTCCAGAATCAATTCTCCCAGCCATTCTCGTTTCTCGTGTCCTTTGATGTATATAATCTCCTTGTTGTCAAAATTTTCAGTACCCAATACTGCAGTTGTAATTGATGCATATGGCATTACGTTAGAAATCAGCCTTAATGGCTCATTCGTTTGTAAGTCAAGGTTGGCGGCCTTGCGAGGTCTTTAGAGATTTGGACGGTTGTAATATAATAGCTATTAAAATATTATAATAAAGGCTACGTTAATCAGAGTCTATAACTGTGTGTTATTTCAATACATAACATAATATTGGCGACGAGTAAGAAAAGAATCCACATAATAGTTAACCAAAACAATTTAAGCAAGAAACACAAGTCAAGTTGTAAGTAGAGGTTAGAATGTCGCTAATCGGGAATATAGAGTCATTCAATCTTAAAGAGGCGGAAATAACAGCGTATCTAGAACGGCTGGAGATGTTATTTCAATGCAATGATGTGGAGGATACAAAAAAAGTATCATTGCTATTGACTCTAATAGGAGGAGAAGTTTATAGGACGCTCAAACATCTTTTAGCGCCGGCACTTCCAAGCAGTAAATCATTCGATGAATTGAAAACTGTGTTAATGAATCATTATAGTCCCAAGAGGCTAGTGATATCAGAAAGATTCAAATTCTATTCGGCAAGCCAAGAAGAGAACGAAGATATAAAATCGTTCTTAGCCAGACTGAAGAGTTTGACACAATACTGTGAGTTCGGAGGATTCTTAGAAGAAGCGCTACGAGATCGTCTAGTGTGTGGAGTTCGTTCAGAAGGGATTAAACGCAAGTTATTAACGGAAGAAAATCTGTCATTCGAACGAGCAATCCAAATTGCTGTAGGTTTGGAAATAGCCGAGGGTCAAATCAAAATAATGGGATCGGAGTCTGGAACAATACACAAGGTCAATTTTCAAAAAGACAACAAAAATAAAAAGTCAAGTAGAGGTACTCTACAGTTTAAATCGTCACCTAACCAATTCAATAGCGGCTATAAGGCTAATCGCCCTGCATTTGTCCGAAACAAAAGTTGTAAAAGATGTACTAGATATCATCCGGAAAATGTTAGCTGTCCGGCTATTAATTGGCAGTGCTACTCGTGTCATCAGAAAGGTCATACAGCGAAGTCAGTTCTATGCAAGAATAGGGTCCATGAATTATCTACAAAAGAAGATGAAGATGAGTCAGAGGTCGTTGAAGAAGATACGTTGGAATTAGGGTGGATACAGGAAGAGGACAGAAAATATTATATAAACGCATTAACCAAATGTAGGGACACTGAGAGTTTAAAGATTAAGCTTCCGATAGAAGGTAAATATTTGTTAATGGAAGTAGATTCAGGAGCTAGTAGATCGGTAATACATGTCAACGATTATAAAGAATTATTTAGAGATTTAGAATTAGAGCCAGTCAGTTTTAAATTAAAAGTAGTTACAGGAGAAAATGTGACGATCGTAGGGCAAATTACTGTAAGTGTATCATATCATAAGAAACAATTTATGTTGCCTTTGGTAATTTTATATAGCAAAAGTAGATTTATGCCTTTACTAGGTAGAAATTGGTTGAATATTTTTAATCCTGAGTGGAGAAATGTCATAGATACAAAGCTTGTTATTAAGACTCAAGATATTAATTCGTTAACCAATAGTAAATCTATAAAACATAACGTGTCACAGGTAAAAGAAAATAATAAAGTTAAGAATATGGTAACACAAATTAAAAAAGAGTATGCAGAAGTATTTAAGGATGAACCAAACGCACATATAAAAAAGTTTAAAGCAGAGATTACATTCAAAGAAGGTGTCAGTCCGATATTTCATAGAGCATATGAAATGCCCTACGCCTTAAAACCAAAAGTCGAAGAGGAAATATCAAAAATGGTCAAATCTGGTATTTTAACAAAGGTAACACATAGCGATTGGGCAAGTCCGGTAGTAATAGTACCGAAGAAAAATAGTTCAGATATTCGAATTTGTGTAGACTTTAAAAAAACTCTAAATAGAGTAATAGATAGAGATCACTGTGTGTTGCCTTTGCCCGAGGATATATTTGCATGTTTGAGTGGTAGTGTGGTTTTATGTGTGCTGGATCTAAAAAGAGCGTATCAACAGTTAGTAATAGGAGAAAATTCAAAAAAATTGTTTACAATAAATACGCACTTAGGGTTATTCAAGTTTAATCGTCTGACATATGGAGTTAGCGCAGCTCCTGGAATTTTTCAGTCGTGCATGGAAACGATACTAGCGGGTATTTCAAATGCTAAATGCTACTTAGACGATATTTTAATTTATGGTTCCTCTTTAACCGAATGTTATGATTATGTACGACAAGTGCTGGAACGTTTGAGAGAGTACAATGTAAAGGTGAACGAATCAAAATGTAAGTTCTTTAGAGAAAGTGTAGAATTTTTAGGTCACAGAATTGATGCACAGGGAGTTCACCCTTTGGATGATAAAGTCGAATGCATAAAAAAAGCACCTTCACCTCAAAATCGTACTCAACTAAAGTCATTTCTGGGTATGTTAAATTACTATGGGAAGTTTATACCTATGCTTTCGTCAATACTTAAACCACTCTATGACTTGTGTGGAAATTCAAATGGGAAGTTTCAGTGGTCCGAGGAATGCGAGCGAGTATTTCAAGAAAGTAAGAAATTACTTACAGAGAGTAACGTACTCATACACTTTAACCCAAAATTACCAATTATTGTAACTTGTGATGCGAGTGGATACGGAGTAGGAGCCGTGTTAAGTCATAAGATAGATGGAGATTTGAGACCTGTTTTGTTTGCGTCCAGTACATTATCAAAAGCCGAGCAACGTTATTCTAACATTGAGAGAGAAAGTTTAGCACTTATATTTGCGTTAAAAAAATTTCATAAATATTTGTATGGAAGGAAATTTACGTTAATAACTGACCACCAACCGCTACAGTTTATTTTCGGGAAAAATAAAAGCATACCAGTTACTGCTGCAGCACGAATTACACGTTGGGCATTATCGTTATCTGCTTATGATTACGAATTAGAGTACAAACCAGGAAAGTTAATAGCAAATGCGGATAGTTTGTCTAGATTACCAGTGGAAGGGAGGACAGGAATTTCAGAATCTTTGAATTCATTTAGTTTAGTTAATGAACTCCCTTTTGATGCAAATGATATTGCTGACATCACAAAAAAAGACATAATTCTAGCTAAAGTATTAGAACTAACACTTTCGGGATGGCCAAACACTATTAAGAATAAAATTGAACTGGGACCATATTTTAAGAGGAGACATGAATTATCGGTAGAGAACAATTGTCTTTTAGTAGGTAATAAAGTCATTATTCCAAAGATATTACAAAAGGAAATATTACAACTATTCCATGAGCAACATTTAGGTATAGTCCGAACAAAAATGTTAATGAGAGCTTACTGTTGGTGGCCAGGTATTAACGAAGATATCGAGCGATTTATAAATAATTGTAAGGTTTGTCAACAAACACAAAACTTTACGAGTAAGGGTGCACTTCTACCTTGGCCGAGCGCACCTCATAACTTTTATAGAGTGCACATAGATTTCTTCCATAAATATGGGTATACATTTCTTATATTGATAGATTGTAAGTCAAAATGGCTAGAAGTAAAATTAATGGAAGAAAGCACCAATGCGAAAAAGACTATTATGCGGCTAAAAGAAATATTTGCAGTTTTTGGTTTGCCTGTTGAGTTGGTATCAGATAATGGACCAGATTTCGGTTCCATAGAATTTGTTAATTTTTGCCAAACCAATGGGATAACAATAATAAAAGCACCGCCTTATCACCCACAAAGTAATGGAATCGCGGAACGGGGAGTACAAACGGTAAAAAAAAGTCTGTCAAGAGCTCTTTTCCATGAGTCAGGAAAGAGCGTCAGCAAAAACATAATAGTCTCTGGTTTACTAATTTTTTTGTTTACTTATAGAGCGACTCCGTCAAGCGTTACGGGTATATCCCCGGCACAGGATCTTTTTAAAGTTCGTCCGAGAACTAGATTTGATCTTATTAAACCTTCATGTTGTAAAAGCAAATTGAGGGAAGGGACTCTTTTATCAAAGAAAATACATTCATTTGCTGTAAATCAAAATGTTTACGTTAAGAATAATCAAACTAAATTGTGGCAGATAGGAAAAATAGTAAAAATTGTAAGTCATTGTACATATCTAGTGCAAGTAGGAGGTAGTATAAGATTTATACATGCGAACGATATAAGACCGAACATAAGTAATAACATAGAGAACCAACAAGGAACAAATCAAAAAGAAGGTGTACCTTCTAGTCGTCCAATATCTAGCAGTAAGATATTGAATAATAACAATGATATTATAGCATTAGACACGCCTTTATTTAATGCGGTATCACCTCAACAACAAGACCGAGAAATCGAACGAAAGGAGGAATCAGCAGAGGAGGTCCCAATTAATGTAGAGGAAAATAAGAAGACTGTAAACTCACCCACAGTGAAGGATGTAACAGTAAACACCCCTAAAGTTTTTAAAACTACTCGTTCGGGAAGAATAATAAGATCACCAGTAAAATTAAATTTATAAGCGTCATACTTTGTTAATAATAATACTATATTTTATATGTAAGTTGTGTGTGTATGCATTCTATATAATTATTATAGTTTTTATTTAATCAAGGGAGGAAATGATGCATATGGCATTACGTTAGAAATCAGCCTTAATGGCTCATTCGTTTGTAAGTCAAGGTTGGCGACCTTGCGAGGTCTTTAGAGATTTGGACGGTTGTAATATAATAGCTATTAAAATATTATAATAAAGGCTACGTTAATCAGAGTCTATAACTGTGTGTTATTTCAATACATAACAGTAATCACTTGTCTCGCTTTCCGATACGGAACCAACCCGTCGGTGCCCCATCTTAGCCCATGATGCATGGCAGTGAGCCAGGAGGCGTTAGATCTTTCGAAATTCATCAGCCAATCCCATGGCTGGAGGCTGTCAAAGATATAATGCGCGAGAACGTTTCCCCCTCTAAGAGCAGTAAATTCTTTTACGACGAAACCACTTAAGCGTCCAATGGGGAAGCCTTGCAGATCCACGAACGTCGGCACGGACATGCCGAGGTCGAAACGAAGACTGTGGTCTACGTCGATGTGTCGTATATATATATATATATATATATATATATATATATATATATATATATATGCGTGGAATTAAGTGATTTTGCGCACAATGTTTGTCAACGGATTGTACTGAATCACGCGATCGTGTATCAAGCAATAGACATTAGTATTTTCTGGTACGTTATCCTTTGTCTCAAATTCCAATCGCACGTCAACGGTTGCGCTCTTGATTCATTCAACTTGCCGACTACAATCTATTATTATGAAAGGACCGTGACGTATAAAATTTGTCACTGTGAGATTCGGCTCGAGATACTCATATCCGAGGTAAGTTTTGCAAAAACGTGCATGTCGTACAGAATAGCCCATCTATTTTTACTAATATCTAAATTCATATCTTCGTAAGGATAACTATCAGAGTTCAAGTACAGTTTCACGTTGATTAAATTGCAATGGTCGAATAGGCTCGTGTTCTCGGACATGACGTTTTTTCGACCGGTTTGCAGAGCAAAGATGACATATCGCGGCTTCTCGAGTTGAGTAGCGGTCTTGATAGCCCACGAGTGCTTGGTCGTACGTTGCAAAAGCGGATACTCGTACAGATCCCACGAGCGAAAAGCCATGCTGAGGTATCGTCCGCTCCCCAATGTGCGCAGCACATTCGAAAGTTTATTTATTTCATTCAGTATTACGTGCGGCAGTCGCCACTGAATCTTAAACAATTCTATCACAGGCTCTACCGCTGAATTGCCCTTCAGGCAATTGTTATCGTTGCGCGCTCGTATCAAGATCAATTCGTGACGAGCGTTGATCACTACTCGACGGTAATCCTTGCAGAATCCCAACAGCACGTAAAGCGGAATGCAAAAGTTGAAGTAGCTATCAGCGGTAGTCAACTGTTCTTCCCAGCCGGCATTTCGCAAAATCACGCTTTTGTCGGATGACAGCGTTACATAGTTTTTGAGTGAGCTAGTTATGCCCAGGTTTCTATTACGATCAATCTCGACACCGTCGAGTTCATATCTTATCTCGTCAAACATAAACGCAACACAATTATTTCCCAAAACCACGTCACCGCCGACCTCCTCAGGTTTCTTCTTTTTTGTTAGCCTCCCTTCGACATATAGGAAGCTCTCGTACGGCAATGTGTACAAATCTTGTTGCTCTATGGCTATTCTTATCTCGTCGCTGTGCCCGTACGTTGTGTTTGCATACGGCGAATAAGCATGGGTCTCAATCTTGAGGATTCGATCGTCAAAGATTGGCTCGTCTCCGATATTTAGAATATCAGTCACTTTTTCTTTTTTTTTTTATCAAGATTGTCGTACCGCGAATACCAGTGATTGTAAAAATTTAACGTTTGATACACTGAGCTTCTTTCTCTTCTCAGTTGATCGAGTTGGATTACCAATCGATGATGATGATGATGATATCACCGTTCTTGTAAAGAATGCGTTATCTCTCTTTGCTCGCTCAGCTCCACTCAACACAAGCATCTCATGTGTCACAGTCGCGTTATCGTTTTCGAACGTGCAACCTGACGGTAATTTCCTCCCCTCGAAAATCCAGCAATCGTCCGTTTTGATCGACAATGCGTATGGTAAGATCCGTAACGCTTCGTATGATTATTGGCAAGTAAATGACTGTTGCAGGCCTTTCACTGAGCTTATATCCTGAAGGCACGCTCGGCGAAAATTCATGGATCGTATGCACACGCGCACCGTTATTGCATGCACCTGCGGTGATACTACATTCGACGCTGATAATATTTACGTTCATAATATTAATTGACATGTCCGATTCGTGCCATCTACGTGGTTGCAGTATACGCTTCGAGAATACCAGCAGCGATCCAATGCTGTTGGCTTTGTTAAAGTTTATTTTGTAAGCGCATTTGATTTCACATTTCATCGTGTTATGATTAGCTCGAATCACTATCGCTTCCTTGCTGTCATCATTGATCACGCCGATATCGCCGCGGACAACTAGCATGTCACCGGCATCTGGCGCGTTGCGTCGTGGACGTTTCTGCAAAATTGCGCGTTTCAAAAATTCGTTAATGGCCGGCAACTCGTATGATCCCTCGGGTATCGTAATCTCCACATCGTCTTTGCCGAAATAAAATTTATTGTTTGAGGCATTTACGTTCGGTATCGTGTTATAAGTTTCAAAAAGCGTTAAACCGAGTTCGTATTCGGCATTGGTCAAATCTATCGCTGGAGAGTAATTTGCAGCGAGAACGCTGCTCTTTCCGCTCAGCGTTAGCATAAACGACATGATGGAAAAAGCGTTTGACGAATGAGACTCTTCGACACCTCATCGATCTTTTTAAAAGTCAACAGTTTGTAAAATCTCAGGCACATTTGTCCGCAGAAATTTTGATTGTACGTCTGATAGGACGTTTGATTGTACTCTATCGTAACATTGCTTCCAAAATGTCGCACCAACTCTCGAGGCGGCCGAAAATTGCCAAAGCTGTCGAAATACACAACGCGGTTGCCCCTCTTTGCGTAAGCCACCCAGTGCGTGCCAAGGCCCGTGGTCTAAAGTAACGATACCGCTCTCGTTTCGACGTACGCCACTCGTCGGTAAAGCATTACGCATGTACACACCTTTAAAATACGGTATGCGCATACGTCTCGCCAGCTGGTTCAATTGCACGTCGGTGGTCACGCCCACGGTCGAGCGGCCGGTGGTGCGAAGCTACCATCCGTGGGATTATGCCTGAACGCCTCTAAGGCCGTATCCTCTCTAGTCAAAGGTGGCAATGATATCTCTAGGAGTCTCGTGAGTCGAAAGGCTCAAAACAATGTGACACTACTAGGCGGCCGGTTGCCCTTCGCGGGGCGGACCGATCGTCGCACGAGCCCGGTTTGCCGTACGGCGCCATCGTCCGTCGTCGGGATCTCACCGCCTACGACGGCGCGGCGTCTAACGGTCGAACATGAGTTTCGCGAGTTCGATGTCGAGACTCGGAATCGTCTGTAGACGACTTAGGTCCCACGTCATGACCACGTTTGGGAACGTTCCGAAACATATACAGGTGGACCCGGTAGTTCAAACTTATCGTCGCTGCGACGAGCATTATAATGAACCTTGGCAGCGTACGCACATCGACGGCCCTGCACCGAGGATAAAAAATTGCAGTGAATGTCAGCGTCGAACAAAATCGGAAGTTTGCTGAATCGAGCGATAAACGCGCTTCCTTTTGAGTTACATATCCCCGGCTACCAATTTTGCGGTCCGGGCACTCGGCTGAAGAAACGATTAGCCAGAGGCGACACGGGCGTAAATCCATTGGACGCAGCGTGCCGCGAACACGATATTGCGTATTCTAAGAGTAACGAATAGTCGATAGACACGTCGATAGACACGCTGCTGACAATATACTCGCAGCGTCAGCACGGAAACGCATTACCGCGAGAGACTCGACTTTGGGCGAGAGAGCCGCCGCTGCAGCCATCTGGGCAGCGATGAAGGCCAAGACCAAGATCGGCATGGGTATGAAGGCAAAGACGAGAAAGAGGAAAACGACGACGACGAAAAAAAAACGAATACTTCCGTCGGCGAAACGAGGCGGCATGTTACCGATTCTGCCAATGTTGGGCGTTCTAGGATCTTTGATCGGTGGAGCTGCAAATGTAGCGAAAGCGGTAAGCGCCCGCAAAGATGCGCGACGTCAACTTGAAGAACTGCAACGTCACAATCGCGCGATGGAACAAGGTCGCGGTCTATACTTGGCACCTTATAAATACGGACGAGGAATTTATCTCGGGCCGTATAAACGCGGACAGAGCGTATCAACTAAGAGAAAAAAAAAACGTTGAAAAGACGATAAAAATGCCCGCGGGCGTGACCACCGACGTGCAATTGAACCAGCTGGCGAGACGTATGCGCATACCGTATTTTAAAGGTGTGTACATGCGTAATGCTTTACCGACGAGTGGCGTACGTCGAAACGAGAGCGGTATCGTTACTTTAGACCACGGGCCTTGGCACGCACTGGGTGGCTTACGCAAAGAGGGGCAACCGCGTTGTGTATTTCGACAGCTTTGGCAATTTTCGGCCGCCTCGAGAGTTGGTGCGACATTTTGGAAGCAATGTTACGATAGAGTACAATCAAACGTCCTATCAGACGTACAATCAAAATTTCTGCGGACAAATGTGCCTGAGATTTTACAAACTGTTGACTTTTAAAAAGATCGATGAGGTGTCGAAGAGTCTCATTCGTCAAACGCTTTTTCCATCATGTCGTTTATGCTAACGCTGAGCGGAAAGAGCAGCGTTCTCGCTGCAAATTACTCTCCAGCGATAGATTTGACCAATGCCGAATACGAACTCGGTTTAACGCTTTTTGAAACTTATAACACGATACCGAACGTAAATGCCTCAAACAATAAATTTTATTTCGGCAAAGACGATGTGGAGATTACGATACCCGAGGGATCATACGAGTTGCCGGCCATTAACGAATTTTTGAAACGCGCAATTTTGCAGAAACGTCCACGACGCAACGCGCCAGATGCCGGTGACATGCTAGTTGTCCGCGGCGATATCGGCGTGATCAATGATGACAGCAAGGAAGCGATAGTGATTCGAGCTAATCATAACACGATGAAATGTGAAATCAAATGCGCTTACAAAATAAACTTTAACAAAGCCAACAGCATTGGATCGCTGCTGGTATTCTCGAAGCGTATACTGCAACCACGTAGATGGCACGAATCGGACATGTCAATTAATATTATGAACGTAAATATTATCAGCGTCGAATGTAGTATCACCGCAGGTGCATGCAATAACGGTGCGCGTGTGCATACGATCCATGAATTTTCGCCGAGCGTGCCTTCAGGATATAAGCTCAGTGAAAGGCCTGCAACAGTCATTTACTTGCCAATAATCATACGAAGCGTTACGGATCTTACCATACGCATTGTCGATCAAAACGGACGATTGCTGGATTTTCGAGGGGAGGAAATTACCGTCAGGTTGCACGTTCGAAAACGATAACGCGACTGTGACACATGAGATGCTTGTGTTGAGTGGAGCTGAGCGAGCAAAGAGAGATAACGCATTCTTTACAAGAACGGTGATATCATCATCATCATCATAGATTGGTAATCCAACTCGATCAACTGAGAAGAGAAAGAAGCTCAGTGTATCAAACGTTAAATTTTTACAATCACTGGGATTCGCGGTACGACAATCTTGATAAAAAAAAAAAGAAAAAGTGACTGATATTCTAAATATCGGAGACGAGCCAATCTTTGACGATCGAATCCTCAAGATTGAGACCCATGCTTATTCGCCGTATGCAAACACAACGTACGGGCACAGCGACGAGATAAGAATAGCCATAGAGCAACAAGATTTGTACACATTGCCGTACGAGAGCTTCCTATATGTCGAAGGGAGGCTAACAAAAAAGAAGAAACCTGAGGAGGTCGGCGGTGACGTGGTTTTGGGAAATAATTGTGTTGCGTTTATGTTTGACGAGATAAGATATGAACTCGACGGTGTCGAGATTGATCGTAATAGAAACCTGGGCATAACTAGCTCACTCAAAAACTATGTAACGCTGTCATCCGACAAAAGCGTGATTTTGCGAAATGCCGGCTGGGAAGAACAGTTGACTACCGCTGATAGCTACTTCAACTTTTGCATTCCGCTTTACGTGCTGTTGGGATTCTGCAAGGATTACCGTCGAGTAGTGATCAACGCTCGTCACGAATTGATCTTGATACGAGCGCGCAACGATAACAATTGCCTGAAGGGCAATTCAGCGGTAGAGCCTGTGATAGAATTGTTTAAGATTCAGTGGCGACTGCCGCACGTAATACTGAATGAAATAAATAAACTTTCGAATGTGCTGCGCACATTGGGGAGCGGACGATACCTCAGCATGGCTTTTCGCTCGTGGGATCTGTACGAGTATCCGCTTTTGCAACGTACGACCAAGCACTCGTGGGCTATCAAGACCGCTACTCAACTCGAGAAGCCGCGATATGTCATCTTTGCTCTGCAAACCGGTCGAAAAAACGTCATGTCCGAGAACACGAGCCTATTCGACCATTGCAATTTAATCAACGTGAAACTGTACTTGAACTCTGATAGTTATCCTTACGAAGATATGAATTTAGATATTAGTAAAAATAGATGGGCTATTCTGTACGACATGCACGTTTTTGCAAAACTTACCTCGGATATGAGTATCTCGAGCCGAATCTCACAGTGACAAATTTTATACGTCACGGTCCTTTCATAATAATAGATTGTAGTCGGCAAGTTGAATGAATCAAGAGCGCAACCGTTGACGTGCGATTGGAATTTGAGACAAAGGATAACGTACCAGAAAATACTAATGTCTATTGCTTGATACACGATCGCGTGATTCAGTACAATCCGTTGACAAACATTGTGCGCAAAATCACTTAATTCCACGCATATATATATATATATATATATATATATATATATATATATATATATATTATACGACACATCGACGTAGACCACAGTCTTCGTTTCGACCTCGGCATGTCCGTGCCGACGTTCGTGGATCTGCAAGGCTTCCCCATTGGACGCTTAAGTGGTTTCGTCGTAAAAGAATTTACTGCTCTTAGAGGGGGAAACGTTCTCGCGCATTATATCTTTGACAGCCTCCAGCCATGGGATTGGCTGATGAATTTCGAAAGATCTAACGCCTCCTGGCTCACTGCCATGCATCATGGGCTAAGATGGGGCACCGACGGGTTGGTTCCGTATCGGAAAGCGAGACAAGTGATTACTGTTATGTATTGAAATAACACACAGTTATAGACTCTGATTAACGTAGCCTTTATTATAATATTTTAATAGCTATTATATTACAACCGTCCAAATCTCTAAAGACCTCGCAAGGTCGCCAACCTTGACTTACAAACGAATGAGCCATTAAGGCTGATTTCTAACGTAATGCCATATGCATCATTTCCTCCCTTGATTAAATAAAAACTATAATAATTATATAGAATGCATACACACACAACTTACATATAAAATATAGTATTATTATTAACAAAGTATGACGCTTATAAATTTAATTTTACTGGTGATCTTATTATTCTTCCCGAACGAGTAGTTTTAAAAACTTTAGGGGTGTTTACTGTTACATCCTTCACTGTGGGTGAGTTTACAGTCTTCTTATTTTCCTCTACATTAATTGGGACCTCCTCTGCTGATTCCTCCTTTCGTTCGATTTCTCGGTCTTGTTGTTGAGGTGATACCGCATTAAATAAAGGCGTGTCTAATGCTATAATATCATTGTTATTATTCAATATCTTACTGCTAGATATTGGACGACTAGAAGGTACACCTTCTTTTTGATTTGTTCCTTGTTGGTTCTCTATGTTATTACTTATGTTCGGTCTTATATCGTTCGCATGTATAAATCTTATACTACCTCCTACTTGCACTAGATATGTACAATGACTTACAATTTTTACTATTTTTCCTATCTGCCACAATTTAGTTTGATTATTCTTAACGTAAACATTTTGATTTACAGCAAATGAATGTATTTTCTTTGATAAAAGAGTCCCTTCCCTCAATTTGCTTTTACAACATGAAGGTTTAATAAGATCAAATCTAGTTCTCGGACGAACTTTAAAAAGATCCTGTGCCGGGGATATACCCGTAACGCTTGACGGAGTCGCTCTATAAGTAAACAAAAAAATTAGTAAACCAGAGACTATTATGTTTTTGCTGACGCTCTTTCCTGACTCATGGAAAAGAGCTCTTGACAGACTTTTTTTTACCGTTTGTACTCCCCGTTCCGCGATTCCATTACTTTGTGGGTGATAAGGCGGTGCTTTTATTATTGTTATCCCATTGGTTTGGCAAAAATTAACAAATTCTATGGAACCGAAATCTGGTCCATTATCTGATACCAACTCAACAGGCAAACCAAAAACTGCAAATATTTCTTTTAGCCGCATAATAGTCTTTTTCGCATTGGTGCTTTCTTCCATTAATTTTACTTCTAGCCATTTTGACTTACAATCTATCAATATAAGAAATGTATACCCATATTTATGGAAGAAATCTATGTGCACTCTATAAAAGTTATGAGGTGCGCTCGGCCAAGGTAGAAGTGCACCCTTACTCGTAAAGTTTTGTGTTTGTTGACAAACCTTACAATTATTTATAAATCGCTCGATATCTTCGTTAATACCTGGCCACCAACAGTAAGCTCTCATTAACATTTTTGTTCGGACTATACCTAAATGTTGCTCATGGAATAGTTGTAATATTTCCTTTTGTAATATCTTTGGAATAATGACTTTATTACCTACTAAAAGACAATTGTTCTCTACCGATAATTCATGTCTCCTCTTAAAATATGGTCCCAGTTCAATTTTATTCTTAATAGTGTTTGGCCATCCCGAAAGTGTTAGTTCTAATACTTTAGCTAGAATTATGTCTTTTTTTGTGATGTCAGCAATATCATTTGCATCAAAAGGGAGTTCATTAACTAAACTAAATGAATTCAAAGATTCTGAAATTCCTGTCCTCCCTTCCACTGGTAATCTAGACAAACTATCCGCATTTGCTATTAACTTTCCTGGTTTGTACTCTAATTCGTAATCATAAGCAGATAACGATAATGCCCAACGTGTAATTCGTGCTGCAGCAGTAACTGGTATGCTTTTATTTTTCCCGAAAATAAACTGTAGCGGTTGGTGGTCAGTTATTAACGTAAATTTCCTTCCATACAAATATTTATGAAATTTTTTTAACGCAAATATAAGTGCTAAACTTTCTCTCTCAATGTTAGAATAACGTTGCTCGGCTTTTGATAATGTACTGGACGCAAACAAAACAGGTCTCAAATCTCCATCTATCTTATGACTTAACACGGCTCCTACTCCGTATCCACTCGCATCACAAGTTACAATAATTGGTAATTTTGGGTTAAAGTGTATGAGTACGTTACTCTCTGTAAGTAATTTCTTACTTTCTTGAAATACTCGCTCGCATTCCTCGGACCACTGAAACTTCCCATTTGAATTTCCACACAAGTCATAGAGTGGTTTAAGTATTGACGAAAGCATAGGTATAAACTTCCCATAGTAATTTAACATACCCAGAAATGACTTTAGTTGAGTACGATTTTGAGGTGAAGGTGCTTTTTTTATGCATTCGACTTTATCATCCAAAGGGTGAACTCCCTGTGCATCAATTCTGTGACCTAAAAATTCTACACTTTCTCTAAAGAACTTACATTTTGATTCGTTCACCTTTACATTGTACTCTCTCAAACGTTCCAGCACTTGTCGTACATAATCATAACATTCGGTTAAAGAGGAACCATAAATTAAAATATCGTCTAAGTAGCATTTAGCATTTGAAATACCCGCTAGTATCGTTTCCATGCACGACTGAAAAATTCCAGGAGCTGCGCTAACTCCATATGTCAGACGATTAAACTTGAATAACCCTAAGTGCGTATTTATTGTAAACAATTTTTTTGAATTTTCTCCTATTACTAACTGTTGATACGCTCTTTTTAGATCCAGCACACATAAAACCACACTACCACTCAAACATGCAAATATATCCTCGGGCAAAGGCAACACACAGTGATCTCTATCTATTACTCTATTTAGAGTTTTTTTAAAGTCTACACAAATTCGAATATCTGAACTATTTTTCTTCGGTACTATTACTACCGGACTTGCCCAATCGCTATGTGTTACCTTTGTTAAAATACCAGATTTGACCATTTTTGATATTTCCTCTTCGACTTTTGGTTTTAAGGCGTAGGGCATTTCATATGCTCTATGAAATATCGGACTGACACCTTCTTTGAATGTAATCTCTGCTTTAAACTTTTTTATATGTGCGTTTGGTTCATCCTTAAATACTTCTGCATACTCTTTTTTAATTTGTGTTACCATATTCTTAACTTTATTATTTTCTTTTACCTGTGACACGTTATGTTTTATAGATTTACTATTGGTTAACGAATTAATATCTTGAGTCTTAATAACAAGCTTTGTATCTATGACATTTCTCCACTCAGGATTAAAAATATTCAACCAATTTCTACCTAGTAAAGGCATAAATCTACTTTTGCTATATAAAATTACCAAAGGCAACATAAATTGTTTCTTATGATATGATACACTTACAGTAATTTGCCCTACGATCGTCACATTTTCTCCTGTAACTACTTTTAATTTAAAACTGACTGGCTCTAATTCTAAATCTCTAAATAATTCTTTATAATCGTTGACATGTATTACCGATCTACTAGCTCCTGAATCTACTTCCATTAACAAATATTTACCTTCTATCGGAAGCTTAATCTTTAAACTCTCAGTGTCCCTACATTTGGTTAATGCGTTTATATAATATTTTCTGTCCTCTTCCTGTATCCACCCTAATTCCAACGTATCTTCTTCAACGACCTCTGACTCATCTTCATCTTCTTTTGTAGATAATTCATGGACCCTATTCTTGCATAGAACTGACTTCGCTGTATGACCTTTCTGATGACACGAGTAGCACTGCCAATTAATAGCCGGACAGCTAACATTTTCCGGATGATATCTAGTACATCTTTTACAACTTTTGTTTCGGACAAATGCAGGGCGATTAGCCTTATAGCCGCTATTGAATTGGTTAGGTGACGATTTAAACTGTAGAGTACCTCTACTTGACTTTTTATTTTTGTTGTCTTTTTGAAAATTGACCTTGTGTATTGTTCCAGACTCCGATCCCATTATTTTGATTTGACCCTCGGCTATTTCCAAACCTACAGCAATTTGGATTGCTCGTTCGAATGACAGATTTTCTTCCGTTAATAACTTGCGTTTAATCCCTTCTGAACGAACTCCACACACTAGACGATCTCGTAGCGCTTCTTCTAAGAATCCTCCGAACTCACAGTATTGTGTCAAACTCTTCAGTCTGGCTAAGAACGATTTTATATCTTCGTTCTCTTCTTGGCTTGCCGAATAGAATTTGAATCTTTCTGATATCACTAGCCTCTTGGGACTATAATGATTCATTAACACAGTTTTCAATTCATCGAATGATTTACTGCTTGGAAGTGCCGGCGCTAAAAGATGTTTGAGCGTCCTATAAACTTCTCCTCCTATTAGAGTCAATAGCAATGATACTTTTTTTGTATCCTCCACATCATTGCATTGAAATAACATCTCCAGCCGTTCTAGATACGCTGTTATTTCCGCCTCTTTAAGATTGAATGACTCTATATTCCCGATTAGCGACATTCTAACCTCTACTTACAACTTGACTTGTGTTTCTTGCTTAAATTGTTTTGGTTAACTATTATGTGGATTCTTTTCTTACTCGTCGCCAATATTATGTTATGTATTGAAATAACACACAGTTATAGACTCTGATTAACGTAGCCTTTATTATAATATTTTAATAGCTATTATATTACAACCGTCCAAATCTCTAAAGACCTCGCAAGGCCGCCAACCTTGACTTACAAACGAATGAGCCATTAAGGCTGATTTCTAACGTAATGCCATATGCATCAATTACAACTGCAGTATTGGGTACTGAAAATTTTGACAACAAGGAGATTATATACATCAAAGGACACGAGAAACGAGAATGGCTGGGAGAATTGATTCTGGACAATCGGCGAGAATACGCATACATCGAGAGCCTGGATGTAGATTACGAAGACGTGGATAATCTGAATAATCTAGATGATGCTAATACTTTTCAATGTGGGCAACACCGTACGAATAAATATTGTGCTTTACAAAATGTATTCAAACTTTTGAATTGGTGGACATAATTGCATAAATAAACATACGTAATATACGACATACGTTTTTTTTTATTCTTTTCCCCTCTATTACATCTACGTTTCTCCAACGTTATTTCATGTTTTTCACCTTTAGTTTAACGTTTTTCATGTTTAGTTTAACGTTTCTCCAACGTTTTTTCATGTTTTTTCACATTTAGTTTAACGTTTTTCATGTTTAGTTTAACGTTTCTCCAACGTTAATTCATGTTTTTTCACGTTTAGTTTAACGTTTTTCATGTTTAGTTTAACGTTTCTCCAACGTTATTTCATGTTTTTTCACGTTTAGTTTAAGGTTTTTCATGTTTACTTTAATGTTTCTCCAACGTTATTTCATGTTTTTTCACGTTTAGTTTAACGTTTTTCATGTTTAGTTTAACGTTTCTCCAACGTTATTTCATGTTTTTCACGTTTAGGTTAACGTTTTTCATGTTTAGTTTAACGTTTTTTTCATGTTTCTCATTTCATGTACGTCATGTTTTACGCTTCATGTAGGTCATGTTTCACGTTTCATGTACATACGTGTCACCATTCTCGGTAGTTATTTCGCCAAAAAGAAAATGTACATTTTCTTTAAGGAGTGATTTTATCCCCTAATGCTGTAATTTGGTACGAGCAAGAAATAGTTTTGTAAACTATTCTACTTGTACATAATATTTTTAAGTTTACTGAATTTTTGGGTTGCCCAACATTTATCAATAAAATACATTGACCATTGCAATCAACTGTTCTATAGTCAAAATGAAATAAACAATATTTTGCAAAAATAATAATTTATTTATTCATAACTCGTTTTTAATTGTACAAAGTATTAGGTACATACATTGACATCGCCAACAATATTTGACTAATTTTAGCAGTCAAGTTCAAAAAATTATTATTTTTTTATTATTTTATTATTTTAATTATTATTATTATTATTACTATTATTATTATTATCATTAAAAAACATTTATTTTAATATTCATTGTACTATATTGATCTTGATTTGTCTTTAACGCTCTTTCGTGTAATACGCGATTAGCGATACGCATGAGACGAATCCGTTCCAGCGCGGAAAAATCGAGCACCCAAACAGGTACGTATAGCGTGTATACCTAAGTTTTTTATTATTTTTCAAGAATAATACATTGAAAAGACACTTTGTTATATATGGTTGGATTTGTATAAGGATAAGTTTTAATTCTGTCATTAAAATATTTAAAAATTTTTAAAAACAAATAAGAAGTAGTGAGAGAAATATAAAAAGTAATTTAAAAAAAATTTTTGTAATTATTGTTCTAAAGTACTCTTCAAGCCATTCAACTTTTATTCAGAACATTTTTCTTTATTTGTTATAGTTTCAACAATACACGCTTCAAAAGAAGAAAACCGATGTTTTTAAAGGAATGTTTTACTCCTTAAAAGTGAGATTGAGCACGTATAAAAAAATACGTGTCCCTTATTTTGATCTGTATTACAACGTATTAAACGCTTATCAAAATCGAAAGGGGACACTTCCATAGTACACGGACGGATGCGCGTACCATGCTTTATGGGGTGATTTTTAATTACTTTTAGAAAATGAAAATGTCGCATTATAACTTTATCATATCCGGTGAATTTGTAATAAAATAGGCTTTATTTTGCTTATAAAAAGAAATAAAAATTTTGAAAAAATAGGTAAGTGGTGGGGAAAAATATAACAAAAAATTAAAAAAAAAATTATTTTTCACTATTATAAATTACTCTTTAAACCATTCAACTTTCGTTTAGAACATTTTTCTCTATCTCTTATAGTTTCAACGATATACGCTTTAAAAGAAAAAAACCATTTTTCTTCAAAGAGGTGTTTTACCCCTAAACTGAAATTCGGCACAGACAAAAAATATTTTTATGGTATGGATGAACTCCTCTATGTGTACACAAAATTTCAGAATTTTTTGAATTTCCGTGTTTGCAAACTTTCTTTGTAAGTAACGTTTATTATCTAAGATTTTGATATTCTCTCAATCAAATTCATGATTACAAGAAAATCTATGTTCTGTAATGACAGAGTGACTGTTCGTATTCCAATTGATATGAATGTGGTGTTCATCAATTCTTGTTTTCAAGTTTCTACTGGTTTGCCCCACATATGACACCTCACAGTCTTTACATGGAATTTTGTAAACGACATTTTTCTTAGAATTATTCGGGAAAACATTCTTCTGTACTTTGATAATCCTGCTCAATTTATTGAGACTAAAGAATGCCAATTTTACATTTAAACTATTTGTAATAGTCTTAAATTTGTCTGAAATTGTAGGCATACATGGCAACAAAGACCACCACGTTCTTTCATTTATAATGTTAATACTGATATCATTAACTGTTTGTTTTAATGTATTTTTATGAATAACAGATTTTAGGTAGCTATTAATTGTCTCAAAAATAAATTCAGCATGTTAGTCGTTAATTAATAAAGTTTTTACAATAAGCTCAATATTCTTTTAATGAAATTTGGGCGTCAGATAATAAAAATACCCTGTCAACCATTCCCATAAAAGTCTTTCTTGTTTGTGATAAAGGGTGAGCCAAAAGAAAATTTAAATGCTTTCCTGAGTACGTGGGCTTATAAAACCAATCAAAGATTAACCTACTGTTGTTTTTAATGATAGTGATGTGCAAAAAGTCTATTTTATCTCCTCTCCCCTCTCCAACGTAAACTGCATTTTTGGGTGGAACGAGTTGAAAGTCGTTAAAATGAGATCAATTAAATTTCGAACTGCCATAACTATTTCATCCACATTTGAAGTAAAATGGTAAACGAATTCCAATTTTTTTGAGAGCCTTAGCCTCCAAATCTTGCATAAAAAGGTCAACGAATTTAGGCAAACGTGGAGAACCCATGAGGGTGCCAAATTTTTGTTTGTAGAACCTGTTGTCAAAGTTAAAATATGTAAAATTCATCACAAGCCTGACAGCCTAAAAAAAGTTCTTCCTTTAAAATGCTGCAAGCGTTCATAAGGTATTCTCACCTGTTAGAGATGCTTTTTAATAGCCACCTAAAATCCCTTATTTATAAAAATACATTAAACAGTTAATGATATCGGCATTAACATCACAAATGAAAGAACGCGGTGGTTTTTGTTACCATATATGCCTATAATTTCAGACAAATTGAAGACTATTATAAATAGTTTAAATGTAAAATTAGCATTCTTTAGTCTCAATAAATTGAGTAGGATTATCAAAAGTATGGAGGATGTTCTCCCAAATATTTCAAAGAAAAATGTCGTTTACAAAATTCCATGTAAAGATTGCGAGACGTTATATGTGGGGCTGTTGTATCCAGTACAACTATGCTAATAATCCGCATAGTAACAGAAAATCAATTAAAATTTCTATTGCTCTGTATATGGGCAGCGGATTCAAATTCCGCATACGCTAAAGAATCAAAAGGCGCTGATGGTCTTTCGAGCTTCCGTCCCTTTAATACTATCACGCCACGCCAGCTATTGCTGAGTCGTTTTCCGGTTTTTTCGGATTTTGGCTAAGCGTGGGAGCCGCATTTTGCAGGAACACGATTGAATAAACCAAACAACAAACTTCTGCATAAATAGAACGACAAAATCGGAAAGCGACGGAGAGTCTAACGAACAGCTGTCTAGTGTGTTACACACCGTGAGTGACTTACACGTTGAGCCGGCAATAATTCGGAGATAATCGCCAACCTATATATAGGGTTGTCTGGGAAAGCAAGTGTACGACTGACACATATTGTCACACAACAAGTGTAACGAGAGCAAACTGAAGAAATATACATTACTATACTAACGTTGGTAACTCAAGAGTGTCCATTCTCTAACATGTCAACACGGTCCTTCCTAACTCCTCAGGCGCCATAACAATCCCGAAATATCTACCGACGTGCCTGGACCACCGGGCACAACAGGGCAAACCAGTAGGAACTTGAAAACAAAAATTGCTGAACACCGCAATCATATCAATTGGAATACGAACAGTCACTTTGTCATTACAAAACATAGACTTTCTTGTAATCATCAATTTGATTGGGAAAATATCAAAATCTTATATAATGAACGTTACTTAGGCAGGCGGTTTATTTCCGAAATGCTACATATTTAGTTACAAGATAACAGTTTTAATTTACAGACAGACACGGAATGTTTGCGTCATGCGTACCTTTCGTTATTGAGAAAATTATAATTAATTCCGTCAAAGAAATACAAAGGTAACTAATTTTCACTATAATACTAGATCACCGTTAATTTATTCTATATATTTTTGGCAAGTTGACTGCTCTTGACTCGCAATACTTTTACGTTTGTGCTTATATATTGGGTTGCCGTATTTATTCTTAATCGCCTGGCCTTCGGTATAACGTGTAAGCAGAATGCGATTTTCCGGACAGTTAGTATACATTTGAACTTGAGACCGTAAGCACGTGTTGGTGTGAAATAAGTAACGTTTGAATGCTGGGGCAAAAAAAATTAATTTCTGTGAAAAAGATTTATCTAAATCATTTATCGGTCGTTATCGGCTTGAATGGGGATTTATGAGAAAATACGGTCTTAGAATAATTTTTTGACATCTAAAATAATTATATGACAGTTATATGGGGAAGTGTCATCTTGCTATATTGCCACGAGAAATATAGTCTCAAATAAAATAATTTTTCAACATTCAAAATATAATAGTTATACGACAGTTATATAGTGAAGTGTCATCTTTTGCCACACTACCACGGTTAAAGATGTCATGAAGGACTTATCAAATCAATGGAGTCTTGAATGCTTCCCGTTTTTGATGACTGATGATGACTACTATTTCTATTACTTATTTTTTGTTGTGCTAAAGATGACTCCAAAGCGAGTCGAAACGTTTGTTTTGTTATAGTCCAGCTATGCCAACTCGGCGCATGGTAACCGCAAACAGGTTACCATGCCTTGAATTAAAATACTTGCTAAGCATTTTCATGACACGATAAAACAATCAGAAAGCCCAGAAACCCGAAAACCCATCGAGCATTGCCGAAATCGTATCACGAGGACGTTGATCAAGCAAAAGTAATTGCGCCAAGCAGCAGCTTAGCGCAATCACTTTGGAATAAGAAGACCGCCTGACAATCGAGCGGCAGAGTAGTGATAACCAAGTGTCCAAATGCCATACATCTATCCGTTCCATACGAGAAGACGTCCACCACCTTGAGAACAACGCCTACGAAGGATCAGTGACTACTCTCCAGCCATGACTACTAACACATATCTCCTCCTCACGCGGCACGTAACGTTGTGACACGAGCTAGCGCTCGTGAGCGATATCAGGCTTTATCAGAATAAACACTTCTCTACACACGGACTCCGCCTGTCGTAAGTCTCTTTCCGGCGGCCCTTAACTCCCTTCCTGTCGTCAATCAGGCTTAGGTCCGACTTTCTGATCAAAAGTACAACATTGGTGCCAGAAGTGGAATTACGACGCTAAAGAGGAATCCTTGGGGGAAAGCTACAACGAGGAAAAAAGGGCAAGCCAGAGCAAAATATTCCTGCCAAGTCCCAAGGAAGTCCGCAATAAAGCCATCAAGCCATAGAGCCAGAAAGCTATCGAGCCACTGAGCCACAGAGCCATCGAGCCACTGAGCCACAAAGCCATCAAGCCACAAGCCATCGAGTCGCAGATTCATTGAGCAACAAGTCGCCAAACTGCCAGCCGCTGAGTCGTCGTGCTGCCGCAGCCTAGAGCAAGACAACAATATGCAAACAATCATTCTCATTGTACTGTAAGTTACCATCACTCTTCTCTTCCCGCACATGTCAGATGAGAAAAACGACTCACTGACCGCAAGAGAAATCAAACTATCCGACTCACCTAACACGAGTAGAGTAGAGGAAAACGCGCCTAGACTAACGCACCGCGACGCAGACAAAGCGCCAACCGTCAAGTACGACTCAACTCGCATTATTACTAAACGCCACTTTAATATCCGATTGTTCGACTTCAGTCTAATGGACAACGACATTACTACCGCCTGTCGGAACGGCCGGAGGACCGAGTAATCTCAGCCCGTCTAACGCTGCAACAACTCGCGAAATGCAACAAATGCAAAATTTCCTGGGTGCCGACTCAAAGGAAACCTTGACACTACAAGATGTCATGCGCGAAATACGAAGACTACAAACAAGGATAGATGAAAATGAGGCTCAAACTTGCATTTCGCGAAATAATACGGGCCACTGATTAAGTTTCCACGAACACGTATTTGATAATATCCACAACCGGTATTCGCGGAATATAAGGAACCAACGGATCCTCGGTTACCTTTTTTCTGCTTAAAGGCGCTAGAAACATGATATCCGAGATAAACGGTATCAAACAAAACCGCGTAAAGGAGTTTATCCACGCAAGTACTTACGCCATGAAAAATATACATCTCGCAGAGAGGCGTTATTGGAAGCCATTTTATGCACCAAGTTCAAAAACAAAGCAATGACAGACTTTCAAACGCGCGAAATTCATAGCTTTGATCAACTTAAACGAGAACTCGAGCAAGAATACCTCGAAAAACGGAATACAGCCTACCTCCAAATAGAATTCAACTCGCTAAAGCAACGGCACAATGAAAGCCCCCAAGATTTTGGCCGGCGTATGGACCAATTAGCAATGGAGCTATTTGAGTTTATGGAAGAAGGGAAAGAACACACTGCCAAGCAAAAGAAGGCAATACTAGAAAATATTAAAAAGCTGGCCCTTTACAATTACCAAACAGGGCTATACGAGGACATCAAGTTACTCTTACGTTCCCAGCACTATACATCCCTGGCAGAGGCAATAACAGGCGCCATAGCAGAGGAAAAAGTTAGAGGGCCCAACAATCGCTATAACTCGTTTACAGAAAAAAATAAATACAAATCGCCATAACAAACCTCCTATCAGCCCGCGATACAATGTAAAAAATGTGGGAAAACTGGGCATTACGGTCAAGACTGCCAAAACAGTCGCTACGCAAATCGTTTCTCCCTGCCAAAACCAGAAGGACGTTTTTCGTGCTCGTGTACGATAATAAGGTGAGAGAATGCAAGATGGCTAGGCAAAAGTTTAGGATTCTTAAGACTGGTTTACAATGAGTTACAAAGCCTAGTTACAAATCGCGGTTGCCAGTCACAAGTTGTAAAAAATTTCAACGTCTAATCCACATTTAAATGTCGAGATTATTGAAAGGTGCAAATTGAAAGTTTGTTTAAACGAGGTATGTGAGCACCAGACGTTCAAAATATTACTACGAAAATTGTCCTACCACAAATCACATTTGTCGTAATTCTCGCGCTCCGCCACGCTCTTTTAATTCACTTTATAAGATTAAGGTAGTGCGATTGCCAGTTGCTGTCGCCAAAGTTAAAAGTTGGCCAACTCTCGTTTGACAATCGCGACACTATCTTGCCACCGGAAATAGCGCTAGTTGTCATTCATTGCAACTGCCGACGAAGCGTTCGCAACTCATTGTAGAATAGTCTTTAGTTGCATGTGCTAAGTTTGATGCCTTAAGCCGTCCTCCCTTAAGATTCCAGCATCATCCACAAATGGATTTAACCGTAGAATGGAACTGTTTTTATTTACAATGCCATACTGGGTAAGAGACTTGATCTTCTCAGCAAAGTATTTATTTTGGATTATTTTTACTAAGCATAGCGTTGCTTGATCCCGTCCTGCTATTGAAATTGGTTTAGTTTCTTTCTTGGAGTTCTTAAAAGATTTTTCTGACCGACTCTTCTTGCATTTTATGAAAAACGCAGAAAGTATGCAATTACATGGAGAAGGGTTGTTAATCTGGAATATCTATCAAATATATTCTTGACTTATTGCTATAGTTACAATGGGTGCCTTTGCTCTTCTCTCCGGCAATTCTTCTGCATTGACGGATGGATAGCCTTGCGGCCACTCTTCTTTATCCTGAGACAACCAAGAGGATCCTGACAACCAAATAGTTAATGCGGTCAAAGTGTTAGGCAAAACGCTTGATAATGGATCGACTGGATTTTCTTTACTTCGGATGTGGTGCCAATATTGACTTGGAATTGATTGTTGAATCTCAGCCACTCTATTTGTAACGAATGTTGCCCATGTTCTGCTACATGATTGAAGCCACGATAATACGATAGTAGAATCTGTCCATAGAAACTAACTGTCCCAGCAAACATGATGACGTTAATTTGACGTCATTTTGTCGTCATTAGTTACGTCATTAATGGCCAAAATATGACGTCGGTATTTATTTTTCAATACGAATATCGTCGAAGCTATAAGAGATAGAAAAAGTATTCTAAATAAAAGTTGAATGGCTTGAAAAGTACTTAATAACAGTGATAAAATTTTCTTTTATTTTAAATTAAAAAATTTTTTTTATTAAAAAAATTTGTTTATCACTGTAATAAAGTATTCTTCAAATCATTTAACTTTCATTTCGAATATTTCTTTTATATCTCTTGTAATTTTTCGACAACATTTGCTTCGAAAGATTAATACTGGTTTTCTTCAAAAAGGTGTTTCACCCCCTAAAAGTAAAAATGGGCACGTATAAAAAAAATACGTGCCCATTATTTTGATCCGTACTACAACATATTAAAGACGCTTCAAAATCGGAAAACAACACTTCCGTTTCTTTTCTTTGTTAGTGAAAAAAATGTACGGCGTTAAATAAATCTAATTACTCAAATTAGAATTGTTACTGAAGATAGTCCTAAGACTGAAATTAATTTTTTGATTGATATTTATTGTACACACAAATACCTGTGTTTTGTATTGGCAAAACGTAATATTTATGGATTTCATTTCAAGCCTAAAAATCTACGATTTTAAATAATTATAATTTTAGGTAAAATTACAAATGCCTTGTGAAATAACTTAAAAAAAAAAAAAAAATTAGAAATAGTTTTGAGATTATGAATATAGTTTTTTGTGATTAGTGTCGGTTCAACGCTAACGATATCGGTCTAATAGTGGCATGCAATATTGGATGTTATTTCGACGTCGATACAACATTACAGTCAATACTAGACTGATAATCGGATATTGATTGCTGATGTTGACTTGATGCTGGTCCAGCTATTAAACATAAGTTATTTCAGCTTTTGATCTTATTTCAACATTAAATAAACAACAGTTATATAGTTGATATTGTATATGCTTTTGCCGTTAAATCAATTAGAATTTTGACATTTAGTTTTCGACGTTGATTCAACGTCGCATTAACCAACATTTCTAATTGAGAGTCGACTCTTATGTCGGACAACTGTTCCTTTGGCAGTCTAACGATATTTTTCAGTTTTTTTCATTTGTTGACTATATTGTTACAATCAGTAACATCAATTCTTCGTCTTTTTAAATATTTGACAAATGCTCGGATTTTTGTTGGATCAAGCGTGTTCTCCCACCGACCAGTCGTCTTGAAGTGTGATCCTACGATCAGTGCATCTGCCTTGTCTACGTAATTGTCCACGTTATCTAGTGTCACACCTGAACCGATTAATATCGGTAGTTTCGCTGCGATGTATTTGCGCACCTCTGCAAAATAGAATATAGGCCGATATTTATATTCCGATTATATTTGAAGACCGTCTTAAGTAATGCTTTAAGATTCAATATAGCTTTGATGATGTCTGAATATAGTACTAAAGACGATTTAAAATATAAGAATCAACTGTGAATATTGGCCATAGAGTATGCTTTTTGTTTTAGTTACATATTAGTTGCATTCAGCAAAAAGAGCAGCATTGCTACGCAAGTAAAGCTACGCTATGCAAAGCTGCTTTTTCTGCTGAATGCAACTAATATGTAATTAAAACAAAAAGCACTATGGCCATATTCACAATTGTTAAATTTTTTAATATGATTGGTTTATGTATTTAGATTCGACAAGAACCAATCGTATTAAAAAATCTTGAAATGCAAAACTGCTTTTTCTGTTGAATGCAGCTATTATATCTTATATGAATATAAATTTTTCTCACAATGAGGCTATAAAATAGAATTCCAATTTCAATTTGTTTCTATTTGTTTCTCGCATTATAAATAATTTAGAATACAGACTTCATCGTAAAAGTATTTCTCAACAAATCTCTATCGGACAAGGATCTAATCGAATATGGATTTTATTGAACACAACTTTGATTACACACCGACCCGATCAGACAAAATCCTGATTAGATACGATCCCGATCAGATACGGATCTATTAGATAAAATAATAATCGGACACATCGTTTCAATCAAACATGGAGTCGAGTACACATGGACCCAACAACACATGGAATCGATTGCACAAGGATCCAATTGCATACAATCCGTTTGTACACAGAGGTAATTGTGCAGAAATGGGGATCATCCTCCAATGATCTTAACCTTGACCTTAATAAAGTTAATAATATAAATGTGTATTTAACTTTACAACTTTAACTTTAATTAACTTAGATACTTTATGTATACTTCATTGTATACTTTAAATTATATATTTTATTGTATATATAGTTGTACACTTAAATAAATACTTGAGCGGGATAGCAGTTCCACCCCTCTCTCTGCCTTTTTACTCTAAAAAAAATTCTAACTTAATCTAAATTAAATTTTAATTTTACATCAGAAATTGTTTTGCATAGAAGTTGGAAACTCATATAAAATAATGCAATTATAGATAAAATAATGCAATTATCCCGCCTCTCCCAACTTACAGAGAAATGTTTATATTTTTACTGTCTACATTTTCGACTTCCAAGACTTTGATTATGACTTTTTGGGGGGAGAAACTTGCCCCTACCCGCTCATGTATGTATTTTCCCCGTGAAACAAGCTCCACCTCACATCTTCTTTTGTTTACGAGGCAAAACAATGTTCATTATTAGGTACAAAAATTTTATTTCTTCTTTCAGTCCTCTAGTGTAATTATTTTAAATTAAAATATTTTCTTTCCGTTTTGTGTGTGTGTGTGTGTGTGTTCTTGTAAAATTGGTATTGATCTTCCTAAACCGAAATTTATTATAATTCCATAGTACATATAACATTAAAAGTAACAGTTGATACAATGAGCGACGGAAAACTTTAGATTCGACATTGCGTTCAATATGAATTAATTCTAGTAAAGAAAAATGTTGCTAAAGCATGTGAATCTACTTGTTTTATTTTTGGAGAAAATATTGTGCCCTTCAATATATACAAATATTGCTTTTATCGCTTTAAAGACCATAATTTTAACGTGAGTGATCCGCGTTTTGGAACATCATGAAAACTTGAGGCCGACAATTTGGAAACGTTGTTGCAAAAACTCGTTTCAAACGCAAGTAGAATTTGCAGAACAGTTCAGAGCTAACCAAACAACAATTTCAAGGCATGAAATGAAAAAAATTCAAAGTTTTGAAAATGGCTGCCGCATGATTTTTCGCAAAACAACATTATTTGCCGATTGAACATGTATTTTGTTGCTTTTCATGCAACGCAAAAAAATTTTTTTGTGGAAAATTGTTATTAAAGATTGTTGGATATAATTACAGTTATTTTAAGAAGATAGCGTGCGCGCGGGATAGAATAAGTTATGCTATTATAGATGGCGCATCGCCGTAACATGCGATACGAGGCAACATGAACTCACTCGGTCAATGGCGCTGGCACATGGCACGTCTCAGAACGTTACTTCTTGTTGAAAAATATAATTCTGCTTGAGTTGATAAAACTATACATTGTTAGAATTACGCGGGTTTGCTTGAGCAAGCCGTACAGATCGATGAGGTAGCGCATCGATCCTGTATTGGTGGGAGATGTTCCCGCTGCAAGATTCCTTGGCCTCTTTCTCTCGGGAACGTTCCCTGCGTGTGGTCGACCAAAGGCGTGCGAGCGAAACGGTGCGAGCAAAACGGAGTGAGCGAAACGAAGCGAGCGATCGGAGCGGCAGACAGAGAGAAAGGGCAAGCGATAAGTAGAACAAATGTCTTGCATGTTTTTATTGTAACAATTGTTTAATAAATGCCCGCGACCCGATCAATCAGTAACACATCGTGTGTACTGAATAATTTGATATTAGGAAAGTCACAGTCACACCGCTCTCGTCAGAAGACGGTGGAATCAATTTTGTATTGCTCATTCGTGTTGTTACCTCAGAGAATAAATATGAAATTTTGTGAACATAAAATTGTCTCGAGTCACTACTGAAACAAAGAACAAGAAATATCCACCGTTCCTCAGCAGAGTCATTCCACGTGTTCTTTTTGAATAAAAGTAACCAATCTCTAACACTTCTCTCTGTGAACCTTTTATACATATCTAATAAAGTAAACGTAACTGCTAAAGTACAAGCCACGCGTACTCTCTCTCTACCTCGTACACAACAGTTTTAGCGACGAGGATACTGGAATTTCAATAATATTGGAATATATTTTTATATATTACAAGTAAACCGAGAAAGTAAATCACGTGCTATTTGAGAATATTCGCCACGGTACGTAAACATACACAACTTATTCAAAGATCGCAAGAAAGTACATCCATAAAAACTTTCAAGAATCATAACTGAAGGCAACTCTGATAAACATGTTCTTCCGGGATCTTTTACAATCGAGGCATTTGAGCCAAATACCACCACGTAGAAAAGGTGGTTACAGTGTCTGCAAAGTGCATTCACGATTTTCAATATTGAAGATCATGCCAAGGTACGATAATTACTACATTGCATTGGGCCCGCGGCATTCGATAGCTATGTAATAGGTTAGATCCGGCCAATTTTTTTACACAACCTTACAAAATTCTGGTGCAAAAATTAAAGGAATTTTATGCACCGGCACCACTGGAGATTTCGGAAAACTACAAATTTCGTCAAAGAAAGCAGCAGCCAGGCAAGTCTGTGCAACAGTACGTTGCTGTCCTTCACAAACTTAGCATTTATTGCAAATTTGGTAATTACTTGAAGACAGCTTTACGCAACTAGTTAGTTTTTGGGCTACTAAACAAGAAAGCTCAAGCTCGATTATTAGAAAGGAAGGACCTAGACTTCGACGAGGCGGTTATGATAGCAGTCACCATGGAATTTTAAGAGAAGAGCTCGGAAGACATGAAAACTATGAGTACAACAGCAGCCAGCGTAGACTCTCACACAGAACATAATACCTATTAGATATCTACTGGATGTTCTTGCTGGATATTAAGGATATCCATGAATACCGCTAAGGAGTGCAGCCCAACATTTTACAGTACAAAATATACGTGATTTATCTACGAGATGTTAAATCCCACAGTCAAAAACCTCTGACAGTAGTAATCTAATACTTACTGCAACATCTTACAAACTGAATTTGTGAAAGAAACTCAAGTCATTGTCACAGCTGAGATAACGCTGTACCGCACTAAATCGCTATTGGCCTGCAATCGTTCGCTAAGGATAGGGAAATAACCAGAAATTCAATTTCAATTTATACATTTTAATTATTATTATTTCAAATTTGCGCGTAACATTATAACATTTTATTTGTCATTTAACACATCGCATGCAATATTCACATTTGTGCATAACATAATTATAACATTTTATTTGTCATTTAACGCATCGTATGCAATATTGTCTGAAGCATAAGCTATTAATTCTCATTCAATATGTGAACTTTTATCATAAAGGACCCAGCACATCTGTTATGGATTTTGGGTCTTGGTTAAATCTTCTCGTATTTTGGGAAATTGTAGTTCCAGGTGTCCTAAAAGTGTCAATAGGCGCTATCTCCTAAAATTAACAATTTTGAAGCTTTACTTAGAGAAAGAAAAAACAGTTTTTCTTAATTATTTCAGAAAATATTTATTTTACAAAAAAAAGTGTCAAATAAAAACTAAAGCTCGCAATAAGCTCTACAAAAAAGGTCATATGCATATTTTACCTAACTCCAATACTTGAGTCGTTATAATAGAAAAATTGTTTTAAAATGAGCTTTTTTTTATTTTTAATACTGTTTTGCGTGAAAAGTAAACACTTAGGCGGGAGAGGAATTTCCACGCAAAACGAGGTCACCCCCCCCCCCTGTCTAGGAGCGAAACGAGGTCTGCAGATGTAAAATTAACAGTTTTCGAGATATAACTGTTCAAACTTGACTAATTTTTATTATTTTGGCCATTGGGCAATATAAATAATCTTTGTTTCTCGGTCCCCCATGATCCTACAAACTTGAAAAAAATACCTAGATGAACCTTATAACACGCAAAATAGGGCTATCATAGTGACGTTTTGCTTCGCGATCTCAATTGTTGCTAAAAATAAACAATGAATAATATCATATGGATAAAGTCAGTGCGCATACATTTTCTCGCTTTTAGCATTACTCAAGTTGAACTACGTGAGTAGGCTAGTACCACTATGGGGAGATGACTGTGACGTCACTGGCACCGTGCCCCCACTTTTCTTATCACGGCGCACAGCATCACAGTCGTCCCCCCATAGTGATACTATGCGGCGATCTCTCCCCACTACAGATAGTTACCCATAGCGGCGTTACTCATCTGGTTGTCGGTTTTATTTCTTACGCCTTATAGCTGTTTTAATAAAAATGTAAAAATTTTTTTTTTTTTTTTTTTCTGCAAAAAGGAGGTTGCACTATTTATCTACTAAGTTTTTTTCATTTTCTATGTCTTATAGTTATTTTAATAAAACATTTTTTTATTTACTGCAAAAGAAGATTCAATCTTAACCTAATTTATGGGAGGTTGGTTTTAAATTAAGCACACTATTTAATATATACATTTATTGGTTATACATTCTTAAAAATACAGTAATAACAAAAGTAACATTATTAATTATGAACATTTATTGATTACATATCGTTCAAAATATACATCAATTCTTGTAATTGTTAGGTGGTTACATATTTGTGCGGAATGTAAGATATATTATTTTCGTGAATAACAACTTTGAGGCCGCAGCGACCCGTACAAATTTGAAATACCGCCACCCGTAAATTGATTTTTTTTAGAAATGTAATGCTGATGACGTTTTACATACGAATTATAATAGTCGCGAACTATTTTATCATTTCGTGATAAATCGTTCGAAAAAATATCACGAAACTTATGCATGCCAAACCCAGTACACATAAGATGCGCAAACATGACACAAAATTGTCCACACACGTCAGAAGTGTTGCTTTGAAATTGTTGAGGGTTGTAGAGTATGATTTTGCAGTTTCTTCTAAGTCGTTTGAGATGTTGGGGGATGATGGGTGGCAACCCATAGTTGTCGAAATAGTGTCCGATGCCGTCTCTTCCGACGTACATAGCAACCCAGTGTGTCCCGGGTTTTGTATGATCATCGGTATTAGCAATAATAGCCGCGGGTTTACTCCACACAGCTGGTATCTCGTCAGAGGCGTAAACATCTATGGTATCGCACGGTATATTTTGTAGAGCTGCCCGTAATTGGTGGGTGTTCATAACCACCAAGAATTGACTGGAGAGATATCTTCTTCTTCTTCTTCTTTGATATTATGATGATTATTACGATTACACCAAGTCGTAGAAAACGATGGTGCTGGTGGTGATGACGGTGATGTCAATGATAATAATGATGTAGAATCCAAAAGACCGTATTCTTTAAGCCATTTTCCAAGGCGTAATGCGTTATTTAAAGCACATGTATATTCGCAATTGTTTGTCTTACTTTTTATGTTATGAATAAGGCAGGTCTGTTCTAATCGAGGTAATTGATGAAATGGCGGACATTTTTTCTCTTCTTCTAAATTTATAACGTTTCTGCTGGTAATACGATGAAGAAATGTTGATTTATCAAACCCCCGAGTGAATATGCGATTGGTAAACTGTGCAATCGTTCTCAAATGTCGTCGTAAGTTTTTATATGGTATATCTCCTTCATACCACTCAATACCGTGGAAATTTTTACTAAGCCAATTATTTTGAGATTTTGAACGATCTGGTAGTTCAATAAAAGAACATGGTTGCGCGATGATCCAATGAGCACAGTGGGTTGTGTTTATAGAGACAATAGCAATTTCTTTTGGAAAGAAAGATTCTTCAGCGTCTTTGAAACCTTGTATATCGACAACGATATCCATATTTGTAAGTGTGTTTGTAAAAGAATTGTTATCTTGAATATAAGCTGTAGTACTATACACGATCAAAAACGATACAGACTGCCGGGTAAATATATGTGTTCTTTGTTCGAGGCGTCGTTGTTCCAGTAGTACCCGTTTCCATAGTGCGCTTATTTCAGCTCTCGGCAGCGTTTATCCCCCATAGTCTACAATTACCTGTCTAGAAGCATCGATTTCTAAAATATTATCATATTCGGCGTAAATGATACAATTTACCGTAGTTTTTAAGGCTTCTTCAAAACGCACATCAATTCTAACGTTCCCGTGTTTCATTAAATTCCAGTGCGTATTGTTGTTTGCCAAAAGGTTCGGTGTGAGGTCAAATGCGAAAAAACAGTACCCATTTGGATAATTTTCACGAGAAATAGAATTACCCTCGTTTAGAAAATGTATACCCGTTCCAGAAAAGAGTGTGTGATAGGCATCCATATACAGGCCTTCTTTTGTAAAATCTGGTTGTAGCGGTTTACTAGGTATTTGTGTGCCGTCAACGTATAAAGATAAATAATTAATTTTGTAATGATGAAAATTAAAAGGATTAAGCGTGCGATTTCCGTTGAATGCTCTATTATCGACAAAACCGATTATTAAACGTTTTGGTATCTGACCAAGTATCACATTGTCGAGCGTTTCACCATATATACCGCTATGTATAAATATAGATTTTACTTCAACACGCGTAAGAGGATACTTTGCTGTAGTTTTTGAAAGAGCTTTAGCGTGGGCTAATAATATACCTGGTGAAATCTTTGAACGTCTGACAAGTAGCGTAGCATCGAGTATATGAACTTCGAAACCTCGTTCGGTTTGATCCATAAGGCAGAAAGCGTCTCTTGATCGTACCATCCGCAATCGCATTTCTACGCCGTTTATCAGAAACCTTTCTTGATTGAAAACATCGCAATGTAAATGACCCATAAGGTCAATTTTCTTAGCATTAGCTGTTAACGAACACCGTTTTAGAAAACCGGCGTTTAAGATGGATGGTTGCACCATTTCACTACCCGTATCGCTATACCACAACACACTTGTTAAATGAGAGTTTTTTGCAGCAGGGCCATAATTAAGCAATGTTTCTATATAAGCTCTGTAAGCATACGCATTATTTGGGGGTGTTACAAGTTTTTGATTGAAAAACACATCCTGATTGAATAACGAATGCATAAAATTATTGACGTCCTACTAGCTTATCAACAGCACCTGAAGTCTCTTCTTTTTTGGAATTTCTTTGGAAACGGTCGGTCTTATTTAAACACTGATACATAACATGGTATGTGGTAAGTCGATGTATTCTTCCCCCTGACCTGGTATAACAAATTCTATAGGTGAATCATCGGTTAATTATCGACGATATTGGTTTGTAATGTAACCATTGCGAGTTTTCAATTGTTGCTTGCGTTGGTGGGACGGTGAATAATTCCAATTCTGATTTGAGACACTCGCACGAATGAGAATGTAAAAAGGCCATGTCGTCGTCTGCTTTACGTCAAATATGTTATTGAAAAATGTCAACTACAGTTCGTTTATCGCGAATAGAGGTCTTTTTCTTTTTTATCTTCTTCTTCTTCTTCAACGTGTTTGTCTTAGTTTTCGGTGTTTTGTTACTGTAAATCTTTTTTTTTTTCTTTTGACGCCTTACGATATGATCGTTGTCGCGAATGTTAATTAAATGCTGTATATTTGACTTTCTCGGCGTTTTATAGCCCGAACCCTCCATGAGAATATCAATTTTTTCTTCGGCTTTCCGTTTTAGGTTCTCAGCTGAATCTTTCATACGGCTGTTAAAAGCTTCTTTAAACGGTATATCGCTTTGAATTACATCGCAAGCTACATTCATACCAGAGCGAGCAACTTCTTTACCGATGGCCCTGGCTCCTTTTGATAAAAGGGGTAAAACACGTCGAAAGAGACCACCAAGAAAACTACCGATTCCATGACCACGTTGATTTGGGGCGCCTACATAGACGCGTTCGATGCCACTTTGTCTACCGCTACCGTGTCGAAACACGCATCGTAATATGTCATTTTTAGTCTAATTTCTTAAAATTTAGTGTTACAGTCAATGTACCATATTCGAATGGTATAGGTTGTCCAAACTCATCTCTTATATCAATCTCGATTGTTTGCAAAGCAGTGTGTATTAGCGGTATATATTTAGCTGTTGCAAAACTTTTATACTTAACCGAACCATAAACATACGATTCTATATCTAGAGGTACTGTGCGAAGTAGAGGTGTTTGCACATCACCTGTAATGTACGATTCGCATATATCGGTATATACAAACAGCGTTGTAGGTAATGCTCTGATTAAATTAGCCGGTCTAGATGCTGGCCAAGACATTTTACCAGCCAATATATGACATTGAGTTTCATAACCGAATATTTGAGCCAGAGTTGGCGATAAGCGGAAACCATGTGTTATAGCCATACAATCTGTACATGAACGCTGTGCTGTGACATAACCAAACCTATTTAATGTAAAAATTAAATGTTTCTTCAGCGTTGTTTTGTTTACTGTTTCGATAAGATCGTCAATTGTCTGATACAGTCCTTGTGGTACTATATGATGTTCTAAACCCGTTTTTAACTCCTCTTCTTCTTCAAGCGGTTCATTGATAAAATTTTTTATTTTCACCAAAGTCTTTTCATCTTGTGAAACATGGAGAAACGTCATAGGTATTTGAATATCAGTTAAAGAAACACCCCACTCCCCTTGTAAACGTAATGCTTGTGGTAAACGTGTAATAAAATGAGTTGTTGTGTTATCCTGAAAATATGAAGAACTGCTGTTGCTAGGTAAAACCACGTAAAAATTATCCCTCATTATAATTTTTTAAATTGTTAGAGTTTATCCACTTATTAAAACTTTCTGGAAAACCGCGCCAGCTAACGAAGATACGTCTTGCACTGCCTCGTCCTTTACTACGAATTATTCTTTCGACCATAAGATCGGTCTTTGCATAATCTCGCCGGATCCTGTTCAATTCTTCTTCATAAAAAATGCCGTCGATATCTTCACCATGAAGGTCTCGTAAAAAATATACAGGTGGTTGTGGATGTGTGGAAATGCGTATTATAAGAAATATTTCTTTGCTCCAGCCGCCTTCATAACCTTTCGCGAACGCTGCTTTACTACTACTGATTCGCACCAGATCACCGATCTTGTATTTAGGAGCACGGGCGCGTTTACTGTCATATCTACGTGCGAGATTTGATCGAGCAAATCTTGCATTGTTCAATGTTACATCTTGCGGGACCATTTTAATACCGCTATGATACGAACGATTGTACGCATCAACAATGTTATTTAGTACATCGATGTACCGCTTATTTCTTGCATAAGTGAAATATCGCCATATACGCTCCTTTAATGTCCTGTTAAATCTTTCAACAACTGCAGCTTTCACATCTGGGCCACTCAAAAACCAATTTTTGCGTTTTTTAAAAAAAGCTGTGTGGCAGACCCCACAAATTCTTTACCACGATCTGTTTGTACAACAATAGGTCGTCTACCATTACTACGGGCCAGTATATGTGCTAAACCCCTAGCAACACTAGTACTTGTTTTATCACGTAGTTTTTCAATCCAAGCAAATTTGCTTAAAACGTCAATAACAACAAGTAAATATGCGTAATTATCATTTTTAATGGCACGTAGATCTACGATATCTGCATCCCATACATCATCGATATTATACAGATTGTAAGAACGTCTAGGATATTGGTGACGTAAAGGCCTATGCAATGTGTATGCATCTTGACTTTCCAGCCAGGCAATTGTTTTGTTTTTGGGTATTGATTTTTTTGTTTCACGCAATAATTTTGGTGCTCCAGAAAAAGAGGCCGCGTACATTGGTTCATAATAAATTTTCTCTAGCTTTTTCATGTTCTATCACGGGTTTCTTTTTTTTTCCTAGGTGATAAACTTTCCCACCTATCTGCGGTACCATAACACTCGCTGTAGGTATCGGTATCATCTGTAGGAAGCTCGCTTGAATCAGACCGCATACGCGACGGTCCTGCGGTGTGTGTCGTTGTATTGTTAGGTACTTGAAGCGTATTGTTATTGACCGGTTCATTTAACCATAAATTTTGATTTCCTATAAATTCACGTGGGACCTTTACACTGTGCATGAGTGTGACAAAACGATTTCTGCCGATCGGTTTTGCTATTTTTCTGGAGCGCATAGCGTCGTTTATAAGATCGACGATATTAGATTCCTTTATTTTTACACCATCAATAGAAATAACACCATATTTATCCCAAGTTAGTCTTTCAGAAGCCTTAAAATGTATATGGTTTAATAAGAGTCTAGCTTTTGGTCGATATTTTGATGATACGCTATCCAGAATAAATAAATCGTCTAAACAATCTTTTTGTTCCGGTGTTTTTACCTCTTCATCCTCCGAATATCTTGATTGCTTTGTTTTGTAAACAGTGTCAATCAAAGTATTAATAGATTTAGTAGGTATATTGCGTTTTGCTTGTTCTACAAAATACAGGTAACGTTGTAACGTTTGCAAGTAAGCTTTGCATTTTTCTCTTTCGTCCGCAAATTTGCTTGAATTGAGAATTTCAACCATTTCTTCATCTAGTCTGCTTATCATCGTACCAGGAGTTTGAATTGTTCTATCGTTCGATGTCCGTGTTAATTGCACAATTTTTTCTTCGGATATCAAGACCATTTTTTTTGCGTGTTCCATTATTTTTAGTTTCCACCTATAAGGCGAGATAACACGGTGCCTAATATAGGTGCTAATAATAAAGGTAAGAAACCACCTCGCTGTACGATTAGCCGTTTCTTATTCTTCCAAGAAGCGTTTTTATCAACTAATCGTCGCAATATGCTCGCATGACGCTTCAAACGACGTTTATATGAGTGTTTAAGAGCCACATTACCGCGTAATATGTTTAAAGCACACTCACATATACACCTAATAAGTTTTGGGTCGGCCTTTTTCAAGATAGCAACACGCTGTTTATTACTGAGGTGACATAAGGCCCGTAGTATTGCGGTGTTTTTGACCAAATAAGATATGCAAGGGCGGTGCCATAAATTTTACTAACTAGCCGATCTTTTATTGTTACATTTACAACAATCTTTAATTAGCGGCGTTGGGCCATCAATATGCAGTTGTTGAGTCACTTGATTATAATGTTTTAAACAACGGCGATAACTACACACTTCTGGATCTTGGTATATACTCAGGAAGCTTATCCCACAGATAATCTATGTGATTACCGAATTCCCGTAGTAAAATAATTTTTGGTATAAATTGTAATTTTTCAACTGTTAACTCATCGATGGTATCGTCATTGTCTACCAAGATGAAAAACATTTTGACTACTGACAAAATTTGAATTCATGATCGTATTTAAGCACATTAAAAAACACATCTATATATCAGATAAATTTTGTAAAAGTATTAGATACGTATTATTGGTATTTCCTGTGCGGTACTCCTGTCTTTTAGTTTTTTACGTGGTATATAAACATGTTGGTACTTATCATCAGGAAATATATGGGTGCGAAAACGACAACTCTCCGGTGTGGATTACTTTAAATCAAGTAATAAATAACCGTGTGCTGGTGTAGTCGCATCGTTATATACCTCCCATAAGAACCGTGTATTTTCAGGGTAAACTTGGCGCGCTAAATGCTGTATTTGGGCCCGATCTCTTAGGTTTTTAAACACAACTATATAATTAGCATTTAATGAAATATCGCGCATACCACGTCCTTGGTGAAATAAATTTTGTGTAATAAAAATGACACTAAGATTTTTATGATGACTCCCTTTCATGAATAAATCTATAACACTGTTATCAGATGCTTCGCGCATGAGATCATCAATAACAATAAGCTTTGGCCGTGGATCATCATTTCGCGGTAGACCTTCACGAAATTCGACATTATCACCATATTTGGTGTAACCTGATTGCCATTCTGAATAGTAAAATAATACGCGGTCAAACTTGGTATTACTCATAAAATTCATATTCCGAAAAAATTTTTTCACAAAAAAGATTTTACCACAGCCTGTGGGACCGCAGATCATAGAGGTCCAAGGGTGTTTCCACCGTGTATCCATTTTTACGAATAACGCTCGATGGCTGATGTTTTTACTTAAAAACTTTTATATCGTAATACAGGTAAATATTAGAAAAATCGATAAACTTCTGATAATACATAGATATTTTATTCAAAAGCTCAAAAATACAATTATATAACAAATAATTATAAGTTACAATGACCGTATGGTAACGACCCATAAGGCCCATACCGTCTTCGTTTATCAAATGTCTGCTTACATGTTTTACTCTCTGTACTCGTTATTACGTTATGAAGCTCCGTACGTTTGATAGAGTCAAAATGAAGTGTTATCGACGTATCTCCTTTAACTATAACGAGTTATCTGACGGAATAATAGTTGATTAATTTATTGTTTGCAAAATTAAGAGTTATACCTTTAGCTTTGCAAATTTCTACGGTACTACCATCGGGTTTACGTACAAGAAATGCGTAAAATTTCGGGCCAGCCGAAACAAAAGATTTAATGTAACTACCCTCACCGTAGCACGCTAATTCATTCGTCAAGTCACCCAACAATTTACCTGTTGGTGGTTCATAAGCGTTCTGAGAATTATTGCTTACGTATATACATGAATCGGTATCGCAATATAAAGCCCTACCTCCGAGGCGCTCGAGATATTCATATAATTTTAAACGCGCTTGAGTTGTCGTGTATGCAGCTATCACAACATTTGTTAGAGCGGATGGCGTTAAATTTTCATCTGTATATACATAACCAACATATAAAACATCGTCATTAACAGGTAATATACTTGTAACATCAATTTCGTTACTAGAAAGCAGTTGTATTAATCTTTTACGCGTTGTTACAATTTCAACTTTAGGTAGATTCTCACGTTGACCAAATTTTCCCCAAAAAGAATTCAAACATAGTTTTGAAACAGCTCGGAGACCAAGATTGATACATATTTTTTCAGGATCTAATTTAATACCCTCCGCTCGCTCATATTCCTTTATGTATCGTTTTTTTGACTCTTCATCGGTGCAATCGGAAGGCCAACCGCTAGCTTCTTGCTTAATTTTTAAAAAAGTATTAATGTATTCTGTGAAGTGACCACCCTCCTTAGATTGGGGATTATATTGCGTTACCTCGTATTACCCAAATTTCATAAATATTTACAAGCTTATAACCAACACTTACAGCTTTGTGTATTTCTTGTACTACCCACGTACCGGTGAATTCGCGATCGGCAACATTCTCGTGTGTACACGCTGTTTGACACATATTTTCGCAACATGTACGACATAAAGCAAACATTAATTTACCATGCATACGCACCGGTAATACAGGATGATAAAGCGTACGCGGTGGTAATATTGAACAATAAACGAGTCCTTCTATTTTATCAATTTCGACACCTGTAGGACCCGTTAATTCGTGACACTCTTCACCGACATATATTTTCGGATGTCCTACAGGAAATATACCTGTTTTACAAATATATGGGTAAAGAGAACATACATCGACATAATGTATCTTCTCATTATCCTTTACATCGTAAAGAGACACCATGTTCTCTGTACGACCACCGTAAAAAACATCGCGGGGATTTAACGCAGGCTGAGATATAGCTGGATAATTTTTTAAAAACATACGCATATCTTCTCTAGATTTTAAAATACGTTCATAATCGCACTCCCACATTTCTGTTAAAACATATCCAGCAGCTATAATTTTTGCTGTAATAAACTGAGTACGTTCTAAACGGGCATCCATTGTATTACCGATTCCTTGGTTTCTATTTACAGTGTAGCACCGGGTACAGCCATGCCAATAACAGCCGTGGAATTGCAAAACATGATTAATCGTCACGCCGTTATTGATTTCTTCATAATAACCGTCAACTAAAACACCTTCGGGTAATCGTGTCTCACGACCATGTCCAGCGTGAGCTATAACACGACCCAATTCGCGCTCTGTCCAAATCAACCAAGAAACAGCTTTACGCGATTGATTTTGACCCCAACGATAACCGCCCGTTGGTATAATACCAATTTTATTTTTTTGAAGAAAATTTTTACGATAAACGCGTGAATAGGCTGATGCTATTGTGATACTTTCCTCGAAAGGGCAAACCTTACCACATTTAATAAACATTTTACGAAAAGCTAAGCAGGCTTTACGTAATATCGTCACATCATTTTTACAATAATGTACGATTTCTTTTTTAAAATCAAATATATAATTTAATTGTTTTGCTTTAGTAAACCAAGATAAAAACCGTTCGCGCTCATTATTTTGCATATAACAACTTAAATAATATTTCAAATCTGGTAACGGTCCTATATAATTTTGATTTTCAGGTGTATTAAATAAATGTGGGAATATACCTTTTGTAGTACAACCGTTAAGTTCAAAAGCTTTTGGTAAAGCACTTAATGGCATATGAAGATAATTTAAACTATCGAGAAATGTCGTGTGCCCTATCGTCATTATAACGATATTTGTACTATTTAGTATTATTGACGGCATCTCATTTACACCGCCTCTCGTAGCAAAATGTCTCAAAATAAATTGAGCATCAAAAACTTTCGCATTATGGGCAATACAAATTGTACGACTAAACGAGCGTAGTGGCTTTGTAGCTAAATCAACAAGTTGCTTTACAGAGTCTTGATCAAATACATATTCACGTATACCGCAATATTGACATACTTTTGTCATATCATCATCATTATCTTCTAAACAATAAGTACATGTTTGTTGCACAACACATAAATTTGGTACATGTGCACGTTTTTTATCATCCCCTCTAATGCGCGTGTTTTGTTGTGTTTCAAAATCATAAAATAAAAACAATATTTTTGGTCGTTTATCGGTAGTTTGTTTTATAGGCTGTATATAGCATAAATGGTTAATATGACAAAAATCTTTACATGTTTTGCAATACACCGCGTTGTTTTGCGTTACAATCATGTTCCCTTTTTTTATCTATTGTAATAAATCTTGAGCACGTGTCACATATTTTTAATGTATTGCAAACACTTTTTTTATTTTTTTTTCTCTTATTTGTGTCGTCGTACGGGTTTTTTAAATGCTGTTGAAAACAATCGTTGTTATAAAAAGAGCGTTTACAAGAATTACATTTAATACGGGGATTTGCGGTTATTATACACGGTGGTTGGCCCATACAACGATTACATTTGCGCGAACATTTATGATCGCTTATTCTAGTATACGCTACATTGCAAAACACGCAAAAACCCCTATTTCCTACAGCGGCGCGTAAATTTAGAATCGGCTCAAAATGGTGTAATCTTCAATAATATAGAACACGCAGCGTATGTACGACGCTGGTGAATGAATTTATTACATAAGCCGTCCCATCATATAAAGGCTCTCCACCATGCCCTAGCGTTTCAACCTCGTATACAACTATAGCTACACCCGAGTTTGCTAAATATTTTTGAAAATACTCTAACTCCGATATAGAGCAACCATTAGGCGGTATATCTATTTTAGCATTTCTTACAAGCTCGAGCGCCTTTTCTTTTTGTAGTTTACCCCTAGCCAAACGTATAGCCATCCAATAACGATGTAACTCACCCGAACGAATTTCACCGCGTTCTGCATATGCCAAAGCTGTTACTAATGAACGTGGGAGGCATAAATTATCGGTATTTGTTATCGTTAATATCGACCGTTTTGCCACATTATCATGGGTTAATTTTCTTCGCGAACATCCGTTTACTCCACGTATTACACAACATGTTATCGTACAGCTATCGTTAATACAAAAATTTGTATTGCTTTGTGCGGCTCGGCTCACTAGTGCCCATAAGTCTATATATTGAAAATCGCGGAAAGATAACCACATTGGTGGGTTACATAACGGAAAGATAACCACATTGGACCAAGTGAAAAAGTATCGGCTGTAAATGTTATACCTATGTAATCGTTAGGATCACTCGAATTTGTAAGATATGCGTGTATTTCTACAAGTACTTTATCCAGCCACATTAATGAATCGATAGCCTCTGGAGCCTGACAAATAACGAGCGTTATTTCACGATCGCATCAAACCGTTGGAAATAGCGTTAGTTCTCGTTCGATATATTAAATGTTATTGGGTCTCCGACTTCATTTTGAGCGTGTTGTAACGCGTCTCTTTCTTCAATAGGATCCACATCTATCACGTCTTCTCTCCTAATCTCGTGCGACTCTTCTTTTTCCCCCACTTCTACAGCAGTAGAGCGACCACACTCCACTTGCATTGATGATATACCTGTATTAATACATTAATGATCACTATTTTAATTTTTCTACAAGTTTTTTTTTAATGTGTTTATTACTAACTTAATCTTCAAGGTGTTTAAACGAGTTTACGACCTCCGTCGTATGACTCACAGGTACAGACCCTGCATCATATAAATGATCTTATTTATTTATTTATTTATTTATTTATTTAACAATAAAACATAAATATCTTACCGTTATTAGTATCGGTGACCTCGTCTGTTATTGTCGTAGACTCCACTAAAGAGGTGCCTTGTATATCATCATCGTTCTGCACCATTTCCAACAATTTGTCTGTATTGTCACGGGTCTAACCATAGAGATACTCTGTATAGCATCAACGTCCCGTTCCATTTCCAACGATAATTCCTGAGAAAACCGTGGAAACTCTGACCATACCCACCCAATATCATTAGAAGCTTGTTAGATATAACTAATTTTATATACTCAGCAATAAAAATTGAAACTTCATACCATTATTATTATCAGCGTAAACGGCGTTATTAATTAAGCCGACATCTTGTACAGCGTCAAATGGTTTTTCATTAACGTAACCACTCTGTATCGTTTCTAACGCCGTTGGTTGAGGAAGTTTTAGAAATTCCTGCCACATCCAACCTCCACCCTCCATTAAAAATTCATTAGAGTTGTCACGATCATTATTTATATCGTGTTTGTTTTCCTCATTAATCGTACCAGTATTATTCGTAATATCGGTAGTGTTAGCAGTGTTATCAGTGATACTATTTTCACCGATTAATTCGTTATTGTTAGGGTTCGTGGTTGAAATACAGGTTTCAAATTGCTCGATACACTCAATTAGAAATGTATCGTCCTCGTCATTCGCTAGTATCTCTTGTATGTCTAATAAAATGTAATATCTATTATTTCGATTACTCTCTTCCCTCCGCTCTCTTGATACGTTTAGATGAGCGAATTGCAGCCAACTTCTGCAAATTTGTTATACTTACTACGTCGTTCATCATATCTGGATACAATATTTTTAACGTAAGTCATATTGTGTAAGCCACGTCGCACAATTTCGTTATAAATAATATGTAGGATGTCACGATCACCAGAGAACAATCCGCGATTAACATTTTATAATATTACGTAAAGTGGTGTGATTTATTAAAAATTTAAATTTTTTTAATAAAGTTTGTCGTGAATCACTCCGTAAATGTGTACACCAGGCTCTATTACAAACACGGCATAAATACGAAGAGCGCGGTATTAAAACACTCTGTACTTTAATTATTATTTCGCGGAGATTCATTTTAACGCAGAACTTTATTCGCTCAAAGTTCTCGATATACTAAATGTTACAAAATGCTCTCTAACGAGTTATAAGATTTCTGCAGCATCAGCTGATTCTCAGGATTTCTACTCGTTAGTTTTTTGATGACAAGACATCGCAGACATCTCCGGAACGGGCTGTATAAAGTTTTATATCTGAATACATTTTTTGTAACACGGAAACAATAATAGTAATAAAATAGATTCTTCCTTCTCAGGCTATTCATTCACTTCCACCGACACATCTATCGGTGCCCTCTTCCCTACACCTCAGTCTCAGCCGCTGTCTCAGCATCCTGAGCGATAGAGTGAATGGTGTCAATTATATCTGATGCAGCGTTTTTTAATAACTAACTAGATAAATAGTTAGATAGATAATAAAATAAATTAGATTAAGGATAGAATTTATCATTTAATAATATAATACAGGATATAAGGAAAAGATATTATATTATTAACGGTTTTAAATAAATTCTAATATTAACGTTTTTATTATCGTTTATTTGTTATTTGTCTATCTATTAAATAAAAACGCTGCTTTGTTTCACACATGATGTACAAGCCCAAACGATGACGTAATAATGGTATGGAATACTCGTTTTTTATCGCGAGACGTGTAGCAGGCGGTTTCATATTACCTAACGCGGGCATGTGTTTGTCTTTATGTGTTAACTTTGGGGAGTCCGGATTTGCGGCACTATGGTATATTAAGATTTATAGGTAATCCTTCTGCCTCACTATTGCACTAATCTTCAGTGTATAAGATTGACAGCACAGGGTTCATTAGACGTTTGTTAATTAAGCTAATAAGTACCTTGCGATATATTGTACAGTGACTAACGACATGGCAAAACGAAAAACGGATAGCAGCTGTACCAATTCCGAATCATGTGAAACAAGTAATTCGTGCAAATTTGTAGAGAAACAACTTCTTCTATCTACAATATATAAATTAAATCTTTCTTTTGGTAAGAAAGTAATTATCGGATTTGAAGAAGATGAACAAAGTGGCGATTTATATCCAGCGGCTCGTTTAATCGGAAAAGATTTTATTGGCGTGTCATTTAAAACAAATACCTGGTATAATTTCCAGAAAGATTTTAACACTATATCCGAATATTTTGATACGACTGATGACGTGGCTGAGAAAATGCGTGATCAGCAATTTATAAAAGAAGATTTCTTACTACTATTCACAATTTCATATGGTCAACGATCTATAATTATTGAGGGTTTGCAAAACTACTGCAGGGAAGAGCTTGATATACAAAATCGTCAAGATGCTGCAAAAAAGAGAAGAAAATTTAACCCCTGGGCAATAATAATCCAAAAAAACACTTTTGATAATCTTAAAGAAATATGTGTATGCATTAATGAACGCTTGAAAAAACTTGAAGCAATCACTGAATGCGTCAATTATTGTAAAGATATTTTAATCAAGCGGATAAATATAGAAGTGTCAAAAAATGATTTTAAAATGGATTTACATTCCGTAAAGCATTTTATTAAAACTGTACGTAGTATTCTTGAAAAACAGATTTGTAACGAAGTAAATATAAAATATCCGATATTTGCCGAGCAAGAATTCCACATTATTTTTCTCGAGCTAACAACGATTTACAGAACTTACACCGCCCAAAAAGTTATCAAGTAAGTATATAACTTGGTACATTATATAACTTTTTAGGTATATTTGCTACTTAATAATAATAATTATTGTTATTTACGGTGCTGCGATCAATACATCGGTTTTAGAGTAAATAAACCTGGTTACGCCGCTGTGTTCATGTGTATAATACCTGGATGCCGAGCATGCTTTCCAACTAGCTAAAAAAATTAATTTATAAAAATTACTTTTATTATTAAACAAACTACATAAATTACTGTATTTTTAAGAATATATAATAAATATATATGTTTAATAAATGTTTAATAATTGTGTATTTTTAAAAAACAACCTCTCATAAATTAGCTTAAAAACAGTTATAAGCCTTAAGAAATTAAAAAATCAAAATTGGTCGATAGAAAAGTAGTAGTAGTAGTAGTAGTAGTAGTAGTAGTAGTAAGTATTCCCTCTGTATAATCGTAAATTTATTAAAGCTCTAGCATTAATAAGATCAAAGTAAGATAACAACACCGATCGCGCTGCTGTGGGCAGCTATCTGCGATGGTAGTGATGATGGTAGGGAGAGATCGACGAGTAGTATCACTATGGGGAGACGACTGTGATGCTGTGCGCCGTGATAAGAAAAGTGGGGGGCACGACGCCAGTGACGTCACAGTCGTCTCCCCATAGTGGTACTAACCTACTTACGTGGACGTAGCGGTATCACAACCCTTTGGGATGCTTGATTTGCGTGAGTCCCGTATTGAAAATAAAAAAAAGCTCATTTGAAAACAGTTTTTTTATTATAACGACTCAAGTATTGGAGTTAAGTAAAATATGCATATGACCTTTCTTGTAGAGCTTATCATAAGCTTTATTTTTTATTTGACACATTTTTTTGTAAAATAAATATTTTCTGAAATAATTAAGAAAAACTGTTTTTTCTTTCTCTAAGTAGATCTCGAAAACTGTTAATTTTAAGAGGTCGCGCCCATTGACACTTTTAATCAGGACACCTAGAACTACAATTTTCCAAAATACGAGAAGATTTGATCGAGACCCAAAATCCATAAGAGATGTGCGGAATCCTTTCACAATCGTAGATAAGTAACATAAAGACCCCTCACGTTCCTGTGTGACGAATTAATATTGAGAAATACACCGAGTATGTTTTTCCCTTAAAAATTGTATCACAAAACTTGTAATACTTTTACAGATTTACTCACACACTTGATGGATAGCACAAACACGATTTACGAACTATTCTATTACTTTATTATTATTAATTAGTATTACTAATTAATTACTCGACTTGAAATCATGTAAAATAAGAACGCGTAACATATACAACCCGACGCGAAGACTATTGGCTCCTGCATACCAAACGCGGGAACGTTTGCCGCGCGGCAAAATGTGATGCGGAAAGCGTTTTCACGTCCAATATGCAAAAGCCAATAGTCTTCGCGTCTGGTCGTGTGTTACACGTTCTTATTTCAAGTAATTTCAAGTCGAGTAATTAACTATAAATACTAATTAATAATAATAAAGTAATAGAATCAATTTATAAATCGTGCTACTCATCTTGTGCTATCCATCAAGAGTGTGAATAAATCCGTAAAAGTGTTACAAATTTTGTAATACAATTTTTAAGGGAAAAACAAACTCGGTATATTTTTTTTATGTTAATTCGTCACACAGGAACGTGAGGGGTCTTTATGCTACTTGTTAGGAGTGCGCATTTAATCGACGCGTAATTGAAGGATTTTGGACTGTGAGAATCGGAGCAATGAAATACACAAACCGTTAAAGTTCACAAATTGCTTTAATGCCACTTAGACACTACAGGCACAGTTTTAAAGGAAGTACTCTGAGGTACTTGGTACACCGACAGACACGGTCGTGTGAGTTTAATATGAGATTAGAGATTTAATTAACCGACAGTCATGGCCGTACGATTAGGAGTCTTGCGAATATCTATCTGAGAGGCAAAAACGCCTGCTTCCGCTCGAGCGCTCCCGGACGCCCAGAGGGGGCTTGCGCAGGACACCGTCGTAAGGTGGTGCCCTCGCGTGATAAAGGATCGATATCGATCGCTCGCAGTAGCGGGTGACTCGTGTTCGCGTATTACGCTTTTCCCAAACACTACTTCTTTACAATAGTAAAATTCATTTGAGTTGCAACAGTAAAAATGTCGAATCTGTACAAACAGAGAGAGAGAGAGAGAGAGAGAGAGAGGTGTGTATTTGTGTGTATGCGTGCGCGTATGTATATGTGTTTTATGCTTTTATGCGATAGAATAATTCTTCTTATCAGACAGTTGATTGCAAGGGTGCCCCGCATAAACGCCCGCGTCGGACGTTGAGTTGCGCCGTTTCTACCATGTCTACACGTGATTCGCTAACTTTATCCTCTTATAATTCAAAAAATAAGCGTTAAAGAAAATTTTCAGAAAAATCGTCTCAGAATTTATCCAAAAATACGTCTTTATAAAGACACGTGGGTCGTTCTGAATCACCTATAAAATAGCAAAGAGTTTGTGTGTCAGTTGTTACTTATCAAGATAATGATTAACGTATAGGACTGCCGTTCTCTTTTCATTTTTATGACATTTTTCATAAATAAATAACATATTTGCTAACTTTTCGATTATAACGAAGACGCGGTATTATTGACTGCATTACTGGTGTTTTTTTTTACGTTATGTGTTTTTTGAAAAAAATGTCAGAGTGAAAGAATCCTGATTTGTCTTTTATTCGCATTTATTTTAACGCTAGAAAAGAAGAACGTGGAGCCTCTTCCCGCCTTAAAATAAACGCGAATCTGACAAAAGACAATCGAGATGTGGCTAGCTAGTGTTGATTAGAGAAAAGTCATGAAGTGACAGTTTTTAGTACTGTAGCAACAATGCCTCCTCGGTATACAAATCAAGAATTAACAGACATGCTGCTTATTTATAGCGAATGCCATAGAAATGAAAGGAGAGCAACAGCTCTGTACGCAAATCGTTATCCCGATAGGCGGCATCCGACATATTCACTCTTCCCCAGTATATTTCGTCGACTTTGACAATCTGGCACTGTGCATCAGGCAACATGCCCTCGAAATATTCGTCAACGCGGTGAACAAGTAATTGAACAAGTAAGAGAGGCTGTATCAGCGAATCTACACACAAGCACTAGGTGTGTTGGTGATCTCAATATTCATCGTGACCTCAATATTCATCATACCAGGATACATAAAGTAATTAAAAAGAATTTAGGATGACATCCTTCAAAAGATATACAACGCAAAAATTGTTTTCTCAAGATTTACCTCGCCGAGAACACTTTTACGATTGGATCTCAAAACAAGTAAGTTCAATACTTTAATAATGTATTTTTGTATCGTACAAGTCATGTCTTGTAAAATCTGCGTGATAAAAACGTAGAAAATAAATAAAAAAAATAATAATTTGTATATCTTGAAAAAATAATTATAACTTAAAAAATGTAAAAAATTTAATTGTATTATTAAATATTTTTACTGTATCTACAGGTTGACATAGAAAATGTCGTAAATGATTGTTTTCTGTTGTTCGCGTTAGGATAGTAACGTGAGAGAATGAGGGACGGTGAGGCGAATGAGTCGAGACAGAGATAGTCTGGGCGACTGCCCTACAATGAAAAAGAGAGTCAATTCAAAAAAAGCGTTTTATTCGCATAAGACACGGAGTTTACCGCTCTCAAAAATATTAAACTGCTAACGCACAATGGTCTGACACAACTGTCACGCACGCACCGACGCCTATCGAAAGCGACACAGATCCGATATGCCAAATCAAAGTCCGACAAAGAAAGCCGTTCCGAAATTAACTCACTCTAATTTTACTATATTACACTTCTCGAAATTCGAATTGTGACTGCGAGGTGCGTTTCGCTCTCGCGTGTTATAAAGACTGTGATCTTTCTAGAAAGATCCCGGCGGGAAAACGAAGAGACCATCAACAACATTCCCGTTATACGAATCTTTCCAGAAGGATCGTTGCTTACAATAAAAGTCAATATTTGGCATTATTTCCGCTGGCTATCCAACACGGCTCGAGCGCACGTTCTCGCTCGCCGTTTGCCACGCTCGAGCGCATGTTTGCGCTCGCGGCTGTGTTATTGCCTGACGACGACCGGCTTTCGTTTCCCGCTCGCCCGCGTCGATCTGTTGCGAAATCGGAAAGAGAGACAACGCCTCGCGCTCTATTCCTGTTCCCCGCGCCATCCCGAACATCTGTAAAAAATTTTATGGATGTATGAATGTATGTTCCAAAGTGATAGTCATATTAATTGCCATAACGAGCATCATTACGCCGAGGAAAATCCCCATTGTCAAAAAAAGGCACACGCTTAAGATCACTATAGCATTAATGTTTGGATGGCAATTCTGGACAATGTTATCATCGTGCCGCATTTTTTAGCGGAAAATCTGAATATTACGGCAGAAATCTATGTGGCATTTTTGGTAGAACTCTAGCAAATTTTTGGACAATATTTGCAGGAACAATGAAATATTCCGCAGGATCAAATTATCTTGCAGCAAGACGACCATCCAGCCCACACGTCACGAAGAGTGTTAAATCAAAAATATTAATGCAGATGGATAGGGATCCACAACGATCTTCACAAGTAACCATCGCGATCACCTGATCTCACACTTATGGATTTCTTTGCGTGGAGATTCATACGAGATCAGGTGTATTAAACGTTACCACGCACTCGTGAAAAACTGATAAATAAAAATTAGAGTGATTACTTGAAGTATAACGCTAGCGATGTTAAGTAACGTGCGGCAAAGTGTTGCATTATGCTTAGAAGAAACTGATAGTTACTTCGAACATATGTTAGAAAAATTAAGTTTTTAATAAATATTTTTTATACAAATTTTTAAAAAATGTTCGAGGGAAATACTTCCCCCAATAGGCATATTATGCAAATATTATACAATGAAGCATCATAAATTGACAAAAATTGTGAATAATTGCGCTTAGATGATACGTTTGAACAAAGTAGTTTTGTCGAAATAAAATCTCCAAATAATATTTGTCAAAAATTACAAAAATTTAAAGGACCCCGCATAAATCTTATGGAAAATGGGTCCCGGTGGATTTGATTAAAACTTTGGAAATTTGTAGTTTACATGCTTCTGATGAAAAGCTCTCATTGCCCCAACTTGATACATTGAGCTGTTTGGCCTCTACGGCCAGTTCAAAGTAGGAAATAGGCGACTGTGTGTAGGAAATCACTTGATAATGCCTCCCTCTCCTATTCTTTCCCTACTTCTCTTTCTCTCTTTTTCTCTCCCCCACCTTTCTCCGTGTGTGTGCGTGTGTGCGTGTGTGCGTGTGTGCGTGTGTGCGTGTGTGCGTGTGTGCGTGTGTGCGTGTGTGCGTGTGTGCGTGTGTGCGTGTGTGTGTGTGTGTGTGTGTGTGTGTGTGTGTGTGTGTGTGTGTGTGTGTGTGTGTTGTATGTATGTATGTATTTATAGTAAATGTATATAAAAGGTGCATAAATGAGATCCTTTTTTTGGGGTAGGAACTTGAACAATTTAATCAATCATGTGTCGTTATTGGCTTATTGTTAGTGAGTTCGTCTGATTGATTAAGATTGTTGTGACTTTTACAATAACAATACCGAAAAAGGATCTCATTAATGCACTTTACTGAATAATAATAACCTAACATAACCTAATATACTATATATCATTTTTCGAAATGTCTTAAAGGCCTCGCCCATGAAATGCATAACATAACATAAGCACAACATAAGATCAATGGACCAATGAGCATCCAACAAGTCACCATATTGATTTGCAATAAAATTCCCATTGGTCCAGAGGCCTTATGCTACGCTTATGCTCTGTTATGCATTTCATGTGCGAGGCCCTTTACAACTGTAAATCACTAAAATTCCCTACGCGGATACTTTCAACGCACATCATTGATTAATCAATTTGCTATACCTAACTTTATTGCTAACCAATGAGAGAACATATAAAACGAATAATATCATTTATTGTCTATTATTTTAATAAAACAATTAATGATAATTATACGCTTTAAACCATGCTTGGTTACTAAAAAGTTCATGTGCGAAAGTTGATATTATATCATGTTGTAGTTACTGAGAACTGAGGTACGCCTTCGATGAAACGCATACTCCCTCGCTTTTTGCCAACTTTAGGTTGGCAGCAGTCGGTCGTAGAAAACCGTTTGATTCTTTATATAAAATGTTACCATGCTCAATGTGTAATGTTTCATACAACAATATTTCTACATTATAATTTAGGAATAATTGTGCATAATTGATATGTTGCAACTCTAATTGGAAAAATGTACTTGATCCATTTGATCGATAAATTTTGTCAGTATATGTGTATGTCGTCATTACTTACTGAATCGCGCCTGCCACTGCCAGCTCCTGGCAGTGTCCGGGTATGCAACCCGCAGACTGCACTGTATGTATCCGCAACATGCTGTACCAGCCAAAATACAAACACGTTAGGTAAATATGCCGATAAAGAAATTCAGTCCTGATGACCTTGACCTGTTGTCAAAGTCATGATTCTAAATAACTTTCAAAAATTTTGGTCCTTGTTTCCTTTTTATTAAAAAGTTATTAACAAAAAATTTTTCATAAATAGAACGAAATTTCTATCAATTAAATTATTTGTTAGAGATAACCTTTTTTTTGTTCCTCGTGTTATATACTCCACATATATATGTATGTATATTGGGAGACTCTCTTTTGTATTGCTACACGTGGCTCTGGCCAATAAACACTTTTTTTTCTTTTCAATAGCGTTGAGCCTGAGAACCGGCGACGCGCAGTCAGTTCGCCTCGAGCGCTGTACCAGTCCACACGTTCTAATAAATACTTGATACACATTGTTACTTGTGATTTCTGCGCCTATCCCAACAGATTATGGGCTCAGGTCAGTGTTTCAAGTCGCAAGGATTAGTTTTAACGAGCAACACTGAAACAGAAAAGTCTGTCGCGTAAAATTGCGAGTGAAGTGCTCGACTCTGTGAATTTTTTTTCTTTGTGTCGTATCAAGATGGCGAACTCAAGTACAGATTCGATTGATCGAATTGATCTGAAGACGGTTGTGCGATTTGATGGATCCAACTTTCAAGTGTGGAAGTTCCAAATGCGAGCCATTTTTACGGCCACTGGTCTTTTAAAATTAGTTAATGGAACGGAGACGACACCAGGACCGACAGAGGCAGGTTTTGACGCATGGAACGCACGCAACGCTAGAGCGATGTGTTACATATCATCGTCAATGGAACACAAGCAACTCGAGACTCTGATAACATGTGAGACAGCCGCTGAAATGTGGGCAAAGCTAAGTGCCATACATGAGCAGAAAAGCGCGGCAAATAAGCTAACGTTGATGTCTCGTTTCCACGAGCTCAAAATGGCGCCGAATGATACCGTCGTACAACATGTGGCGAAGATCGAAAATATGGCGAGTCAACTACGCGACATTGGCGAGGAACTATCCAAGGTGACCATAATGTCGAAAATCTTGAGCACTCTCCCCCAGAAATTTGGCCCTTTGGTGACGGCATGGGATAGCGTCAGCGAGAAGGAACAGACGCAGCCAAAGCTAATCGAGCGTCTCATCAAGGAGGAAGGACGACTTGCCGCCATGGATGACGCAACAAGCACCACGGCTGCCATGACAGTGCAGCAGAGACGTGGCAGGGGAACGCAGCGGGGAAAGGTGGACCCTAAATCGAACGTCGACAAGGACAGCTTGGAGACAAAGAAGACTTTCGTATGTCATTTCTGTAAAAAACGCGGTCACATTTCGAGATATTGTTATGCGAAAAAGAATGCGTCTAAAGATAATAAAAATTCTGAAAAAACGAACGTAGAAAATGCGGCAGATGTAAACGCGTTCATCGTCTCGGAAGCGAAGGTCATCGCAGATTTATTGGATCGCGACGCTAAAAGGATTTGGCTTCTCGACTCGGGTGCTTCAAAGCACATGACGTATCAACGCGAGTGGTTACACGATTTTCACGAGACTACGAACGAAACCGTTAGTTTAGGCGACAACACGCTTTGCGAAGTTAGGGGTTACGGAACAGTAGCAATTAAAACGTTGATTAATGGCGAGTGGAAACTCGGGAAACTGGAAAATGTTCTCTACGTTCCAACCTTACGCAAAAATTTGTTTTCCACAGGCGCGTGCACGAATAAAGGTTATTCCGTTATATTTAATGAAAAGACCGTCGAGATAAAGGACTCAAATATCTTAAAAATTCGCAGGGTTCAACAAAGTAACAATTTATACCGTTTATTGATAGAGACAACAACAATTAATAACGCGAATGTTGTCGAGGAAAACGCGTTCGAAATCTGGCACAAACGTCTCGGGCACATTAATGATAAATGTTTGCGAAAAATGATTGAAGAAAAGCTCGTAACCGGAATAAAGCCATGCAGTTACGATAAATGTTTTTGCGAAAACTGTGTGCTTGGTAAGCAACATAGACTACCTTTCAAAAACGCGAGTAAAAGAAAAAGTAAAATCGGTGATTTGATCCATGCAGACGTTTGTGGACCTATGTCGGAGAGATCAATCGGAGGATCTCGTTATTTTTTGATTTTGAAAGACGATTGTTCTGGTTTCCGTAAAGTTTATTTCATGTTTCACAAAAGTGATACTTATGACAGATTTAAAGAATTTATCGCAAGTTTTAAAAATGCATTTGGTCATGATATAAAATCCTTGAGAGCTGATAACGGAACGGAATTTACAAATCACATGATGCGTGATCTTATGAAAAAACGCGGCATCGTCTTTGAAACTTCAGCGCCGTATACGCATGAACAAAACGGCACCGCTGAGCGTGACATTAGAACAATTGTTGAATGCGCAAGAACAATGCTAATCGCGAGCGGATTACCGAAATGTTTATGGGCTGAGGCTACAAACGCAGCAGTCTATATAATAAACCGATGTATTCAATCTCAATCGCGCGATGTGATTCCTTACGAACTATGGTTTAAAAGGAAGCCTGATCTTTCTCATGTAAAGATATTTGGATGCGTCGCATACGCTCATGTTCCTAAAGAACTTAACAAAAAGTGGGAGCCGAAATCAAATAAAATGTATTTAGTCGGATATCACGATGAATCCAAGAATTATAGATTGTTTAATCCACTTACCAATAAAGTAATAGTGTCACGTGATGTAATTTTTAATGAAAAGGCTCGATATAATAAAAATAAAGAGGAACATGATATTTCCTTCGATATTCGTTTAAACGATTCTTCTGAAAAAGGGAATGATAATTATGAGATTGAACACATTGGAGATAATGATGAACCGGAATCGATCGTTGTAGGAACGAATAAAAGTTATAATTTGCGTAATCGCGATGATTTAAAGCGACCGGATCGATATGAAGCATGTATTGCGTTGTTTGATGAACCAATGACATATAAAGACGCGATAAATGGTAAAAATTCAAAAGAATGGACTATTGCGATTAACGAGGAGCTTCAGGCTCACGAGCGAAACAACACGTGGACCATTGTTGATTTTCCAAAAAAGGAAAAGAACATTATAGACTATAAATGGGTGTTCAAACAAAAACCCATAGTGTGCGAAGGTCGTGAAACGGTCCGATTCAAAGCACGACTGTGTGCCAAAGGTTTCTCACAAAAACCGGGCGTTGATTTTAATGAAATATATTCACCGGTAGTAAGATATGACTCTATACGTTTGTTGCTTGCTATTGCTGCTATCGAAAACTTAGAAATGCGAAAATTTGACATAAAGACGGCTTTCATCAACGGTGAAGTCGAAGAGGAATTATATATGAAAATCCCTGAAGGCATAAATGTAAGTTGCGATAAAGTGTGTCGTTTAAATAAATCAATATACGGGTTAAAGCAAGCTGCAAGGTGTTGGAATGATCGATTTAACAATTTCATGAGAAAATTCGATTTCAAACAAAGCGAGTCTGATAGATGCGTTTATTTCGGTAAATTTGAAAAGAAAAGGATTTATTTAGCGCTATATGTCGATGACGGACTCGTGTTAGCAGATTGTACTGTCGTGATCGATCATTTCTTCACTGAATTAAAGAACACATTCGAAATTACCGAAAGTGAGGTAAATAGTTTTGTCGGTATCGAAATAACGCGAAATCGCGATAAGCGGACGATTTTTATACATCAAAGCTCATACATAAATAGATTGCTGAAACGTTTCAACATGTGTGAAGCGAAGAGTGTGTCAGTACCGTCCGACCCACATGTGATCCTAAAGATCCCTGACTGTGAGTGGGAGAAAATGGACAAGACCCCATACCGAGAGGCTGTAGGAGGTTTATTGTTCCTGGCGATGATTTCGCGCCCTGATGTTTCGTATGCGGTAGGACTGGTAAGCCGTTTTTGTGGCAAATTCGATTTAAATCACTGGAATGCGATAAAGCGAATATTTAGATACTTAATAAGTACCGAGAATTATGGAATATTATATCACGGTGACGACACTTCTGATATTAAAAGTTTCTCAGACGCAGATTTTGCGGGCGATATAGAGACGCGGCGTTCAACCACAGGTTATATTTTTCGACTTGCAGGCGGAGCAATTACTTGGGCGTCAAAACGCCAAGCGACAGTAAGCCTGAGTACGACTGAGGCAGAATACATAGCTGCGAGCACCGCCATAAAAGAATGTATCTGGGTAGGAAAGATTCTTTCTGAAATTGGATTCAGATGTAATGCGAAACCAATTACCCTGCATGTTGATAATCAGAGTGCAATTAGGCTAATAAAGAACCCGGAATATCACAGCCGGACGAAACACATTGATGTAAAATTTCATTTCATACGCGAAAAATACGATAAACGAATAATAGACATTGTATATGTATCGTCGCAGGATCAATTCGCGGACATATGTACGAAAGCCATAGCGAAAGAAAAGTTTGAATTTTTAAGGTCAAAAATTGGCGTTGTAAGACTATTAGACAATAAGTAATAACACTTGGAAAGTGGGAGTGTTAGAGATAACCTTTTTTTTTTGTTCCTCGTGTTATATACTCCACATATATATGTATGTATATTGGGAGACTCTCTTTTGTATTGCTACACGTGGCTCTGGCCCATAAACACTTTTTTTCTTTTCAATAGCGTTGAGCCTGAGAACCGGCGACGCGCAGTCAGTTCGCCTCGAGCGCTGTACCAGTCCACACGTTCTAATAAATACTTGATACACATTGTTACTTGTGATTTCTGCGCCTATCCCAACATTATTGTTTTTCACTTTGCATAAAGAACGTACATTCGCATTCATATGTAAGCGGGAAGGACCTCGCTTCACCTTGGAAGTCGCAAATCCACGTGGAACAGTACAATTATAGACTTTGTTTCGTTTTGTAAGCAAGGGCGGGGGAGAGTGAAATGGACTTTGCTTCGCGTAGAAAATCGCAAACCCATGTGGGACGGAACAATTACAAACCTCATTTTGCATCGTAAGCAGTGGGGAAGGGGCGAGTACGATAAATCTCGCTTTGCGGTCTACAAACGTAATAAAGTCTAGCAAAAACTTGGGTTTGGTTTGGTTAGATTACCGGGATGGCGAGCACATGCGAAGGGCTGTCAACAGGAGGATTCCGCAGGGGTTGGTCCTCAAATCGCTCCTGTGGAACCTAGGATACGACTAGGTCCTACAGCAGCCCTTCCCTGTGGGATTGTCGCTGGTTTGTTACGCCGACAACCTGGTCATTATCTCTAGCAATAACTGAAGGGAGTTGAGACGCACAACGGCGGTGGCCTGAATTTTGTTATGAGAATGATCCGCCTTCTAGGACTCAGAGTGGCCCTCAACAAAACCGAGGCCCTCTAGCTCGGGGGGGGGGGGACAAAGGAGAAGGGTCCGACCAGGTCCCATATTATGGTCGAGGGAACTTGGGTCGAGGTGTCGTTACAGATGAAATATTTGAGACTGATCCTCAACTCTGGTGGTGCTTCCAGCCCCACTTTGAGCGGTTAACCGCCAGGCTCGGTGACTCTGTAGCTAGCCGAAACCATTTAATGCCCAATTTAAGAGTCTCCAGTGAGAGGGTGCGCTGCCTCTATATGGAAGTGGTGTGCTCCGTCGCCATGTACGAGGCACCCGTGTGATGTGAGTCCTTGGTGGCCTTCACCCGCAATGCAAAGCTCCTGCACAGGGAGCAGAGGAGGATGGCCATTAGGGTCGCACGGGCATAACGCAACATCCCGTAGGAGGCAGCGTGCGTGCTGGCTGGCTCAGCCCTGTAGATTTACGTAGCTTGTTATCTCACAGACGTGTACAAATAGAAAAAGAAACTTGCACGCGGGGGCGAGCCAGTGACACACGAGATGGTGAAAGCAAAAAAAAGCATAGCAAACCGAGAGATGATCCGGCACTGGTAGGAAAGACCTTCATGCCAAGGCCGGACTGAGGGTGGTGGAAGTCATTGGGCCCATCCTCGAAGAGTGGGTGAGAAAGCGTGCAGGTCTCTCCTTCCACGTAACGCAGGTCCTCTTCGGGCATGGTTGCTTCGGGGAGTACCTACACGAGAAGGTTGGTCGGGAGGCCTCCAACAAGTCCCATCATTGTTCATAGGCGAGGGACATGGCGCAGCACACTCTAGAAACGTGCCCAGCGTGGGCCGACAAGCACCGTGCCCTCACCTCAAAGATTGAAAACGACCTGGCTCTGTTGGCGGTCCTTGGTAGAATGCTCGCCAGCATCGAGTGCTAAGACGCGGTGGCCTCCTTCTGCGTCGCAGTCATGTCGCAGAAGGATGCTGCCGAGCAAACCCGGGAGGACGATTTCGTGGCCGCTCCGGAAAGGCGGCGCACAGTGGTCCCAAATCCCGAAAAGCTGGCCAAAAGTCGAAAAATAAAGTTTCTATTCAGGGGTTTTGAAATAGTGGGTTGTCTAGTCGCGTGTAATAAATAAGACGATAAAAATGAATCTAACTAAAAAAAAGATAATAGTAGCATTAATATGCAACTTAAAATTTTTAAAACCGTTGTCTTACTTATATGACGATGAAGATGAAAATATTTTAATACAAGCTTTTTCAATTAAAAATCAACCTTGTAATCATGGTGCAGAAAAAGGAAGCCAAAAAGAGGTAGAAAGAGGATCCAGAGGCTCCCCCGGAGAGGCGACGCAGGGGAGGGGCCAAGGGCCGCAGATACTTGCGCCAACATTTATAGGCCATACGTCCCTCCCCCCCTTCCCGAGGACGCGCGCGGTGCGTCTCACGCGACATCAGTTGCATGGAACAGCGTCGCGCAATCCCTCTCAACTAGGGATTAAGAAGCAAAGCTGGAAGCCATCACAGCTAGGTCCACAATCTGGCTCCTACTAGTCGGGAGATACGCCCCTTGCTGTGTCAGCGGCAGAGTATTTACCCAGTCGACCTGTCTGAAGCTTGAAATGCGGGACACCGAAGGTTAGGGAGCCGGAGGTGTCGCAAACCCGCATTTTGGTTAGGGCGGCTGACCTGCACTGGACAACCGCTAACTTCCGGAAGGGAGTCTCTGCCCTAGCGGAAACTTGTTTGGGTTAGGACGGACGGCGGTGCATGCTCAGTCCAATCCCGTGGTCCGTCTCGAATCCAGATGCAGGAAACAGTTTGGATTCAGTGGGTATACCGGCCCTGATTGGGTCGGAAGCCCTACATACTTCGCGTCCTCGCAGGACGGAGAAATGCGGTAACGCATTCCCCAACTATAAAAAAAAGGTTATATCTATAGAGTTGGCAATTATAGCCAAGCTGTTTTCTCTGCCGATTTTAAATGGCGGGGAGACTCGGCGGACTTGGTAGCGATAGTGACAGAAAGAGGCAATACGAGAACTCCACTTATTTTAATCGACAGGGGGAAAGGGCTCTTTGCCTGCCGATGGTGAAACCGAGTTGTGGTGAGAGTATACATTTTCCCCAACATATCACTCGAGATCTATGAGGAGAAACTGGAGAAGATCGGCGGGGTCTGCCGGCAGCTTCCCGGATGGGTGCTAGTAGCAGGCGATTTCAACGCAAAATCTACTGAGTGGGAGTCTTTTACTACAGACGTCAGGAGTGAAATGCTCGGAGATCTGATATCCAGGCTCCCCAATATGCATATCCTCAACAGAGGGACGGTGCCCACCTTTGCGAGTGCCCGGGGGCAGTCAATCGTTGACGTGACGATCGGATTTCTAGCGGCGCACACAGAAATATAAGGTTGGAGGATCTCGAGCGAAAAGACTCTCTTCAATTGTAAATACATTGTGATGAAAATCTTGCCAGGATCTGACGGGGAAAGAGGCTTGGCCACCAAGGAGAGCACTTAGTCTTCCCTCTCCGCGATGGACACTGAAGCACCTCAACGGGGATGTAGCTCTGGCGTCCCATTGCCAAGTTGTGGAAGGCGGGCCCGGAGCTGGAGTTGTGCGACGTCGAGGAAGAGGCTAACTGGTTCCGGAAGGCGCTGTCGCAGTTTTGCGACGCTGCCATGCCCCGACGGCGGAACCAAGAGGCAGGAAGACGTACTCATGAACGCCAGAAATTGCGGCTCTGACAAGGGCACCACACACAACCCGGGTCACCGATTTTGATGAAACTTTACAGTTATGTAGTATTAGTATAGAACTAAATGCTAAACGGAGACGATGCACTACTCAACCGTTGACGTGAAATCGTTGTTTGAATTTCACCATATAGCTTTAATACCGTAACATTGAAGGAGTTTGGCAAGTAGCAGCGTGGTGTGGCGGACAGCGCGAGCGCCTATAGTTTTGCAGGTCGCAGCCGTCGCGGGTTCGAGTCCACAAGCTTTTTTTTTTTTTCTTTTACCCAGTACTCTTATTGTTACAATATATATATATATAATATATATATATATATATATATATATAATAAAATATATAATAAATAATACACAGATATATAATAATACGCAAAAAATCTTCTCTGCATTCGAACTTTTGTTAGTTTACTTTATATACATTTATATATATATATACATATATATATATATATATATATATATATACACACATAGATTTATATAGATGGCGAGATATTTATATGATATATTTGATTGTGAGAGTTAATATGCATATTTATTTATGTGTAAGTACAAAAACAATTACAAATGAATTTATTCGTCGTCTTGTTCTGTAATTTTGCACACTTTCGGGTCATAACAATTACAAAAACAAGTAATAAAATTCACAGCTAGTTTTAAGAATGTCTTTTATGTCTTTTATGTCTTTTATGTCTTTTATGCATTATTGAAAAAAAAATGTGCTTGCGAAAAAATTGGATTTATAAAATGTTCGTGGTGTAAATCAGTTTTATGTTTTACTTGTTTTTATGATTATTATCACCCGAAAGTGTGCAAAATTACAGAGCAAGACGACGAATAAATTCATTTGTAATTGTTTTTGTACTTACACATAAATAAATATGCATATTAACTCTCACAATCAAATATATCATATAAATATCTCGCCATCCATATAAATCTATGTGTGTATATATATATATATATATATATATATATATATATATATATATAAATGTATATAAAGTAAACTAACAAAAGTTCGAATGCAGAGAAGATTTTTTGCGTATTATTATATCTATATCTGTGTATTATTTATTATATATTTTATTATATATATATATATATATATATTGTAACAATAAGAGTACTGGGTAAAAGAAAAAAAAAAAAAACTTGTGGACTCGAACCCGCGTCGGCCGCGACCTGCAAAACTATAGGCGCTCGCGCTGTCCGCCACACCACGCTGCTACTTGCCAAACTCCTTCAATGTTACGGTATTAAAGCTATATGGTGAAATTCAAACAACGATTTCACGTCAACGGTTGAGTAGTGCATCGTCTCCGTTTAGCATTTAGTACTTCTATACTAATACTACATAACTGTAAAGTTTCATCAAAATCGGTGACCCGGGTTGTGTGTGGTGCCCTTGTGAGACGAGAATGCAACTTTGCGCATCGCCAGTACACCAGATGTTGTAGAAGAAGAAGGTCTGACAAGGCCAAGGCTGTCCGTTTGTACAAAGGATATAGAGCAGCGAGAAAATCCTTTCAAAACGCAATCGCGAAGGCGAAAGCCAAGGTGTGGAAAGATCTCGGCACCCTGGAGGGAGACCTGTGGAGATGCTCGTACCGTTTGGTGTGAAGTAAACTTTGACCGGCGGCATCCCCAACGACCGAGACTCTCAAACCGGGGTTCCTGCGGAGGGTGGTTGCTGCCCTGTTCCCGGAAAACGCGGAAAAGGACAATCGTTTTCGAGAAGATCCAGCTGTGGTCAGGCTCAAGGCCAATTGGTTCGAGGACTATAGCGTCACGGCAGTGGATTTAAACAAAGCGGTTAAGAGGATGACAAACAAGAACACCGCCCTTGACGCGGATGACTTCCCCGAGAGGGTATGGGCGATCGCCTTGATCTCCGTGAGGAACTGCCTAAAGGCACTGTTTGACAAGTGTCTTCAGCTTGAGCGGTTTTCCACCTCCTGGAAAAAGGCCGCGCTGATCCTTATCCCGAAGAAGGATCGGCCACTGGATAACCCTTCGGCCCACCAGCGTGTCTGTCTGATAAGCGAAATGGGTAAACTGTTCAAAAGAGTCATCACGTCCCCCCTTGTAGTCAGACTGGCATAACGGAGGGTGAAAATCAACGAAGATCTAGAAGGGTCGCAGGGGCTGTCCCTTCTTCCCTTCCAACAATAATGAAGGAGGAAGAGGAGGGGGACGCTCCCGTGGAAAAAGATGGTGTAGGGGTCCTCTTTCCCCGCTGCGACGCGACCGGCGTCCTAGACGCGAAGCAGGAGCGGGGGAGAACCTGTCACAGGGGGACGAGGGTAGACGATCGGGTTCTTCCGGTTCGCGCTTGGAACTCTCTAGCCTGCATTTGTGGGGTCAATGACAACGACCCACTTCATGCAGATAAAAGGACGGTTCCGCGTAACATGGAGTCTGCACTCCCAAACCTCGCCTGAGAATATGGGAGTTCTTCAAAGGCATCCCAGTATAATCGAGGCACACGGGGACTTCCTCCTTACAAGTGAGAGTATTTTAAAATTACCCGCACTAGTATCCCTTGAGAGCTGGTGCGGAAAATATTTCGGACTGCCGGCGGATGCCGGAGTCCCAAACCTTACCTCCAAAAGCACAGGAGAAGAGGCGGGAAAGGGACGGTGTCTCTTTCCACAGTTTATATATGGCAAAATTAGGGCCCAGTCGCCCAGCCGGAAGAGTTTCTCAAATAGAAACTCCTTCTAGCGAGACAAAGTTGGCCGCGAGGCCGACAGGTTTGGGGATTTCTAAAAGTTCTCGGAACCCCCCAACTCATAGGACTAGGGCAGGACACCCGGAAAGGTTTAGTGGGTAGGCCTCGACTGCAATCTACAGGACGGTTGGAAAGAGTCTCACATAACCCTAGGTCCTCCCTCAAAACCCGGTGTATGCGTAATGCATTTCCTCCGTAAACAAAAAAAAAGGGTGGCCGTTTTCCAGGACAGGGTAGTGTTGGCTTCCCGTAGGGAACTGGAGTCGTTTCGGGGCCTTCCGAGGCCGCGGAACGACTCTAGATACAGGAATTGGCGTTCCTGCGGTTTCCCGAGCTCGCTAGGGGTCTGCGGTCTCTCGTAGACCGTAGATTCAGGGATCTCAGCGACCCTGGCGCCCGAGCTGACACACCGTAATCCATCACGCGCTGAAATTACGTGCGGGATGGACCCGGGACCTTGGCTTCACCGCCCGGGTCGCGAGGAGTCAATCTCTATAAAAAATCAAGGACGCGGCGTCTGAGATGCCGCGTTTCGCGCCTCAGACGCCATGATGGTGAGTCTTTCGTTTAGTGTACAGTGCTCGTCGCGGCGGGGGGTCGGGTCGCCTTCTCCTTGCAGAATCCTGGAGCGATCTTCTGGTCGACGGTTAAATCCCGCGTGTTGACCCGTTGGTTGTCGATGTCTCCGGCTAGCCCGGGTACATCGGCGCCGGGCCCTCGGGCCTAGGAACAGCCCGTATACCGGTGCGACTGGTGCTTCCTCTCGGGGATGTTCCTCGTTAGCGCGTGGGCATTGTCGCGGGGGGTGCTAGCTCTTGCCGAGGCCTCAGGTCGGGGGATCCCTCTGGGTGCCTGTCGGGATTGGGGGTCCCGTCTGCCTGCCGCAGTTCATTATCTGGCGCGCATCGATCGTAGGTCATCCCGGGTGTGCGCTTAATCACGTGCACTTAGGTTTTGTTCTATGTGTTCCCTGGTCGGCGCGTGCGATGTGTGTGCCGTCTATTAGAGTCGCCTTAGGCCGGTGGTCTCCGGACACAGGCCTGTAGTATCCCTCGGGGCGAGGGTGAGGTTCCCCTCGTAAAACAATACCCCATTTATGATCTACATGGCAAACAATAGGGATACGTTACTGCGCAGGGGGGGTCTGATACCCCAGGGCTGGCAAGGGAGGACTAGGGGTGTCCCGGGTGCCCCCTTGTCGTTATCTTTCGACGGGCGGCCGCGCGGAGTGACCACATGCTCCGCCGGCTATCGGGCTAGTGTGGTGATTAATGTCCGTATTCGTCCCCGCGCTAGGCGGATAGGCCAAAGGTCTTGTCCAGTCCGCTGGAGGGACTCGAGGTCTGAAGCCTATCAGCGCTTCTTCTCTGTGGCGCCAACGTATCGATAGGGCTTTGACGCCCTATTGTAGCTTCACGAGCTCATCCTCGTGGAGCCTTGTCGGCGTGGAGTCTGTGGAGGAGGTTTCCTCCTCCTCGAGTGACGAGGGGGGGGGGTTGCCTCCCTCGACGGGAGGGGTGGAGTCGAGCCGTCCCCGGTGGACGAGGCCTCTGCCCTGACCGGCGAGGGGGACACGATCCTGCTGGTCGACGACTGCCGCAAGACAGGCGTCGACTGGCAGGACAGCAACGCAATCGGGTCGTCGGAGACCCAATTCTTTAAAAAGGTAACATACCCAACGCCACTACAGAGCGGCGGTGGCAGAACGCCGATCCGCGTCCGTGGGAGAGGCTCGAGCGGGGAGGACGACGCTGACCCGCCTCGTAGGAGGCGGCAGGAGCTCTCTCAGCTCAGGGCTGAGCCCATGGACGTCGATCGGCGTGACGAGGAGGAGGAAGCGGTGGCCGGGAACCCCTTGGAGCCGGTCATCGACTTGGATGAGGCGGAGGGTCGGGTCCGGATCCCGGATGTCCCGGGGGACGGATCCGACCTTCCGGCTCACGTTAGAAGCAGGCGCGCCCGTGGCCGACCCCGTTTGGACGGGAGTGGACCCTTTCGGTCCCCTTCCCCATTGTCCGATGGGGCGGACACAGAAGACCGGCTCCACGGGGTTCCGTTGGAGCAGTTCAGGGCCCGCCGACTCCGAGCCAATGTCATCCGGAGCTCGGGGTCGGAGGGAGAGGGAACGGGGGCGAATGATGCGCGGCCTCTGCAGCGCATCAGGATCCCCCGACCCTGTTCACGCCGGACCAGCGGCGTTACGTGGACCGCCAACTGGGAGTGATCTCCCGGAGTACGACCAGCAATCTGGCCGGATTGGCTGATGGGTGGCTCCGGGAGGTCGAGGGGGCGAGAAATAAGGTCTCCACAGGTTGCCCACTGTCGGGCAACCGGTCGGGGAGGATAAAACTGAACACCCATCTCGCCTGGGAGGCGCTCATGACGCTGGCGTACCACGCCATGAGCCGTCTCGGGCGGGAGAATGGTCAGGAGGAGGTGAAGACCGCGGCCCGGGAGGAGGAGGTTCGCTCCCTCCGGGCCGAGGTCGCCGAGCTGAGGGGGCAGCTGGGGGTAGCCAAGCGCGCCCTCATGCTGCAGAGTGGCCCCTCCTCGTCCACGGTTGCTTTACAGCCGACGAGGAGAAGGTCTCCTTCCCCTCCGCCGCTCCCGTCGGTCGCCTCTGCCCCCGGCTCTTCTCCTTTCGAGGAGCGAGTGCTAAGGACGTTGGAGCGGCTGACGGCGACGGTGGAGAGTCTGGAGAGGCGCCTGGCGCGGGTGGAGACTAGGGCTGCTCCGGCCGCCGTCCCCACCGACGCCAGGGGCAAGAAGAAGAAGAAGGGGAAGGGAGGAAAAGGGAGTGCGAGAGCTCCGCGGGAGGAGCCTCCTAGCGAAGCGCTCGCGGCGAAGATGATCGGGAGGCGCTTCCCCAAGTCATCGGCAATTCTGGTGATGGTGACCGGGGACGACGCCTCCTACGCAGGAGTTATGCGGCGGGCCAGAGAAGCCATTGTCCTCGGGGACATTCTGCCGCAGGGGGGCAGTGGGCTGCGGGTTCGCCGAGCCCAGGCTGGGGGTCTTCTCTTGGAGATCCCCGGTGAAGATAGTAGGCCAGCGGCGGAGCGACTGGCCTCCGAGATGCGTCGCGTCGCGGGGAACCCGGACGTGCGGATCTCTTGCCCTCTGCGGAGGGTGGGGATCCGCATCTCCGGGTTCGACAATTCCGTGACTCCGAAGGAGGTGGCCACGGCGATCGCCGACTCCGGGTCATGCTTCGTGGCGGACCTCAAAGTGGGCCGGGTGACGCGCAGTCGGCGGGGGCTGGGCTCTGTGATAGTGCAGTGCCCGATGAAGTGATGCTTCCGGTGCCTGGCCCAGGGGCATACGCAGCACCGGTGTCCTGGCGGTGTCGACAGGGCCCGGTGCTGCTTCAACTGCGGGGGTGAGGGGCACACCCAGGCAGAATGCGCGAACAGGCCATTCTGCCCGGAGTGTGCCTCCAAAGGCAAACCGCACAATCACCGCCCAGGCAGTGAGAAGTGCGTGCGGGTTCCCCCGGCGGTGCGATCGGGGAAGAGGGCTCCCCCTCCTCCGCAGCGGGAGGAGGGCGGAGACTCCGAAGAAGATCGGCCGCTGACCCCTCCGCTTCCCACCCCCGGCGCTCAGGCCGTGGATGGTGGTGTGTCGAAGGGGCAAGTGGTCGATATCGACATGGAGGAGACCCCTTCCGTGGAGAAGGCCTCTGTCGGTGAGGCCTTCATCACAGGAGTGATTAAGATTTCGTTGAAGTTATCCGGAGCATCTGGGATCCGGACGAGTCCGCCGACCAAAAAGAGGTGCGAGGCGCTCGACAGTCCGAGCGCCGCGCACCTCCCCCAGGCGAAGGTGATGCTCGAGTCCCTCCCTCTCCCGCAACGGGAGAAGCGAGTGGGACGAGACTCGAGCACCCCTCTCAAGAAGGCGCTGAGACCCCAGGCGGAGAAGGCGTTGACGCCTTCTCCCCCGGGGTCGCCTATCCTCGAAGGAGATAGGGCCGCGGAGTGACTCCCCTGAGGGGGGGGGTCATTACGCGATCCTGGGCCTCGTTTCCGGCTGCCCCTGCGCTCGGGGATGCCCAGGAAACGAGGACCCTGGCTGTTGGGCCGCCCGATGAGTAGGGGTCTCCGCTCATCCGTCGTGCCGGCCACGCGAGGATAGGAGGTAGGCCCGGTTGGTCCCCTCGGGACCACTGGACCTTGGGTAGGGGGTTGGCGCGGAACGGGTAAGTTCGGCGCTCGCCTCCTGCCCTAAAGGAGCGCGGGGGGGGGCGTGCGGTGTGTTTCACGGCGCTACCCCGGGGTGGACAAGGCGGCAGCTGACGTATCTCGGCTGCCGCCCTGGCACGTCCTCTCCCAACCTGACGAACTGGCGCGTCGGGGGGCTCACGCTCCGACCCCCGGGGGAAGGCTACTGATGAAATAGCGTATTGCTGGCCGGGGCCTTCCCTCGATCTGGGGCGAGGTGGCTCGGTGAGGTTTTTAGTTGGTAGGCGGGTTAGGACGAGCCTGGTCGCCGAAATTACGTGGCCGTCCCGACTTGAGTCCAACACTATCATGGTTTAGCCAACCTGGTGTGCCATGAGCATTTCCCTCATCGTATAAAAAAAAAAAGGATAGTGTTGGCTGTAAATTTGGATATTTTCAACGCCTTCAACATTCTGCCCTGGGAGAAAATCAGGGAGGGCATTCGGAGGAAGGTGGTCTCTTCATATCTTGAGGGGGTCAAAGGGCCTACCTAGGCGATCGAGCAATCATGTACAGAGACCGGAATGGCAAACGCGCATGCGAAGGGCTGTAAATAGGGGGGTTTCGCAGAAGGCAGTCCTCGGACTACTCCTGTGGAACATAGGATACGGCCAGGTCCTGCGGCAGCCCTTCCCTGCGGGGGTGTCGTTAATCTATTACGCTAACGACACCCTGGTCATCATTTCCGGTGACAATTGAAGGGAGGCAAGACGCACAGCGGCGGGAAGTCTGAATTTCGTCCTCAGGAGGCTCATGCTCCTAAAGCTAAAAATGGCCCTAAATAGAACCGAGGCGCTGTGGCTTGGAGGCTCAGGAAAGCTCACATTACAATGGAGGGAACTTGGGTCGAGGTGAAGTCCCAGATATTTTATCTCGTATCCATACTGTTATCATTCTGTTAGTATGTAGTATTTTCGATTGCAATGGATTGCTTTATTTTAGGTTCTAAATGGTTTTCAGCATGTGATGTCATTAATCCACCTCAAGTTGAATTTGAACTCATTGCAGTCGGAAATATTAATATTGGTGCAGATTACATGAAACCTTGCAACGTTGTTGCAATACTGCTAAAATATTCCATGCTATCCAGGATGTAACAGACATTTTGTTTTAGAGTTGGCTATCCGGATATAGTATTATAAAAATATTAGGATGTTACTGTTGGAGTAAAATTATAATAAAATGATTTTAATAAAAAAAGAAATACCTAAAAGATCTCTCATGTTTGCTTCTTCGCCAGTTGCTTTACCGGTTAATATAACGCCGTCAGCTAAAAAAAATTCAGCAGCTTTCACCGTTTCCAATAAACTCACGTCGGAAGTGATTATATGCGAGCTGTAAAAATACCAGAAAAAAATATTAAATTTTGAAGAATTACTTTTGGATATAAAATTGCTACATAAGATAAGCTCGGTAAATCATGTTATCGTTTCTTGAACATTTTTAATTAGAGCGTTGCGCAATCAAAAAATTCAACATTGTGAATTTTTATTATATTTTTATCTTAAAATATTTAATCCTTACTAGTCAACGTGGTATCATTCACATTCGAGCAAAATTTGAATTGTAGCACAGTACGTGCTACACGCGCTTTTAACTGGTGTCATTGCAATAGTGATGGTGTGAAAAATTTATAGTGCACGACTGACCCCAGCTTGGCTGGTGAAAGTACTAAAATTGGAAATAAATAATTTTGTATTTTTATATAATTGTTCATTTTATTAATATAAATATTTGCACAATATTTGTGGCTTTTAATTAATAAAAGTATTTGATATTTAAGTTATTATAGAAATATTGCATTATACGTATATACATGGTGTTCATTAACGGTTTCCTTCACGTTTTATCAGAAGAGACGATTTATCGGCTGCACTTGTAATTTGCTAAACGCTCCTTAGATGTCAACTACTTCGATTGAGCGCGCAAACGCGTTCCGAGCAGAATCGAGTGACACGTGCAGGCCCATGGTTAATATTTTTCTCAGATTTTTTTGTATAATTTCTCACAACATCTTTATAATTTTTTATGAAACATTTTTTAGATTAGAGAATAAAACGTAGGAAATGCGAATCAAACGCGGTAGTTGGTCAATAATAATAGTACATGTATTTCGCTGTTAGTACATAAATATGTATACAAATATCGAACGCGTTTCGACTTCCCTTAAAATCATTTTCAACGATGTAATTCCATTAAAATAACCGTTGTGTGATGTGTTGGTCGCGTTGAATAAAAGAAACAAGCATTTCAAGCTCGGCATACGTTGTCTCCGACTCGAGGGCGAGAGATTAACACGCTGTGTAGTCGCTTTTTCGTGTACAAGAATTCAGAGCAAATTTACATATTATGGTCCATCAATGTTGACCACCATGATGGATATATGAGCGATCATGCCGTAATCTGTGGTGGACAGTGAACATGAATCCTCGGAAGTTATAAAATAAAAAATTCAAACAAATCACCAGCACTGTTAATTCAAACCATTTTGTAAGGTGTTGACGTTACATCGTAATAAAATTAACACAGATTTTTAAAAAAAAAACGTCGTCAAGTCAGAAATAATAAAATTAATAAATATAATAAATAGAGTGGCACAGAGATAGTCAATGTTTCCTCGTCAACCGCACGAACACAGATGAGTACGAAATAATAGCCGATATGTATCAAAAAAGTCACAATCTGTCTAAGATTGCCGAGTAGGCATGGTCGAGAAAATCCGTGTCTGTTTGTAAATTCAGACTCTCTCTCTGAGATTTGATATGTAGCATCTCTGAAGTAAACCGTTTGAAAATATTCTTTTCAACATCGAGAACTTGAACATTGTCCCAAACAAAATCATGACCGCAATGCAATCTATGGTCAGTAATAATACAATTAGTTGTAGTGTGTCTACGAATATGTTGGCAGTGTTCTGAGATTCTCGTGTTTAATTATCTCCCCGTCTGGCTCACATAGGAAGCATCGCCGTCATTGCACAATATTTTATACGCGACGTTTTTCTTGGAGGTATCCTGGAGAGGATCCTTATGGACTTTGATAAAAATACCTTTGTTGAGACTGTAAAATGTCAATCTAGAGTCAGTATTATTTGTGATGCCCCTGAATTTGATAGACACTGAATCAATAAAGAGGATTGTAAACCAATTTTTTGTTTGTTCAAATTTAGAATTATTAGTGAGATTATCCTGTTGGGTATTTTGATTATGGATCAGACTTTTTAATCTTGTTTTTATAGTTTTAAAAATAAAAGCTAACGGATAGTCATTACTCAAAAGAATGTTCACTATTGACTCTAGATTTTTTTGATGAAATTCAGGATGCGACAAAAAGGCTCTATCAACCATATCCATGATAATACCTCTCTTTTGTGAGAGCGGATGCTGAGACAAAAAATTCAAATATTTTTCTGAAAATGTAGGTTTGTAAAACCAGTCAAATTTAATCTTATTGCCAGAAATTAAAAGTGTCTAAAAAATTAATTTTATCACCGCCAACTTCAATAGTGAATTTTAACCTTGAATAAATCGCGTTGAAATTATTCAATAACGTATCAATGTACGATGGTGGCATCGATGTGACAATGTCGTCTACGTATCGGTAATAAAAAGCTACAGGAAAATCAATTGTCTTGAGCACTTCACTCAAGGCCGTTTCTAGACGGGGTGTAGTGGGCGCAGTGCACCCGGGTGACAGCCCCGCAGGGGCGGCCGGCGGTCGACGAATATTTTTTATATTCATAATAGTTGCGGCCTTAAGCCTATAGCACATGAAATGCATAACAGAACATAAACATAACATAAGATCAATGAACATCCAGCATAAATATTGATTTACGCAAGATTCTCATTGGTCTATTGTTATTGGTCTTATGTTATGCTTATACGGTGTTATGCATTTTATGTGCAATAGACTTTAATGACTGCTATTATACGACCGATTTTCATGAGTCATGATAATGCGTCGTGATATTTGGTTTGATGATATGATACACATGGTTCTGACAAAGCTTAGGAACATCGCGAACTAACCTTGTGTCGTTAAATGGGATTCCCTGTACATATGAATACTAGTGACATATGTGCTTTATATACATTTATAATTGATATATTATCAATTTTATTATTATTTACGACTTGTATATTACATTATTGATGTAACAAGGTATGAGGTACATCAATTAATGTTTTTATTGTATAGAGCTGTTGTATGTAAACAATGTAAACATTATAATTTTTAGATTTTCGATCGAAAAACGAAACGTTTATTTGGAGCTGAATACAGAAAACGAAAGCTTCAGAGAGATGTAGAATTACGCAAAGATGAAGTGCAACAAAAAAATTTTTTTTGCAACTGAAGGTCCCCACAACGATAAAGCTACAGACGAAAATGATCCGCAAATGAAAGATAAAGATAGAGCTCAAGATGGAATTGTAATGAAGGAAGATAGTACTGATAATAGTAATAATGAGACAATGAAGGAACACACACTAGTAACAGAAATATCCTCTGTAATAGAAAAACTTTTTTATGATGATCCAGCTACGTGGTCATCGCGGTTATCAAATAATGACGTTCAATATCTCGTACAAAATAAGTAAAATTGTAAAAGATGTAACAATACGCCCCTCCACCGTGCCGCCACTCCGGACCGACCAACCGTCGAACGCACCGCAGCCGAGCACGTGTATCTTGCGTAAGACCCACGCGCGTGCATCGGCTTACGTAAGATCACCGCATGCTACCGCGCGCGACCGACGCGCTACGCGCCGCGTTCCGAAAGCGCTCCCACTCTAGCCGGCCCGTCCGCGCGCGCTGATTGGTCCGTTCAGCCGCGCGGAACGATATATAAGCCGGCAGCGGGCAGCGTAAAGAGAGATCCGTCCGAACATCCGATCTCATCGGATCCTTTCCAGCGCTGGGCATACTCGGCGCCTCCTAGCTCGGGGATTCTCGAGCACCTCCTCGGGAACGGGCATTCTCGTTCCAACCTTCCCGCGACGGGTAAAACCGTCGTCCCCGAGGCCGGGTATGCTCGGCCAATCCGATCCGCTCAGCCGCGCGACGGGCATTCTCGTCGCGCAGGCCATCCAATCCGAAAGCCGTGTGACGGGCATCCTCGTCACGCGGCCAATCCAGACCGTCCGGCCGGACAACGGGCATTCCCGTACGTCCGGCTAAATCCGATCCGAATCCGTTGCGCCGTGCGGCGGGTATTATACCCGCACGGCAATTCCGTTTCCGTTCGGCTGGACGACGGGCATTCTCGTCGTCCGGCCACTCCGACCAGACCGTTCCGAGTGTCCCCGGGAATTCTCGGGGACCGTCCGCGCCGACACCGATCCAGTGTCCGCCACCGTACCTCCCGGGCTAACCCCGCGAGATGAGGCCGAACCGGCCGCCCCCGTCGACAGCCCGCGCACAGCGCGAGGGCGTCGAGTACCGAGACCGTAACCGGTCAACCGCACGGGCCAATCGGGCCCCGAGCACGGCATTAGAGTGGACCGCCGCGCGGCCACTCTAACAAACGGATACCGTACGCATAGAGCGTAAACCGAAGCCGTCCGTAAATCACACGACTCATCCGAGTCGTTACATTGCGATAACCGCGAATCCGTTCCGATATCGCACGTTCCGCCGCGAACTATGTATATAGACATATGTTGTCGAACCGAGCAACCCCGCTTGCTACTTAGGAGCGCAAAGCGCCTAGTCACCGTCCGTCCGTTTCCAGATTGTTAAGTCCGTTTCCTAGTTTTCTAAAATCCTTTCCGTTTAGATATTAAGTACCGCGCAAATACGTTGCGACTGTTCTCTTAAATTCACGCGGGCCGACGACCGCGCAGTTAAGTGCCGCGACACTATTCGAATACCACGTGATCGTTCTCTTGATTTCACGCGGGCCGACGACCGCGCAATTAAGTGCCGCAATACTATTCGAGTAGTTCAGTATTACCCGATAACAATATCGGATCTGTATCATTTCATTTTTGTACTAAAGCATAGCCAAATATATTTAACCTCTTTCGTTTTCACTACCAAACCACGGCGTTATCATTGAATACGAACCCGGACACCCGGCGAGCACATCCGAGCATCCTGTCCTGAACCCAAAATCCCGTAACCGACACCGAGAAAGTACCAGCGTTACAAAGACATTTGTCATATCCCAAAGATAATAATGGTAGACCGTTCTCTAATACTTATTTCACACGCATGTTTAAAAACGGTGAAAAATGCGACAGAAACTGGCTAATGTATTTGCCTTCAAAAAACAAAATCTGTTACTTTTGTTGTAAACTATTTGGAAACTATTGTAGTACTTTGGGTAACGACGGTTTTTGTGATTGGGAACACGCATCTCGTCACTTGTCAAGACATGAGAAAGGTTCAGATCATATACAAAATTTCAAAAAGTGGGCTGATCTGACCATAGCATTAAAAACGGAAAAAACAATAGATCAACAGAAACAGCGTATACTTCAGACAGAACAGAAACATTGGTACTCTGTAATTGAACATATTTTACATGTCGTGAAATTCTTAGCTAAACAAAATTTAGCTTTTCGTGGATCTTCGAGTAAATTATTTGAACCGGATAATGGCAATTTCTTAAAAGCTATAGAAATGATTTCTCAGTTTGATCCAATAATGTCAGCATATATTCTTAGAATACAGCAAAGGAAAAATGAAAATAATGATACATATTTAGGTAATGTTATCCAAAACGAATTTCCCTTATTGCAGAAAATATACGATCTATAATACTGAACAACTTAAAGCAATCAAAATATTTTTCTGTAATTCTTGATTGCACGCCAGACGCAAGTCATATAGAACAAATGACAGTGATAATTCGTTTTATAGTAATAAACGTATAAGACACAAGAACGTGTAAGATTAACGAACACTTTCTTGGATTTCATCCCATCAACGATTTCATTGGAGAAAGTTTAACAACATACCTTCTTAAAATTTTCGAAAATTACAACTTGAATATTCAAGATCTACGTGGTCAGAGTTATGATAATGGCGCAAATATGCGTGGAAAATATCGTGGTGTACAGAACAAAGTACTGGATATCAACTCCAGAGTTTTCTTCGTTCCTTGTGCTGCTCACAGCTTGAATTTAATGATCAATGATGCAGCCAAAGTAACCTTCAAAATCGTAGATTTCTTCAGTACAGTTCAAACTCTTTACAATTTTTTTCTCAAGACTGATTAAAAAATGGGGGATTTTAAAACAGCATGTTACAAAATTGACACTGAAGTCAATCTCGGAGACAAGATGGGACAGTAGGATCGAAGCCATAAAGCCATTACGATACGAGTTAAGTGAGATATATGACGCTTTAACGGAATTGACGAATACCAATGAAATGGATATCCAAACTCGCTATAAAGCACAGTGTCTAGCTCAAAAACTTTGCAATTTTAAATTTGTGTGCTCAATTGTTATTTGGTAAAATTTTTTCAAAAGTAAATATTGTTAACAAAACATTTCAAGACCCCGAAATTATTATTTCTTCTTCAGTAGAAGTTTTGAAAAATCTTGTAACAAGTTTAACAGATAAGTGATATGACGAAGGATTTGAAGACTGTCATGCGTGCTAAAAAATTTACTAAAACTAGTGAAGCTGATGAAGATTTTCCAAGTCTAGTAAAAATACGTTTGACGAAAAAAACAAAACAGTTTGAATATGAACATAGAGACAAAACAATTACGGATGCTAAAAATAATTTTAAAATTAATTTTTATTTTTGTATTTTAGATACAGCAATAAGCTCATTAAATGAACGTTTCGAATTATTGAAACAGTATGACGAAACTTTTAATTTTTTGCGCAACAGTTCGTTTCTGAGTGAAGAAATGAGTAAGGAGTATGTTTTAGAACAATGTATGAAATTACAAGCAAAATTTTCAAATAAAGCTGGGACAGAAAGCGATATTGGTGGTGCCGAGTTATACGAGGAAATTTGTATACTCTTGCAAGGAATGTTAACGTCCAATATGAATTCAAATGCAATGTTAAATTATTTATTAAAAAGTAATTTGCAAGTGTTACGTCCTGCGGAGTAACAATTCTTTTCTTTCGAAATCGATGCAGCCAAACAACCGAAAATCGCGAACAGATGGTCTATCTTAATCGCGCAAATAAGCTAAAATTGTCCGGTCGAGTCAATACGGTTGGCCTACGCTTAACACGTGCCGGTTTTGGCGGAAGCAAGCGTTGAAACGCGGATGATTGACCTCATCGACACAAAACACTTGTCGCGCAATTAATAGGTAACGATCTTCTAAGGAACCTAACCGATAGGATGGATTACACAGATGAAAAACAGATTAGAAACCAAACGTTCTGAGAACGCGTGGGCAACAATAAGAGACAGTATACCTGGGGATTAAAATCCCATAGAAACCATAGACAGAAATGGGTATAAAAAGAAGGAGCTCTGGCTCATTTTAGTCATTTATTCATTTTGTCATTTGTTGTTCACGATTCATAATTCACTCCAGTTCGATCCGTCGCACATTCTGTGACATTATATGTCCAAGTTTATGACGTTCGGATTCGTATTCATAAAACTTAAATTTGACGCGGCGTTGTGAAAATTAAGTCAACGAGTTCCATGGCAAGTTCCTGCCAACCGTTGACCAGCCGTCCGCCGTTGTAAGCTGAATCTGCTCCGCCGAACACCAAATCACTCGCATCTTCATAAATTTCAACCAATAGTAAGTCTTAGATATCTACTATATTTTGCTCTCCATAAGACTACCTTCTCTCTCTCTCTTGTAAGATTTTTCATCATACGTATAATTTCCAAAATATGTATATACCCAGTATTATTTCACTACCCTTCCTTTTCTCCCTCTATTACTCTCTTTACTTTTTGCAGGATACAATCGAGTTCTTTCGATTGAATCCGCAACTCTCTTTACTTTCTGCAGGATACAATCGAACTCTCTTTCGATTGAATCCGCAACTCTCTTTATTTTCTGCAGGATACAATCGAACTCTCTTTCAATTGGATCCGCAACTCTCTTTTACTTCCTGCAGGATACAATCGAACTCTCTTTCGATTGAATCCGCAATTCTCCTCACTTTTTGCTGGATAAAATCAAGCTCTTTCGATTGAATTCGCAACTTTCTTTGCTTCAATCAGAAACAAAGAATTCCTTTTTTTTTATAATTAAAACTTTTTCTTTTTCTTCCTTTCAAGTAGTTACAATCTAGATTTTATTTTCCTTTATTAGAAAGAGAGAACGTAGCTTTAATTCTTAAATTCATTCTAGTGCGTAATCGAGTCCCTGAGCGGAAGTCGCAAAAAGCTATTAAGAACTTCGTCAAAATAAGAAGCTCCGGAAGCTTGGCATATCGTTATCGCTCTCCAAAAATTTTGGCAACCGGCGAGGAAAAAATTCTGTTTCGCCTAGCGCTCTAACTAAATTAAGAACTTCCGACGAATCGACCGAGTCATCTCCACCAGTCTCTAATCCGTCCCCCAAATCATTCTCTCTTTCCCCCAGTCGCTATCCTTCCCCCTCTTACTCCCCTGGATCTCATGTAGAAACAGATTTTAAACAATCACCAGGGTCACCTTCTTTTACTTTTGATCCTTTAGTGTGTCCTCGGGATTCAACCCCTTCTCCAACAGATTTTCCTCCTACACCTTCCCCTGACTTTTTCCATCGTAACCCCGATTCACCTGTCCGAAGACCCCCGGAAGATCCATACTCCCCCGCATTAGAGTTCCCTCAAAAAAACCCGCATTCCTTCTCACCATTTACTCCCGAGGAAATAGAAAATAACGAAATCCCAATAGAGCGAATCAAAGAAATAGCCAATAAATTGGAAGAAATCTTCGACTCGGTCCAAGAACTACCTGAATAACTAAAAATTTCCTGACCACATTACACACACACACATTTATATAAATTTCATTAACCACAAATGTAATCAATTAGATTTTAAGTTTATAATTACATTCTTTGTTAAGATTTCTTAAACCGATCACAAGATTTTTCTTTCTTTTGTCACACATGTTCTCTGCGAACAAAAATGTTATTCATGAATTAATTATTATTATTTTAATAATCACCACTTATCATTGTAATTGTTTATTTCTTCTATTATGTTAAAATAAATTGTAATCTTTAATTTTAACCATTTTCGTTTATTTTTACTACCTCTAATTCTCGCTCCGATAAAATTGCACTTGGTCCGATCCCGCGTAAAAGCGATTTAATTCATTTACGCAAAATAAAGACTACACGAATGCAAGAGTTTGAATGAGAGTCATAGGCCGTCATTCTCGACACCTGACCTACAATCTAACTCACCTGACTCGTCGCACTCGCCCGGAAACATGTGTGCGCGAGATTAGGCCTGTTCCGTTTTTCCTATCTCACTCAAATCATTTTCTTAAGTTTCTACCTGCCAGTCGACCCAAGAGACTTATTTCGAGAATTCTGGACGTAAAACAAGAAACCTTTCCAAATTTTTATGTGAGTTTGCGAATATTATTAACTTTGCCAGTTACCGTAGTTTCAGGAGAAAGATCGTTTTCAAAATTCAAGATAATAAAAAATTATTTGCGTTTGACTATGTCCCAGGAAAGATTAACGGATCTAGCAACTGTTTCGATCGAAATCGGGAGTAAATTAGAAACGTCAAAGTTAATTCAAAAATTTTCTGAATTAAAAGTGAGACGTGCGCGTTTCATATAAATTATAGCTTTATATACATATATTAATTACATGTTTTTATATATATTATATATATATATATATATATATATATATATATATATATATATCATTTAGTTCATTAGTGTTACGTTTATGAAAGTATTCATATTTTATAACATTCTATTGTATTAATTGTAATATCTAGTAAATACTAAAAACAACTGAAATTTAACTCATCTATGCACTTTATTTAATATTTTAGAAAAAACTCTGTCAATTGTTAATACAAATTGATTTCGATTAATTATTAATATAATAATACTTATATAAAGTCAATTTAAACTGTGTTTGATTGGGTTGTATTAGTTTGACTTGGATTTCGTTGATAAGATTCATTTAAATTTAAATATGGATATCATTAGAAGTCGTTTGAGTTACTATAAATGAGCATAAATGTGATCGATATAAAAGGGCGGCGGCGGGATATTTTGCACCCGGGCACAACAAGTCTTAGAAACGGGTCTGACTTCACTCTCCAAATCCTGCATAACTAAATCGGCAATGATAGGCGATAGCGGACGGCTGTATGAGTACTGTGCAATCGATTATGGCTGTATAGGTTTATTTAAAGAAATACTTTGACACTAGGAATAACAGTTGTCACAACCTCGCTTTGCACAAGGGCGGTAGTCGGACAGGTACGAGGGCGCAAAGGGTCGCCGAAGAAATTAGACTCGTTTTCTAGTTATAGCAACGATAGGAGTTTATTCAATATACATAAAAGCGTAATAAAAGAGAACATAAAGAAATCATACAACAATAACAGAAACGATATTAAACAGAAAGTAAACGGAACGGATAATAACAACGTAATAAGAAAATATGATGCAAGATAATCTAAGCGCGCGGACGGAGAGACGAGACACTTTATATTTGCGGACGGATCTAAAACGAAAACGGATCGGATATTTACAGTTCTATTTACAGTGGTGACAGTGTCGCAAGACGCGTTTCGGAGAAGACATCGTCTTTTCCCGTAACAGTGTCGTCACGGATTCCCGTGCCGGTGGCTATGTTATTCTGGCCCGCACAATAGCTTCGCGACGCGGCGCGACGCGTACACGGATCCGTGTATGTGTTTCGATATTTGGTCGCACGCGGCCCGTCGCGAGGCAGTTAATACCGCAAACGTGATCGCCGGATGGCACTTGGCACTACTCCATGCCAAGTGCGCTTGATGGAAGTACAGAACTCCGTACCCCTTTACGCGTGGTAGTGCTGGACTCGGGATACGGTAAGGATTGCCTGACGTCAAGTGACTTGACAGGGCCCAAGTTATCTTAAGCCCGTGGTAGCGACAAGAATGTCAGAACGGGATATGTCAAATTGGTTCGGAAGCGTTGAGAGTCAAGTGGCTTGACGGAGACCGATCTTTTTCTCGACCTGGGGATCTTCACGGCAAGCCGGTCAAAAGCGGTAAAGGTAAATTTATTCGGCGATCGCAGCCTTTATATACCCGAGAGTCGAGAGGAGAGAATGTGCGGAGAGCAAGCGGAACGGTACGGAGGCAGCATCTCCGCCACTCGATTTCGAATATCTCGGGACTAGAGTCCCTAGAAGTAGAGAGTCTGGACATCTCGGGGTTCCACGTGATTGGACTGAACCTAAAATGGCAGCACCAATACGGATCCCTGTTTAATCCTTTTTAGCCAATGCGATAACAGCATACAACACGTTCAAATGCACGCAATGATAAACATACACACACATAAAGCTCACGTACATACACTGGCATATTCATCACCGACATTTTAGGGGCAGATGTCCAGACTCTCTATTTCTAGGGACTCTACTCGGGACAGATTACGCGCGCGCGCGTGGCAGCGGACGGCGACGGAACGATAGCGCGTGCGCGCGGGGATGCTTAAAGCGCGAATGCGTTCAAACGCTCTCTTGCTTGGACCTTGAGAAGTTTATTAGGTGCTATGCGCCAATATTTGCCATCCGGCGGGTGTTCGGCCGTACGGCTTGGACAGTTGTTGGTCTGGGGGGGAGGGTGTCGGAAGGCGGTTCGTTACACAGACAACAGTTTTTTTATTGATTTACTGATAATTATGTGATATTTCTCAGTCCATTACAACGTGAGTTTACACTCCGATTCCACAAATTAATTATCACTTTCGTCTATTTCACCCGCTTTTGTTTACGCCAACACTATACAATCGGTTAATTATTGCTTTGGTCAGAATGAATATCTAAAAGAATGTTCTGTCCTGAGCAAATCGCTTCGCTAATCTAAATTCGAAATGAAAGGCTTGGGAGAGCAAACCTATATCGCGCAACGAAAGAAAAAGAATCGAACAAAGGAGGAAACATTTCGTTCGCGGGAAATTCGCTTGTTGGTCAATGCTTGTTTATTAGATTCAAAATATCGGTGAGATTTAATACACGATAGATCGTACCAGCACCGGATAAATATTTTGGCTCATTCGCTCCGCCGCACCGACTGTTTTTCGACAGTAAACAAAGATAAAAACAACAAAAACACGAGGTGGTTCCGCTGTTGAATATCATGCTCAGCTCGTGAAATTGACAACGTCTCATTACGATTTATTATAACAGATTAGATGAACATTTATGTTACAGCAAATTAAAATGAATGAATAACAACTTCATATAATAATAATTGACTTAATACTACCTATAATTACCACAGTTTCAAACAATTCTCGTCAGTATCAAACGAAACATTCTCACACTTGTGTTATCCAAGTGTCCCTCGCGTGTATTTCCTACGCACGGCGTGAATTACTTGCGCGAGTCCCGAAGATTCGCGCTACGCGCACTCGCTCCGTTTTCCAAGCAAGAGTTCGCTCCTAGACACAGATTGATACAGATCAATGTGCCAAATCTCTATAAGTTGTTCAAGAGAAATTACAAAAAACGTATAAGTCCGCGAGTTCCGACTCAAGTCTAAACTAAGTGCGACTATCTAGCATTATCGCCACATATCGCTGCCGCGAGTGAAATCTCGTCAACTTGCCGAATTATACATATTCGTGAAAAGGAACGAAGAGTTACTCTAGTGATTCCAGTCACTCTCAAATTGCGGAACTGTTAGTCGAAGCATCTGGCTGCAAATACCGTCCGCCTCCTTTGTTAAAGTCGATCGAATTTTGTGACTCAAGAAAATACATTTCTACTTAAATAAATCGAAAGTTGTGATTTGGGAGAAAATTCCGCCTTGGCGTGCGAGCCTTCCATAAAAAACGGATATCAACCATAATACGCAACAATTTATTTTATTAAAAACATTACTCTTTAACTTTAATTCTTTTTTTGAATCAGCTCTTTATAATGATTTTTAAGAAAGTTATAATTTTTCAAAAATTACTTTACATTTATCGTAACTTTATTCACATATTTACTAAAATTATATAGTTTCATCAATTGTTATTGCCATTTCACTTTTTAATCGTATACTAGAAGGTTGAAACTAACAAGGAACTTTTCAGAAGTGTCCGCCTCAGATTTAAACGAGCCTTTAATATAATGTTTTAGAACAGCTCACGTATTTCTTTATCCTCTAGAGCACTTTTAAGAACAAAACATCTCTTTGAAAAAATTCGTTTTTTTTTTCTTTCAAAGCGTATATTAACAAAACTATAAAAGATAAAAAAAAATGTTCTGATTAAAAGTTAAATGATTTAAAAAGTACTTTATAACAGTGATATAAAATGAAAAAAATTTTTTTTACATTTTTCCTTACTACTTACCTTTTTTGAAAATTTTTATTTTTTTTATAAACAAAATAAAACTTACAAATTTAAACAAAAAGGCCTTTTATATACTTTTTCAGATTCAAAGTCTTCTTCGATCGTAACTCTTAATTTTGTTATGTATTTATGTGATTTTATATACCTTCTCAAACTTAACCAAACTGCGCGCCGTTATTTTCGCTCATATAACACAGTTATAATCAAATAAAAGTTAGTATTATTACTTTTATTAAATTAAAATTAATTTAATAATACTTGATGCTCACTAACATCTATATTAACCCTTTTCCCCCTAAAAAAAACTGTAAAGAAATTATTGCAAAAAATATCACGTCAGCCAGGGTTTGAACCTGGGATCTCCCGAATCTCCGGTACGGGTGTCTTAGCCAACTCGACCACTGAGGCTGTGATGATATTTCTTGCAATAACCGACTATGAGTTAGAACACATGTGATGGCAGCGTGATTCCAAACTAGAAAGATATTCGATCGATACATGTAACATACAAATCTAAACAAGTTGAGTCTGAGAAAGTATATAAAATCACACAAATACATAAAAGCACTAAGATCCAACTACGATCGAAGAAAGCCTTCTTGTTTAGATTTGTATGTTACATGTATCGGTTGAATATCTTTCTAGTTTAGAATCATGCTACTATTACATGCGTTCTAATCGGTTATTGCAAGTAATATCATCGCAGCCTCAGTAGTCGAGTTGGCTAAAACACCCGTACCGGAGATTTGGGAAGTCCCAGGTTCGCCTCCTGGCTAAGGTGATATTTTTTGCAATAAATTCTTTACAGTTTTTTCAGGGAAGAGAAAGTTAATATTTGATGCTAGTGAGCATCGTGTATTATTAAATTAATTTTAATTTAATAATAAATGTGATATTACTGACTCTTGTTCGATTATAGCTGTGTTACGACCAAAAGTAACGGCGCGCAGTTTGTTGAATCTGAGAAAGTATATAAAATCACATGAGTAAATACAAAAGCATCAAGATCCAGCTACGATCATGGAAGGCGTTCTTGTTTAAATTTGTATAATTTTGTGAATTTATTTGAATGAGAATGAGTAAATGAAATAATTGTCTACAAAAATATTAATGCAAAGAATGTTTAATTTTTAATTATGAATGAATAAGAATGAATATAAGTGAGTGATAGAGCATAGATATAATTATTTGTATGTGTGTGTGTCTGTCTGTGTGTGTGTGTGTGTGTGTGTGTGTGTGTGTGTGTGCGTGTGTATTAATTTGTGTGTGTACATTAATTTAGCAATAAGAGTACAAGTGAATGAGGTTAGATATTAGTATAATTATAAATAAATATATGAAAATAATTGAACATTGAACAGATAACAATAATATTAGAATGACATGTAATCAGAGTTGGGAAGTAACGCGTTACTTGTAACGCCGTTACCATTTTCGTTTTATGGTAACGAGCGTTACTTTTTTATGTCTGTAACGGTAACGTAACGTCGTTACATTTTTACAATAACGGTAACGGAATTCAGCCGTTATTTTTCGTTACTTTAGCTGGCAGTATCTATGTTTCATAAAACGTATGATGCATCATTTTATGTTCGTTTTACATTCGGTAACCAACATGCGCTTTACAGAATTCGGCCCATAATTAATAGTTACCAAATTAAACAAGTACGTTCGTTCATACAGCGCTCCAGCGGTATCAGTACGGGCACTATTTACAGACCGCGCACAGCGTGGGAGAAATGGTTGGCAGCACTCGCCCCATTAATTAACGTAGACTTTTTGTATTCATCAATTATGTTTAATTATCACTCATAATCATTTGATATGGTATATGATTACGAATCGCAATTGCGATAGGATTTATATTCAGTGATAGAATCATATTCTTGAATGTACACGGAGACATATGGTACATATGATATTCATAGTCCACTCTTATATTTAAGATCGTCTTAAGTATCATTTTATAATGCTATCAACCAATCAGAGAGACGTATCAGCATCTTAAGACATTACTTAAGATGATCTCGAAATAAGAATCTACTATGAATACCGGCCATAAATGTTTTAACATCTGAAGTTGCACGTGTATTGAAGACAACATAAGAAAGAATGAGATAAAAGCATGAAAAGACATAGGAAGGTATTTATGTCCCTCTGTGCGAATTTTGTAAAACAAGAAACATGAAATGTTTCTTTTTATCACGTATTGAATAGATTTTTTTGATGTTAAAAGATCCCTATTTTAACATCATCAAAAAGTAACAAAAAAGTAACGAATCGTTACTTTCCAAGCAACAGTAACGGTAACGCGTTACCTTTTTAAGTTAGTAACGGTAACGGTAACAAGTTACTTTTTATAAAAAGTAACGATAACGGTAACGCGTTACTTTTTTAAGGTAACGTTCCCAACCCTGCATGTAATATATAATATTTGAACAGAATATAGTAATGATTACTCAATCAAATTTAATAATGCAACCGAACAGAGTTTTCTGTATCCAAAAGTTTGCTTTAGTATTAGAAATGACACACAGAATTTTTGGTATTAAGGTCGGCCTCTTAACGGAAGCATTGCTCGTGTTGGCTTCCTTTCTGATACGTATTCCGGAGAAGGTTTGGTCGCCTTGCTCTTAAATTCTAAGATCCCCTTCCTTGTGTCGCGTTTTAGAGGAGGGAAAGGAGAAGGAGTGAAAACAAGAGGCTTTAGCACCGGTGCTTCTTCCAAGGATGAAAGGACAGGAAGCAACTTGGGCCAAAACTTCGACGGATCGAATTCTTTTGAGTTTAATTTCTTCCGAAGGACCCATAGAAAACGTCTACGCCCTCTTACTTTACAGCGATGGGTCTTCTTGCCCATGTTGCTCTTCGAAAGATTGCCATTTTGTTGATTATAAAAAATTCCAATTAATAAAGAAATAAAAATATATTCTTATCGGTTTTCGTGCGAATAAATTAATTAGAAAGAGAGGGTTATGCTAATAGAAACTTATTTGAAAGCTTGTGGAAACAGGAACGCGACGTGAGGAACAGCAAGAGTAGGCTTGAAAAATTTATAAAATTGTTTAAATGAAAGATTTTAATTAATCAAAATTTGAATATTTAATTAGTGACTTTAATTTGACTTTGAATTCGATTTAATATTAAAGATTTTAATTTAATTTTAAGTTTGATTACTGAAGCGTCAGAGAATAATCCAGGATGCTCGTGGAGATTAAAGATGATAAGAAGGAAATGAAGTTAGGAAGTATGTCATGGAGAGGAAAAAGGCGACCAAGAGGGCGCAACACAAGTGTAAGCTTGGTGCGTGCAACTGAGAAAACTTTTTTTAGGGTAAGGGAAAAATTATTGGTGGGAGAAGGGGGGGAGTAAGTGTTGAGAGGTGGTGCAAGCAAGTTTCGCCGCGACCAACCCATGGTGGAAGGGATAACATGGTGTGTGCAGTTTAGCCGTGTCTCTCTCTTAATATTTGCTCTCTCCTTCTATCGGTGGGTTATAGTTGACCAGACAGATAACTGTGAAAAGTAAAATTATTTAGCGTTGACTAGTTGGTATGCTGAGTCATCTGTTCTTGTTTCATGCACTTATTCAAGTATCTGAACTTCTCTTTCTAACGGAAACAGTTATACACATGAAGTGTTACACTAATTTTTGACCAAAGGTTCCCATACAGCACGGAGAGATTGCAGGAACATTGTAGAATGATTTCATTGAAACATTCTAATATTGCATTTTGATTGCGAAACATTGCTTCAACATTGCTGGAATTGCAGCAACATTAAGATGTCCGTTTTATAAAATATTGCATTAAAACATCCCATTTTTTCAAAATATTCACATAAATATTATTACACCCCATAATTCCAATAAACAAAACAATATTTGTGTAACATTTTAAAACATTTTTCGCAAAAAAAATCTCGGGAATCGTTTTCAGAAATTTCCAAGCGGTCACCCATCTAAGTCGCGACTCTGGTGAACGTTGCTTGATCGACCTCCGCATTTAGTTTACTAAATACGGATGAATAATTATGGATGAGCTAAATTAATATATTATTATACGTGAATATTTTGCTTTGGCTCTTTATTGCCACTACTTTATTAAAAAGTTATGATATTGCAATGTTTCCAGAATATTACTGGCATACCTTGATTAAAAAGACAGATAGAAAACGATAAAAAGTGTCAGAAACCTGATTCAAAACAATAGAATTTTATCGTTTTAAATCAGGTTTTTGACACTTTCTATCGGTTTTCTGTCGGTTTTTTTTATCAGAGTATGCCATGAGATGTGGCAGGCATATTGTTAATTTATGTTTCTGCAATGTCTCCGTAATATTACATTGCAATCTGCAACATTGCAACATTGCTGCAATGTTGCTGCAATTTTCTGTGCTGTATGGGTTAGGTTAGTTTCCTTTTCAACGCGATAACACGTGAGAAAAAAATAGAAAATTTAATCTGTTTTGCACGTTGAGAAAAAAATAAACAAAAAATGAAAAAAAATTTTACTTCCTCCAGAGTAAAGCAAAAATTATAAATACGCTGCATATATTGTACATATTGTATACAGATTACATTTGTGTATTGTATATCTGATTATATAGAAATATGCATTATTTTAATGCATATAAATTATATTTAACTTTCATATGTATATTGCATATAAATCTTTGATATAAAATCTCTGTATACAAAATATGTATCCCTTTTAACACTGATGTTCCCGGGGGTTGAGCTACCTACCGGGCGCGTCTCCGGGTGGCGGATAGGAGAACGGCCGGAGGGCCCCGAGTCCTTCAGGGATAAAATCCTGGGATTAGGGTACCTCCGGTTAGTGGCGGTTATAACTGGTCTCCCAGGTGTAAAACCCTGCGTGGGGTCAGGAAAGCCGCTACCGCGGACCAGCTCCCTAAACCAAGCTGTAAGCTATCGTGGCGATGGCTGCGTGGCACTAAGGGAGCAGTGTCTTGAACGATGCCTCTGGGGCACTAGGCGACACATCAGACTAATAGCCTTACCCACGCATGGGCTCTGTGCGGACCTTTTGTTCCCTAGCTACTCGCGGAGGAACCGCTCTGGTGCGGAGAAAAAGAAGGGTCAAACAGGAACGAGAAAGGTCTTAGTGCGGGACCTCCTCGGGCACCGTGAGCCCACCGGTAGCAACGCCGAGGGAGAGGGAGGGGCACGCCGGCGGCAAACGCCGGAACGACTCCACGGACACTTCCCCTTTGGCGGAAGAACCCGCTAAGAAGCATAGGGATCAACATACTGGGACTTATGCCGAGGCGGCGGATCCTTTAACAAGGGTTATTATCCCCGAGGATTATCCCGAGGAGGAAATCACTGCTGAGCGGCTGGCTCTCTTGAAGCTGACCGTCAGTAGGGCAATTAGTGGGATCTGGGAAGGACCCATTCCATGCTTCTGTCGTACCTTCCTTAGGGGAGGGGCCGCTGTAGTCTTAAACAGGAATGAAGCGTCCCTAATCTGGCTCGCTAAGCTGATGGGGAGCATCTCTCCCTGGAAAAACGCCAAGCTCAAGATAGTGGGCCCGGAAGTGCTTCACAGGCAGCACAGGGCCGTGGTCTGGGTCCCGGGAACTTCCGATGAACCGGCTGCGGTCCTGGAGCGGCTGGGGAGGCAGAATCCTGGACTCAGCACCGAGAGCTGGAAGATTATGGCTGAGAACGTAGAGGCTATCAGGGATGGTAGGAACCTGGTTCTCAGGATTCCAGAGTCTAGCGTCCTTAAGCTGAAAGCGTTGGACTTCAAGCCCTATCTCGGGCTCGACCAAGTCACCTTCAAGGTGAGCGGGACCCAAGGTGGGGATAGGGAAGGCGAGCAGGGGCCCCCTATCAACGAATCGTAAAGTTCGATCGTCCCGGGGTGACCTTTACTCAGATTAACTTGCACCACAGCAAAAGGGCCTCGGCGATTCTGTCGAGGAAACAGGCTGTGGTGCACACAGCCATTTCACTGATACAAGAGCCTTGGCTCGTCCGGGGCCGTATCAGTGGCGTGGCAGCATGCGGGAAGTTATTCAAGTCTCCAACAGCCGAAAAGCCCAGAGCCTGGGTAGCGGTGAAGGGCATTGACGGTCGACTAATCCCACATTTATGTTCCAGAGATGTGGTAGCGGTCGAGTTTGATGTCGCCGATTCCTTGGAAAGCAGGAGGAGGGTGGTGGTGTGCTCCGCGTATTTGTGCTCCACGACGAGGGGGCTCCGCCGCCGCCGGAACCGGTGACCAGACTGGTAGAGTACTGCCAGAGTGAGCGGTTTCCCCTGATAGTGGGGTGCGATGCTAACTCGCACCACACAGTCTGAGGTAGCACGGATACCAACGATAGAGGTAGGAGGCTATTGGAATTTCTAGCGTCGACGGACCTAGAGATTCTTAACAGAGGTAACGAGCCCACCTTTGCACGGCGGTGAAGAGAGAGGTTCTCGATCTTACTGTCTGTTCTAAGTGTATAATCGAGGGACGTGGTCAGATGGAAGGTCTCGCGCGAACCTTCACTGTCAGACCATAGGCAAATAACCTTCAAGCTGGCTTGGGCCAGAGGAGAGGTGGCGATGTTCAGGGACCCCAGAAGGACCGATTGAGACTCCTATCGTGTGGACTTGAAATGCTATCTTGAGGGCTTCCCAAGGAAGCACGGGACCGAGGAGGAACTGGAGCTTTGCGTGGATCATCTGCAGAGGACTCTGGTGAAGAGCTACGAAAAGAACTGCCCGGAGAGGGCGGTTAAGAACTCCAGGGGCAACTCCTGGTGGAGTCCCAAGCTGCAGGAGCTCAGAAGTGCGGCTCGGAGGGCCTGGAATAGGGTCAGGAACACGGGCCCTCCGACTGACTGGGAACTTCACAGAAGGGCCCAGAAAGACTACAGAGACTCTGTGGTAAGGCCTAAGAAAAGAAACTGGAAAAAGTTCTGTAAGTTGGTAGAGCGCGTGCCCGAGACCGCAAGACTATACAGGATTCTAGCCAGAAACCCAGACGCCGTCATAGACTCCATTAGTCTGATGGGACAATGGTGACCGGGGAGCGGTGTCTGATGCACTTGCTGGAGGCCAACTTTCTGGGCTTTCGCAGGGAGCACGGTGATCTGTTCGCCCATGATGCGGCGGGCTCGCGCAGGGCTCATAAAGCGGACTGGGGATTAGCGGCCAGCATTGTCAAGCCCGGAAAAGTGAAATGAGCGATAAACACCTTCAAACCCTTTAAGTCGGCGGGACCAGATCAAGTCTTTCCGGCTCTTCTACAGGAGGGACTGGAGCTGGTCGTGGGACCTCTGACAAGGACTTTGAGGGCATGTTTGGCTCTGGGCCATACGCCTAGCGCATGGAAACTAGCGAGAGTGGTATTCATCCCAAAAGCGGAAAGAGCGAGCTACTCTTCTGCTAAAGACTTCAAAGCGATAAGTCTGACTTCGTTCCTCCTGAAGACGTTGGAGAAATTGGTCGACGCGTATATGAGGGACGTTGTTCTTTCGCGGCGCCCCTTGCACCACGCGCAGCATGCATAGCGCATGGGCTACTCCACGGACGGCTCTTCATGCGACCGTGTCGTTCATTGAGGGGCAGTTGGAGAGAGGCGGCTATGCAGTAGGCACCTTTCTAGATATAGAGGGTGCTTTTAACAACACGCCGCATAAGGTGGTGTATAAAGAAACGTTGCACAGGTGCCGAAAAAACTCGTGGAGTGGATCCGGGGCATGCTAGAGCGACGGGTTATAGCTTCGCTGGGAACAAGGTGGGAAGGTCAGTGGATGGGTGGAGAGGGGGTGTCCCCAGGGTGGAGTGCTCTCTTCACTGTTATGGTGCCTGGTGGTGGATGAGCTGCTCGAGAGGCTGAGTGAAAGGGGCTTCTTTGTGCAGGACTACGCTGATGACGTGGCTCTGCTGGCGCGAGGACCCTTTCTTGAGCCTCTCTTGAAGCTCATGCAGAATGCACTAGGAACGGTAGAGCGGTGGTGCAGAGGGACCAGTTTGTCAGTGAATCCGCTGAAAACAGGGCTCGTTGTTTTCACTCGCAAATATAAAGTGGGCACTATAATAGGGCCCATCTTTGAAGGTACAAGACTAGCCCCAGCTGAATCAGTAAAATATCTAGGAGTGATTCTAGATAAGAAGCTGTCCTGGAGGGAACATCTTGAAAGCCGCTGTAAGAGTCTGTGCTCTTACTTCTGGATGTGCAGAAGAATCGTGGGCCAGACGTGGGGGTTGAATCCCAGGATGGTCTGTACTTGGATCTATACTGCAATATTTGAACTCAGGCTCACTTATGCAGCAGTTGTGTGGTGGCCTAGGGCGCGGAAGAAAGCGGCGGTGGTAGTGCTCGAGCACGTCAGGGTTCTGATTTTAAGAAGGACTCTGGATGCAATGCGAACCACGCCGGTAGCAACCATGGGCATTCTGCTCGGGATTGAACCACTTCACCAGGTGGTGGTGGGGGCTGCGGCAATCGCTGCACACCGACTAACCTGTGAATTGAAATGGAAGGAGGGAACTGCGCACACTAGGTTCCCTAGTGGCGTATTGTCCGATTCCATCTTTGGAATGAGGCAAGATAGGATGCCAGCAGTTTGGGCCTTGGACAAGCGCTTTAAAGTGCAGGTCACAGGGCCCGTGGACTGGGAAGAACCCAGCACACTGGTTCAAGCCTGGGACGGGGACGTCTGGTTTACAGATGTCTCCAAGACGGGTACGAGCTCCGGCGCGGGCATCGTTTGTCGGAAAAGGTGAGTGGCGGAGAGCCTGCCCCTGGACGGGTACGCCACGGTCTTCCAGACGGAGATCGTGGCGATCCTAAGATGTGCCCAACTAGCTCTGGACAGAAAGAAGACAGGTGGGCGTGTAAGAATATCCTCAGACAGCCAAACTGCTATCAATGCACTTGAGGCTCCGATCTGCACTTCGCGGCTGGTCTGGGACTGCAGGAATGCACTGGAGAAGCTGACAAGGGATAAAGAAGTTATTGTGACCTGGATCCCCGGTCACTCGGGGATCGAGGGCAATGAGGAGTCCGATCGGCCAGGGCGAGCATCAAGAATGGAGGTATTTGGGCCGGGACCGGCACTGGGGGTCTTTTTCTGTCTAGGCAGGAGGAGGATCCGGGCCTGGTTACGGAGCGAGCACCTCATGTTTTAAAAAAACAAGCTAGGGACCAAATATCGACAGGCTGGGGCTCTACTGGAGGAAACACCTGGTCAGGGACATAAGGTCTTTGAGCAGAAGAGACGCCAGGCTAGTAGTGCAAATACTCACTGGTCATGGGGCCCTCAATTACCATATGCACAGGCTGGGCCGATCTAATACGGCCGAGTGTAGGGCTTGTGGGGAGGATGAGGAGACAAGTCTCCACATTCTTTGTGATTGTCCGACCTATGCGGAGCTGAAAAAACTGCTAGGCTCGGCGTTTCCCGAGCCAGGGCAAATCAACAGGCTACCTATGGAGAACCTGAGTCTCTTCTGAAGAGAATCGGGGCTCCCGTAAGTGGCGAATGACTGAAGGGAGACACAATGGATAATAGTCTGCGTGCCGTAGGCGGATCTTCGACTTGAGGACCGTCCCCTCAGTTCCATTACCATCATTATCAACACTGATGTTAATGATAACTTGAAAATAAATTGATTGATATATGTAGAGGGTCAAAAATAAAAAACTGTTTCTTTTCAAAATTATAATCAATAATTAGTATTATTTAAAGTATAATTTTTAATATTAAAATTAATTTTTAAAGGAAAAGGTATAGATAATAAATAATTTATAAGGTAATACTAAAAATAATTGAAAATATAATTAAGGTAACAAAGAAAGATATTTTGACTGCTGCTGTATCAATACAAATTGAACCAGAATCCCTTCTACGGTCGCAGCTAGGTCTTGTTTGTGTGATTTTATATACTTTCCTCGAGTTCAATGAACTGCGCGCCGAATTAATTTTCAGTCATAACACAATTCTAAGTTGAACAAGATTAAGTAATATCACGTATTATTAAATATTAACCCTTTTTCCCCCTGAAAAAACTGTAAAAAAATTATTGCGAAAAATATCACTTCAGCCAGGGTTCGTATCTGAGATTTCTCAAATCTCCGGTACGGGTGTCTTAGCCAACTCGACCACTGAGGTTGTGATGATATTTCTCGCAATAATCAATTTAGAATTGTGTTATGACTGAAAATTAATTTGGCGCAGTTCATTGAACTTGAAGAAAGTATAGAAAATTACACAAGTAATACAAGTACGAAGACCTAGCTGTGACCGTAGAAAGCATTCTGGTTCAATTTGAAAATATAATTATTAGCAGAATCATAATAAATAATTAGTATTATTTACAGTATAATTCTTAATATTAGAATTAATCTTAAGGGAAAAAAGTATAGATATTAAATAATTTATGAGATAATAATAAAGATGAAAAAATATAATTATTATAAGTAAGAATAGTCGTATTATTTGTGGAACAAAGGAATTATTTATAAAAAGAAACAATTTAAAAGTGACAATTTAATGTTATGAACTTTTTAACTAATTCTTAAATTATTAAAAATAAATAAACTATAACTTTGGCGTAAATCGAGCCGTGTAAACGTAGTCATTGACGGGCAGTATACATACAAAGATAGAAAAAGAAATTAACATGTGTAAAACAAAGAAGGTAGATTTAGCATACCAACTGGCTAACACTAAATAATTTTACTTTTTACAGTTGGCTCTTTGGTCAACTGTAGCCCTTGCAGAGCAAAGTGAGCGTGGTTTAACCAAACTGCACACACAATGTAATCTTTCCACCATGGATCGGCCCCTACACCTGGGGAAAGGAAAACGAGGAAAGAGAGAGGGAGCGTAGGTTAGACTGAGGCCACACTCAAACGTATGCTTAGTGTGGTTCAACTTCTATCAACTTCTATGTTTTACAAAGGAGAGGAGGTGAAGGAGATACCCTGGTGATATTTCCAGGCTACTCCGTTCTTGAAATTGATCCTCCCGTCGTTGCTATCCCTCTAGCAAACTTATCATTAGTTGTCGCCTAGTAAGCGCGCACTTCGGCTGTCCAGAGCGATCTGTTCGAAAAATGCTCCGCTCGCGCTCCTATTATACCCTCCGTATACGCAAGGGTATGGGTTTCAAAATCTTATCGCAATGATCCCTCACGGACAACGCCAGCCCCCACGTTTGTAGATGTTCGCGCGGGAGCGAGCCATAGAGGTGGAGGGGAAGGGGGGAATTGCCACACGCTAGCGGGCAGGTGCGTCACTGGTCAACTGCACGACCCCGGTAAAGAAAATTCTTTTAAATTTCTAAATTTTATTAAAATTTTTACATATGATATTTGATCAGATGGGTCTGAGATAATAATTATTTAAATATTTGAAAAATAATTTAATACTAAAGAAAAAGTTTTATTGGTACGTAATTAATTTTAAAAATTTAACGCTGTTATTCAAAAATGTTTCTGTTGAGAAATATTGTCGGATGGCGCAAAAAAAAAGAAGAAATTTTTGAACGCCAGACAGCTTATTTAAAGGCTTTTTAGCAAAGATGATTTTAGCCGAATTAAAAAATACTAAATCCAAAAAGAAAAAACTAACAAGAAAAGGAACAGAGATGTTTCCCTTCGATTTTAACAAGCCTTTAATATACTGTACAGATAAAATAGGAAACACGTATCTATTTATAACCGAGTTATGAATAAATAAATTATTATTTTTAAAATATCGTTTATTTAATTTTAATTGTAGAACAGTTGATTGCAATGGTTAATGTATTTTATTGACGAATGTTGAGAAACCCGAAAATTCAGTAAACTTAAAAATATTAGGTGGAAGTAGAATAGTTCACAAAATTATTTTTTGCAAATTACAGCTTAAAGGGATGAAACTTCTCCTTGAAAAAACATGTACCTTTGCAATGGTATTTTATTGACGAATATTGTCAAGAGTAACCTAAAAATTCAGTAAACTTGTAACGATCCACCCCCAAAAATGCATCGTTTCCGGCGAACATCAGTCGGGGGAAGAGCCACTGGGCTATAACTAAAGGCGCCCAAGGCGCCCATTTTTAAACGACTCCATATTCTCGGACCTGGCGGTAAACACCGCCAGAGAAATCATGCCAAACCGTTGCACGCGTCAAGTCGGTGCGCACGCGTAGAAAGCGCGCGGTCTTCCCACTCCGGCGACTTCGCCGTCAAGCGCTGAGAAAATGACGGAGGCAAACGGAGTCGCCGGGTATAAATAGGGCCGCGTGCTATGAACAACCCGCCTTTTCCCATCAGCCAGCATCACCACCTAATCCGCTGCGCTGATATTCCGGAAAACCAGTAGTCGAAAGTTTTTAGCCGCGGCGGAGGTACTCCGCCTTTCGATAACTTCTTGCCTTTCCGCACCTTCGAGAACGCGAGCATGGGACTCTCGGCTAAGGTTTTTGGCGTGAGGAAGGTCCTCGTCTTGCTCTCTTCGCGCTTGGAGATCTCCTCTCTTCTGAGGAACGCCGGAAAACGGAACCGCCGAGTTCAGGGTTTTGGTCGAGGTACTCGACGCGTTTTCTTGGCATCCAACCGCCATCACTCACCGCACGCACGCACGCGGCCGGCCAGCCGTCCAGCCGATTCGCGCACCGCGAGAATTGCGCCGTAGGCCCCGCCCACCGCATCGTAAAAGTCTCGAGAGCGCGCCCGCGTAAGACGCTGCCTATACACACATTATGGCGGCTCCATTGGCAAGAGCCAATCAGATTACTAGTTTGAGTACCAGCCTTATGCTGGATAAAGAGAATGGTTTTAGGAACGAGCGAGAGGTTTTCAGAAAGGAGAGATATGTACATCAAGAGAATAATAAAGAGCTTTTGATACGTGTCCCAAGCATTCTGAACATATAGCTCTGAATCCCTTCCGATCGTTCACTGAGTCAAGTCATAAGTAGCAACAATCGTTCCGCAATACGTTACAATTGGTGACCCCGCCCAAAAACACAGCATTTTGTGTAATTCTATACACTTCGAGTAACCTAACCAAGATGCCTACCGATAACGAGGGAGAGACCCAAGGCAATGCTGGAGGAAATAGCGCGCACATTTTCTCCGGGCGCATCGCAAAATTGCCCCCGTTTTGGAAGGAGGAACCCGACCTTTGGTTCCTGCAGGTCGAGGCGGCGTTCGGAATTGCCGGAATAGTACGGGATGAAACCAAATATCAATACATCATCGCCCACGCCGACCCATTGTTCCTACCGCATATAACGAGCCTTCTTCGTCAACCTCCTGCAGAAAATAAATATGAGACTCTCAAACAGCGTGTCCTCGGAGCTTTTACTGAGTCAGAGGAAGTTAAGCTTCGCAAGGTATTACAGGGTCAACAACTCGGTGAGTCAAAGCCAACGCATTTTCTACAAAAAATCAGAAACTTGGCGCCTGTACACGTTAGTGACTCAATCATTAAATCTATGTTCCTCGAGCAAATTCCGCATCAGCTACGACAAATCCTAGTAGCAAATACAGATCAGGACCTGGACGCCTTAGCCGCTCTAGCTGATAAGCTCATGGAATTCTCAAATCCGGCACGCCTCGTCGTGCAGCAAGTTAATCAGGCAGACCCTGACTCGTCCACGGATAGCACCCTTGCTGCAATCATAAGGCGCCTAGATAAAATCGAAGCCCGCTTCACCAAAGCCAAGTGAAACAATAGAAGCCGCAGTGCATCACGTCCACGAACAAGCTCTGAAAGTAAGCAAAAGTCTGACAAATACTGTTTTTATCATCACAGATTCGAAAACGCGCAGAAGTGTTCTCCGCCATGCTCTTGGAAACAACCAACGCCCAAAGCATTGGAAAACTAGTATCCTCGCCCCGAATCGAGACGGCCGAAGGCGAGAACTCACAAAAACGTCTCGTCATCACTGACAGAAGCAGCGGACTACGCCTTCTCATTGACTCCGGCGCCGACATATCAGTTCTGCCAAAATCCTTCGCCGGAAAAACAATTTCGCCAGCGAAATTTAAGCTTTTCGCAGCAAATGGATCCACCATCGAAACCTTCGGAGAAAAACTCGTCACACTCGATTTAGGAATACGCAGACCAATCAAATGGATGTTCACCATCGCAAACGTGCCGCAACCTATCATTGGAGCGGATCTGATCTCACAACACGGCTTGCTCATCGATCTTAAAGGCAAGAAGATTATTAATAGTCACACTAATCTCTCTTCACCTGCAATCTTCTCGCAATCCCGTGTACCAAGTGTCTCAACGATTAACAATCAACATTGTTATCGAGACATTTTGAAGGAATTCAACGACATCACAGTGCCTCGCCAATTCAACAAAGGAGCAGTCCACGGTGTTTACCATCACATTCTTACCAGTGGTCCTCCCGTCGCTCAGCGAGCACGTCGGCTATCGCCTGAGAAACTACGCCAGGTAAAAGCGGAGTTTGAATTCATGATGGCTCAAGGAATCTGTCAACCGTCAACAAGCCAATGGGCAAGTCCACTCCATATGGTTCCGAAAAAGGACGGACATTGGAGACCATGCGGCGATTACCGCCGTTTGAACGCCATCACCATTCCGGACAGATACCCGATCGCCCATATTCACGACTTCTCTTATCGACTCCACGGGTGCAACATCTTCACAACGTTAGACCTCACGCGAGCGTACTACCAGATCCCGGTGGCCCCGGAGGACGTTTCTGAGACAGCCGTGATCACGCCGTTCGGCCTATTTGAATTCAAGGTGATGACATTCGGACTGTGTAATGCAGCCCAATCTTTTCAACGGTTTATAGACACAGCGCTAAGAGGATTAGGTTTTTTATACGTCTATATTGACGATATTATAATAGCTTCTCGAGACGCCGAAGAACACTTAAGACATTTAAGATTGGTGTTTGAAAGACTTCGCAAATTCGGCATCACAATCAATCTAAGCAAATGCATCTTCGGAGCGTCAGAAGTTCATTACCTGGGCTATCGCATTTCAAAAGACGGCACTCAGCCTTTACCCGACCGCATTACTGCGGTTCAACAATTTCCAAAGCCAAAAACGTTTAAAGATCTCCGTAAATTCTTGAGTATTATTAATTTTTATCGACGTTTCCTGAAAAATGCCGCATCAGTTCAAACATATCTACACGCTCTGCTCGCTGGAACAAAGAAAAACAGCAACTCTAACATCAACTGGACTCAAGAAGCTACAAAAGCTTTTCACGATTGTAAGACAAATTTAGCGAATGTTACCTTACTCCATCATCCAAAGGAAGGTGCCACACTCGCGCTTTCTTGTGACGCTTCTAACAGTGCTATGGGAGCTACATTGGAGCAGTATAACAATCAACAATGGGAGCCCTTGGGATTCTATTCAAAAAGATTCTCCAAGGCTCAGCAAAACTACAGCACTTACGATCGAGAGCTTCAAGCAATCTTTAGTGGCCTGAAATTCTTTCAGCATCTTGTTGAGGGTAGGAAGTTGGTGATTAAAACCGATCACAAGCCTATTACTTACGCCTTTAAACAAAAGTCAGAAAAAGCGTCACTTCGACAACTTCGACAACTCGATTTTATCAGTCAATTCACCACGCATATAGTCCATGTTTCAGGAGCTGATAATATTGTTGCTGACGCCTTCTCCCGCATCGACACTATTGCCATGCCAGTCACTGTCTCCACACAGGAGCTGGCAGCTGCGCAGCAAAAAGACCAAGAACTTCCAGACCTTCTCCGTTCTCCAAGAGCGCTCGACTTACGCCGAATCAGGATCGACAATACCGATTCAGCGTTGTATTGCGACGTGTCTACACAGGAGATACATCCTTACGTGCCGCAAAGTTTACGAAAGCGCATATTCGACATGGCACACGGACTCTCGCATCCTAGCGGCCGAGCCACGAGGAAGATCATCCAAAAGAAATTCGTTTGGCCGGCTATGGCTAAGGACATCGCAGATTTAGCCCGCACCTGCTTACTCTGCCAGAAAAGCAAAATAAGTAGGCACACCAAATTACCCCCCGAGCATATCGAAATGCCCAACGATCGTTTCGCCCACGTGCATTTGGATATCGTCGGTCCCTTGCAACCATCACGAGGGTATCGATACTGTCTAACGATGATAGATCGTTTCACTCGGTGGCCGGAGGCGATCCCAATTAAAGATATTACCGCTGATGCTGTCGCAGAAGTGTTTTATTCACAATGGATTTCCCGCTTTGGGGTTCCCGCGACAATCACCTCGGATCAGGGATCCCAATTTGAGGCTTTACTGTTCCGAGCGCTTACACATCTGGTCGGTTGCAAGAAGACGAGAACTACGGCTTATCACCCATCTGCAAATGGGTTGATTGAACGCTGGCATAGATCCCTCAAAGCGTCAATCATGTGCCACAATTCCACGCAATGAGTTGACGTTCTCTCCACGGTCCTTCTGGGATTACGCTCAAGTTTGAAAGAGGATATCAATGCTACGACCGCTGAACTGGTTTACGGTACAACGCTTCGCCTACCAGGAGAATTTTTTATTAACGAAGAGATGCCTGCAGACCCAGAGATTTTCGTCGAGAAATTCCGCAAACACATGCAACAGGTACGGCCCTCGCCAACTGCATTCCATGACCGAAGAAAGGCATTCAGTCACAAAACTCTGTACACTTGTACACACGCCTTCCTAAGAGTCGACGCCGTCAAAAAGCCGTTACAGCACCCCTACGATGGTCCCTACAAGATTATAGAACGACTATCGGATCGAGATTTCGCATTGCTTATCAACAACGAGAAAGTCGCAGTAAACGTTGAACGTCTAAAACCAGCTTTCATCGAAACCACAGTCGAGGACGAGCCCATTCCAAGCTCACAACACCCGACGGAAGAACAACCCTCAACCTCAACAACCATTCCAGGAGAACGCCCACCTTCAGCACCGAAAACTTACTCAGGACCTAGACTTAAGGGTAAAAAGAAAACTGTATCTTTCATATTTTAATATTTCCACTTTTTCACATTTCTATTTTTATTGTAACGCTTGTTCATTAGTTAGTTTTTTTAATAACACATAATTCTTTACAGATAAAATGTAATATTTATTTCATTTCATGTCAAGTTGTCACTTACATTATATCTTATTAGACAAAGTTATTTCGTAACTGTAACCCAGTTACTCGGAGGGGAGTCCTATGGCGGCTCCATTGGCAAGAGCCAATTAGATTACTAGTTTGAGTACCAGCCTTATGCTGGATAAAGAGAGTGGTTTTAGGAACAAGCGAGAGGTTTTCAGAAAGGAGAGATATGTACATCAAGAGAATAATAAAGAGTTTTTGATACGTGTCCCAAGCATTCTGAACATATAGCTCTGAATCCCTTCCGATCGTTCACTGAGTCAAGTCATAAGTAGCAACAATCGTTCCGCAATACGCTACAACATTCCGCTAACTGGCGACATCTCGCATGTAAATAAATCCGTTTTAAATATTTGCGTTTTAAACCTGTCCATCCGCGCGCATATTATTTTCTGTAACTTGCTCTTTCTCTTATAATGAAATAAATGTGTTTGTTACGTATTAAAAACCGCCGCATAGTCACTAAACACACCGGGAGACAGGAATTCTTTCCTGTCTCCCGATTGAACCTCTTCTATCGCACCGTTCCGGCGAGCTAATCCGCGCGAAGAAAAACGGTACATTACAAACTTAAAAATATTATGTGCAAGTACAATAGTTTACAAAATTACTTTTTGCTCATACCAAATTACAGCTTTAGGGGATGGAATCACTCATGTACATTTTTTTCAAGGAGTGATTTCATCCCCTAAAACTGTAATTTGATACAAGCAAAAAATAATTTTGTGAACTATTCTACTTGCACACAATATTTTTAAGTTTACTAAATTTTTGGGTTTTCCAACATTCATCAATAGAATACATTGACCATTGCAATTAACTATGCTGTAGTCAAAATTAAATAAACAATATTTTGCAAAAATACTAATTTATCTAAATAATGTAAAAACGGCAAATACGAGTCAGGCGTGGTGAATAGTGCGCGTAAGAGAGTCTCAAATAATTGAGTTATCACATGTAAAATTTTCTTAATTTAATACAATTTAATAATTAATCTAATCATAACTTGTTTTTAATTGTACAAAGTATTAGGTACATACTTTGATATCGCCAACATTATTTGACTTATTTTAGCAGTCGTTTTCAAAAAACTTATTATTATTTTCTTATTTCAATTATTATTACTATTATTTTTTTTTAAAAACTTATATTTTAATATTTATTGTACTATACTGATTTGTCTTTAAAGCTCTTTCACGTAATACGCGATTAGCGATACGTATGAGACGAATCTATTCCAATGCGGAAAAATCGAGCGCACGAACAGATATGTATAGCGTGCATACATAAGGAGTTTGTTATTATTTTTCAAGAATGGTACATCGGAAAGACACTTTGTTATATATGACTGGATTCGTATAAAGATAAGCTTTAATTCTGTCATTAAAATATTTGAAAATTTTTAGAAATAAATATGAAGTGGTGGCGGAAGTATAAAAATATAATTGAAAACATTTTTTTTTAATTATTAATGTAAAGTACTTTTCGAGCTATTCAACTTTTATTCAGAACATTTTTCTTTATCTCTTATAGTTTCGACGATACACGCTTCGAAAGAAAAAAAATCAATTTTTTTTAAAGGGACCCTTTAAAAGTGAGATTGTGCACGTATAAAAAAATACGTGTCCCTTATTTTGATCTGTACTACAACGTATTAAACGCTCGTCAAAATCGAAGGGGGACACTTTCATAGTACAGGACGGGTGCGCGTACCATACGTTATGGGATGGTTTTTAATTATTTTTGGAAAATGGAAATGTTGCATCATAACTTTATCATATACCGTTAAATTTGTAATAAAATAAGCTTTATTTTGGCTATAAAAAAAAATAAAAATTTTGAAAAGTAAGTAAGTAGTGGGAAAAAGTATAACAAAAATAAAAAAAAAATTTTTTTTCACTGTTATAAAGTAGTCTTCGAGACATTCAACTTTCACTTAAAACGTTTTTCTCTATCTCTTATAGTTTCAACGATATATGCTTCAAAAGAATAAAATCGATTTTCTTTAAAGGGATGTGTCACCCCCTTAAACTGAAATTGGGCACGAACAAAAAATATTTCTGTGTTATGGATAAACTCTTCTATGTGTACATAAAATTTTAGAATTTTTTGAATTTTTGGGTTTGCAAACCTTCCTTAAGAGTTGGTCCCCTATCGACCAATTGTGCGGTTTCCAATTGTGCGGTGTTTAATCGTTAAGTGTCCAAACGGGATACGCTCTTTTATAAAAGTGATAAAAAATACTATGGTTAATTATAACGTGATCAAACAAGACACTTCCATACTGATGAACAGCAAATTATGTAACAGATAAAATAAAAGATGGGCAAAATCTGTAGCAGCGTACTTGGTACACCCGTTTTTTTAATATAACTAATATCATTAAAGTTATCTTTTATAACGATTTAGTAATAACGTTATAATTTTTCACAATAATAATGTCAGGAATAGAAAATTTTTTTGAAAAAAAATTTGTTGTACCGTTACCCTCTATTCATTAAAAACTTTATAAATTTTTCATATACAGGGTGATTCAAAATAACTAGTTGTCCTTTAAGGGACGTATTCCTGATCGAATTCTAAAACGATTTTTTTTGGCAAAAATTTGACAGAGGCTTAGATTTCAAGATATAAGCCGATTTAAGTTAGCGTATCACGAGTCGAATATAGAAGGTATGCAGGGGCGGCGCACTCACCGTTACGCGCGGATGTGCGTATGTGCGTGCGTGCGTGCGTGCGTGGATGTATCTGGGGGTCTATTCTCGAAAAATATCGCATACAAAAATATACAAAAATATAGTATGCGTTACATATATTATAGAGTTCCCTAGTATTTTCGTATGCGATATTTTTCGAGAATAGGCCCCCTGTGTGCACATGCGTATGATGTAAGGGTGTCGTCACATGGGGCGTAACTTGCGTAAGCATAACATGCATATTCTAGTAATTTACTAGAATACGTTATGCCATTCTGAGGTCGGCATTCACATGGTGCGTATTTCGTAGAATTGCAAGAAATGCATAACTAATACAACCAATTGCTGATTTTTTTTGTATTTTCTAAGAAATGTTATTAAACGAATTTGCGATTGGTGGTTGCAACTTATACCTCTCGAAAAGTACGCCTCATAGGGAACCGATGCTTTTCATACTTGTATGTATAAACGGAAATTATAATCTCTGGGGACATATCTCATTTAAAATATATTTTTATTTTTTATTTTAAATTGTCATTGCAATCAGCCATAAGTATTATTGTATTGCACTATAATTCCAAAGACTTTAGGGTCGTGGAATATAGCAGCATATATTTACTATTTCACGAAGTACTAATTAATGGAATTATTTTTTAATTAATAGTTTTTTTTATTTAAATTTCAAATATTAAGAAAAAATTATACCTTGTACTCAATAAAATTAGAAATAAACTATTGCTAGATGCAATTAATGTAATTTGTCACAAAATATAATTCCGCTATTGAATTACATCGTTAGTATATTATACTGATAACAATATGTTCTAACTTAAAAATTATATAAACTCAATAAATTATGTTGCTATATATAATTTAAAAAATAATAATTTCTCCGGTTATTAAATTAAAATCGTTATTTAAATCAAATCTCAATCCTCAATAATTTATTACTTTAATAAATTACTTTTTTTTTAATGAAAAGAATAATTCATAATTACATCTGTTTCCACAGCAGACAAAATTGTTCAAACAACTGTATGCTTACAATTTTGTGATCCAAAATGAAAACGAATTGCCACTTGCCCAAAGACGTTATATACGTATTATCAATGAAAGAGGAGCTGTGATAAATGGTGCATTGTAAGAAGTAAATAATGCTGGCAGTATTAATGTCCATTTCCGACTTGCCTCTAGAATTCGATATGACTTCGCTTTATATTTTGAAAATATTGGGGCAGTACCAAATAATTAATTAAATTTTTAATTTAATTATCTACTAATTAAGAAATAAGTCTGTAATCGATAATTACGGATTTGTTTGATTAATAATTAAATATACAATCCTCAATTAACAACTAAACTAATTAAGAGTTAAAATTATAATTCTCAATTATATATTATTAATAATTAATAAATAAACTTTTAATTTTCAATTACAACTAAAGTAAATTAACAATTGGATTTTAATTATTAATTATACAGCCTGCATTTGATAATTAAGTTTTTAATTCTTAATTACGCGGCTTCTTCAATTAAAAATTAAATTTTTAATCGTTAATTATTACTAAACTAATTGATAAATCAATTTTAATTGTTAATTATAAGTGTAACAACTAACAAATAAATTTTTAATTTTTAATTACACGGTTTCTGCAATTAAGAATTAAATTTTTAATTGTTAATTATAACTAAATTAATTGATAAATAAATTTTAATTGTTACTTATAAGTGTACAATTGACAAATAAATTTTTAATTACATCTTCTGCAAATACAAATAAAAGTTTTATTCTTTAGTTATACTGGGCCTGTAATTAAGAAATAATTAAATTTGTATTTTTTAACTTCCATAACTAACAAAAAAATTGTCATGAGTGTCCGGATTTGATTCTCCTTGAAATATGTTGTTAAACAGGAAAATTTAAGAGAGAGGGTAAAACACCCTTTTGAAGAATAACGATACTTTTGTTTCGGGACAAATATCGTCGAATGTATAAGAGACAGAAAAAAATTTTTTTAATTGTACGGTTTAAAGAGTACTTTAAAGCTGTAAAAGAAAATTTTGTTTCGTTTAACAAAATATCGCCACCACCCAGTTTTTTTTCAAATTAAAAAATTTTTTTACTGCTTAATAAAAGGTTATATTTTTCCAAATCTAACCATATACAACAAAAGTATCTTACAAAATACCATTTTTGAAAATTAATTTTACCATAAACGTCTCTGTATACGTTATCTCTGCTCATATGCGTAAGTAATTACTTCGAATCGTTAAACAATAAGACGTAATTCGATAAATGAGGCTGCGATTGATATATCCAGCAATATAGATTATAAATAGTATTAAAAATTATAGTTTTTACTATTTCTTTTTAGTTTGGTAGGCAGAACTCGATCTTTTTCGTAATCTATAAAGCATGGAAATGGACATCTTTTTAGTGGTCTCAACATTTTTGTAGGAGGACATTTGTCCCAAAGATCGCTTCACGTGTACTGTAGGCACTTCTGAACCCAAATTGTAAGTCATCTAAATCCCATTCACACTTTGACCTTATGCGAGCGTGGGTTATGCGGAGGAATGTTTTCAGCATATGGCTCATGAAGCTGATCAGACGGAAATCCGCGCAACTTTTTGACCTTTGCTTCTTCAAAATGGTTACAAACGTTGATATCAGCCATTCTTTTGGTATTACCCCAGTGTTGTATATTCTATTGAATAGTCTTAGTATCTTAGTCTATTGTCTCCATGTTGTCCTCGACTATCAATTTTATTAGTTTTATTGGAATCTCATCTGGTTCCGCGGCTTTCCCACTCCTGGCGGATGCGATGGCATGCAACAGCTTTGATTTGAATATGATATGGCCGTCCGACTGCACCCCGTCGACTCGGATATCCGATTTAGTGTCTTCAAAAAGCCCGGCAACATACTTTTGCCAAGTACGTTTAATCTTGCTCTCCTCCAAGATAGCCTTGTTCTTCTCATCGCATATAGACACGGGTACACGTCTTTTATATAAACCTGCCACTTTCTTCACTTTGCTATGAATATTAAACGAGTCGTGCTTTGATATAAGGCACTCTAGTTCCTCGTACTTCTCCTTCATTCAATTTTGTTTTGCTATCCTGTTTTCCTTTTTGATCAAGATTTGTATCTTCTTGTATTCTTCCTGTTTACTCTTGAGCAGTCGTCATCTGTCCATCAGGTCCATAATGTCGTTTGTCATCTACGATTTCCTCTTGTCTCGAGGGTTTCAGATGTTGTTCGCTGGTCTCAAGGAGAGCCTATTTTACTTTGGTCCACTACGTATTTACGTCCGTAGTGTTTATTTTTTTTTATTCGACTCAGTTTCCTATTGAGGTCAAGTGCGGCGCTTTTTCTTATTTCAGCTTCGTAGCTTCGAGACATCAATTATCTTGACGGCAATTTCTCTTCTGACACACTTTAGTCTTAGCGTTAGGTCCGCCACCAACGGGTAGTGATCCGATCCAATATCCGCTTTGGGGTACATTTTGATACTCCTTATCATGTTTTTCAAACGTTGGTTTATCAGTACGTAATTAATCTGGTTCCTTACTGGCTCCGGGCTGCTCGCCCCATCAAGAGGCGATTTCCAGGTGTAGAGGCGACGCTTTGATAGTTTGTACCATGTATTGGTCACTACCATTTTTGCCATCTTTTGGCAAAATTTGAACAGCCTATCACCTCTCTCATTGTTCTCCCCCAAGTTGTGATTACCAACAATATCAGCTTTTCTTCCCTGCCCTATTCTGGCATTAAAGTCCCCCATAACTACGTTAACGTTGTCACTTTGCCAGCCCTGAAGTATGTCTTTAATGGAGTCATACAAGACTTCTACATCATCATCGTATCTTTTTTCCGAGGTAAGAGCGTAGATCTGTAGATTAATATCAAATGGCTGTCCATGCAATTGGAGCAGCACGGCTCTGTCCGAGATGGGTACAATTTCTTTTACATATTTGACAAACTCCGAGTCAACCAAGATTCCAACTCCGTTGCTGTGTCGCCAGTTACCTTCAGCACTTCCCCAAAAGTACAGGGTTCGTGGGCACACGTGCCTACTCCTGGCCATCTTAGCTCACTTGTTGTCATAAACTTAATTTTTATTCTTTCCATTTCTTTGATCTCATTGTTGAGTTTTCCCGCAGCGAAAAGGCTTCTAACGTTCCAGGTGGATATACGCAAATTGGACTTCACTACTTTGAGCCGGCAGATTATATACACCCTTTGCCCATCTAAGGACTGCCCGGGACTAAGAGCTGTGTTACGTCTGACGTTCAAAATTTTTTTTTGTTTTTTTTTTCTCACGCCATCCGATAATATTCGTAGTCAGTAGTCGGGTCGGCCTTCGCAATCGACAGTCTGATACTGGCTTTATCGCGCCGCTAGCCGCGACTGCCTTTGGTGATCGACTGGCAGTCCCAGCATGCGATGGGCACAGACAGTACATTCGCCGAACTTTACTGATTTTTATTTTGGTAACTATTGCGAATAATGATAAATGGTAGACTTTTCTTCTCAATTTTACCTGCTCTATCAACCCACGAAAGCATAAGTAATAATTATCAAACATCTAATATGTAATACAAAAGAATAAATAAAATTAAATTTTTTTACAAAAAATATATAATATATTGATAAAAATTACTGCTTTTTCTAATTTATTAAACAAATAAAGTAAAAAAAATTATTTTGGTTTCGATTATAGCCTGGAAAAAATTTCCGCGTGAGAACGGCAATGGATACGCGCGAGCAGCGATGAATCCCGCTCTAAACTTCTTGTTCTCCCGTTTTCTTATTAGAAATTTCTTAATATAAAGTTAAATAACAATAATTTATTATTATTGCTCTTATTGAATTAATTAATTAAACAATGAATTATTAGGAGCTTTAGACAGCCTAACTGATTCTTATTGCTAACAATTGTACATATTACTTGTATTTATAAAGTACCAGATAACCAAGTTAGATTCAGCACATCGGGCAAATTAATGCATTGCATATGTTGTTGTGAATTTGCAAGCAATTTGCTGGCTACAAAATTTAACGTAAAACTGAGTCAGCAACAGGAGAGCAAAAACACAACATCAGTTAATGAAATGTTAAAAGCAAACATTTATTAATAATAACATATCACGTTGACAGCAAACTGTCGGCTCATCATGAGCTTGCATTCGTATATATCATAATGACAGCAATATGTCATCAAAATGATGTCACGTATGATATCAAAAGTTTAATACAAGAAGTAGAATATTTGGTGAATATTGTTAAAGATTCTAAATTGCAGTTTATTATCCACAATTTGGTGACATGACAATATTCGGTCCCGCCGTGTGTAAAATCCCACGCGAACAAGTGAGTGCTGGCGCTACCACTAGGCGTCCACGCCGCGGGGGATTTCTCGTGAGTCAAGTGCGGCCACAGGCGTTATATTGGCGCCACCGCGGCCGACTCTCTAATTCATATCATGATTCGTACTTCAGTGAGCCTTTAGGAGCTACGTGTTGTAACATCGAGACGAATACTCGCTCTCATTCTTTTAAAACATGACGTGTGTATGAGTATAGAACGCTGTTCTACATAAAATTTTATATCTTTGGTGTAGAAATCCCAATCGATTTGAATTACTTTTTTTTTAAATCGATTTTAATCGCACATTTTCGGCAGGGAAGTATCTTGAGACTATATTAATATTCTGGTGAAAGAATTTTGCAAATATTGCAGCAGATATATATAAATTTCTTGCAAGAATTTAACTGCAGAATCTTTAAGAAGAATTGAGTATGAGAAAGCAGATCATAACGTTCTGTTCTCTCGATCTAGAATTTTTCAAGAATCTGCTGCAAGATTTACTGCAGTCTTGCAGAAAATTACTACTAGAATAATAATCAAATTGCTGATAACAAAGTTTCACGTGTAGATATCATGTATGATGATGACTTGCTAACATTTTGATATCAAACACATCAGTTGAATGTAGTGCACGCATGATAACAATTTGCTGGCAATTTGCTGAATTTAAATGAAGACTTTAATGATGTCAGAACAATAGACAGTTTGTAGAAACACCTTGGTTCTAGTTTGATGAAATTGAATGCGGAATAAGTGACAGCAAAATGTCATCTGATTACGGTCATTTGGCTATCAGGATATTGATACATTACAATTTTCAAATGTAATCGACAAATGTTTTGACCTATTTAGTTTAGCTTTCTACAGTATCGATCAATATAAACAATGTAACACTGTAAGTGATGACATAGTATATCATTTCTCCTACTCTTTATTTACTACTACAAATTTTCCTTATGTTGCAATCACGTTAATATAATGACAACGCTAATTCCCTCGTAGATAAGGCAACTTGAAAGCCACAGAAAGGAAACTGTTTTCCAAGCAACTGAAGGATAATAAGCGTACGGAACTTATTATAATATACAATTTTCAATAATTTAGTATAAAGTCGCATGCGTTTCCGACAATATCATAAACAAAATCAAAAGCCGCTTTTCTCAATAAGTATGCCAACTTAGCAATGCACTTTTATCTAATTGAAAGCAACATGTGGAAAATTTGAATTGTTACTATCTAACGTAAATCTTACCTATGTTTTTTTTTTACATCAACAAAAACGAGGATGTTGTCTGCGTCGATTTGCCTTCTATATCTTAATAAAGTTCCAGCATTTGAATCAATAAAGCCTTCATCAGCCACATGGGAGAAGACAAATCCTTCAGCCCTAATAAATTGTAATCCTGCAGCTTTGGCAACCGCGATCGCTTCCTTATTACATCCTGCGAGAATCTACATTGAACAATAATATTCGGCTGATTAAATAAACTTAATAACTATTTGATTAAAAATAATCTAAGAATTAAATATGATGTGTTAATTTAACAATAAAACTGCAGGAATGATTTCAATGACTCACCAATTTTAATGACTTTGACAATTTGTTGGCCTAAGTAGCAATAAAAAAATTTTAACTTTTGCTCTCTTATTTGTAAAACGTTATTGGTAAAAAGTTAATCATTTTTCCAATTTTAGTGATACAGTATACATTTTTTATGGATATTTTACTAAATATTAAAAAATAAAAGTATTACGTTAACTAATTATGATAAATATTAGACAGAATTATTTATTTTATTGATATTTTAAGATATTAAATACATATTTTTTATAACATTAAGAAAAACGTGTATTCTTTCAATTAATTGCATTACCATTTCGGACAAACAATGTTAATATCAACGTGATTAATCGCGATAAATATTACACGTGGATTAGATTATATCTTTTAAATTTCGCCTATAAGAAGGTCGAAAACCTTTCAGGTAGACCTCTCTTGGTTAAGAAATACATTTACATTATCAGCTTTGTTTGTTAACAATTATTTATAACTCGAGTGAACGGCTAAAGATCATTCAGGATCATGACCTTGACAGCTTATATCAAGGTCATTAAAATCGGCGAGGCTTCTATTATACAATTTTACCAATCTAGTTTTTAACATAAAGAGTAATAAAACAATTAAAAGACATTACAAACACTAAGAAACAATATTAATAAAAAAATGTTATATATTTTACTAAATATTTGTTATACTCAAAAATGCTTTATACATACAGGGTGATTCAGAACGACCCATGTGTCCCTGTAAAGACGTGTTAGGGGCACACGGGTAAGCGCCCGCGTCGGACGGTTAGTTGCGCCGCCTTTGTCTACCATGTGTACACGGTCCGTGATTCGCTAACTTTATCCTATTATTATTCAAAAAGTAAGCGTCGGACAAAATTTTTGTACAGGAAAAATCGTCTCAGAATATATTCAAGAACACGTTTTTACAAAGACACATGGGTCGTTCTGAATCACCCTGTATACAGGATGTCCCAAAAAAACTCGGATCCCCTTTTAAGAGCGGATTCTTTGGAACATTCTAAAAGAAAAATTCTAATACAAAAATGTCGAGAATATAATGGTTTTCAAATTATTTTCAATTGAAGTTTACGAATCACAGAGTTGACATTTCGCGCGCTCAGGCATGGTGACATGACAAGGTACTACAAGGGTACTTCTTGACACTGAGGTAGTCATATAAATAGTGACGTTTTTGTTAAGAAATTATTTCTATAGGAAACATATTTATACATTACATATGCATAATTAATGTTTTCAACTATATATATCGGGCGCACCAAGTACGCTGCTGCTAAAGATTTTGTCCATCTTTGTTTTTATCTGTCACATAATTCGCTGCTCATCGGTAAGAGAATGTTCCATGTGATCACGTTGCGACTGACCACAGCTATTTCGAGCGACTGGTGCCTAGAGTTTTTCCACTCTTTAACACTGTAAGTGGCTGGTGGTCAATCGCAACGTGGGCAAAAGACTCCCACCCTATTAGTAATAAATATACTTGAAATAATTTTGATTTCACTTCTCTTTGATAATATTATACTTTGATTTTATCCATTGCAGTTTTGGTTTGATTGGGTTTAATTCGGTTTTATCCATTGCTGTTTTGGCATATTACAAAAGAAATATACTTGGCGCTTTTCTTACATTTTTTTTTCCTTAATCGCTTCTTGTAATCTATCCAGTTATGAACAGAAGAGGTCTAAATTAATTGTTAGGCCATGTGGTAACACTTCATAATGGACGACTCCCTTCCAATTCCACCATACACACAGCATCACTTTATTTGTCGTCAAATCAGGCTTTGAAGTCGTTTGTGTGGTTCGCCGCGCTTACCCCATGATCTTTTACAAACGGTATTCTTGTATATTACCCATTTCCATCTCCCGTAATGATTTCCTTCAAAAATGGATCAATTTTGTTGCGTTTTAGTAGTGTTTCATTGATAGAAATTTGGTCAATCAAATTTCTTTGCGTTAATTTATGTGGCACCCAAACATCAAGTTTGTTTGCGTAGCTAACCTTTTTCAAATGATTCCAAATTATCACATGGTTGAGTCATAATGCATTGACTATGTCCTGACAGCTTGCATGTCGATCTTGCTCGACCAGTTGCAAAATTTGATCGACGTTTCAGTGACTAACCGACCCAAACGAGGTCTATCTGTGACATCAAAATTTCCGGAACGAAATCAAACAAACCACTCCTGCGTCCTACGTTTACTTACAGCATCAATGCCGTAAACTTCACAAATTTTTCGGGAACGTCCCAGTTGCGCACAGAATAAATCGGACACAGCAAGTTGAACGAAACGGACACAGTGACAATTGGACACAGTAGGAAACGGACATACGGTGGTTGCAGTGGGACACAGTGACAATTGGACACAGTAAGAAACGGACACAGTGACAATCGGACACAGTAAGAAACGGACACAGTGACAATCGGACACAGTAAAAAACGGACACAGTGACAATCGGACACAGTAAGAAACGGACACAGTGTCAATCGGACACAGTAAGAAACGGACACAGTGTCAATCGGACACAGTAAGAAACGGACACAGTGTCAATCGGACACAGTGTCAATCGGACACAGTGTCAATCGGACACAGTAGGAAACGGACACACGGTGGTTGCAATCGGACACAGTAGGAAACGGACACACGGTGGTTGCAATCGGACACAGTAGGAAACGGACACACGGTGGTTGCAATCGGACACATATGTTCCGTGAGTTAGGAAAACTGTCACGGAACATATGTGTCCGATTGCAACCACCGTGTGTCCGTTTCCTACTGTGTCCGATTGCAACCACCGTGTGTCCGTTTCCTACTGTGTCCGATTGACACTGTGTCCGATTGACACTGTGTCCGTTTCTTACTGTGTCCGATTGACACTGTGTCCGTTTCTTACTGTGTCCGATTGTCACTGTGTCCGTTTCTTACTGTGTCCGATTGTCACTGTGTCCGTTTCTTACTGTGACCGATTGTCACTGTGTCCGTTTCTTACTGTGTCCGATTGTCACTGTGTCCCACTGCAACCACCGTGTGTCCGTTTCCTACTGTGTCCAATTGTCACTGTGTCCGTTTCGTTCAACTTGCTGTGTCCGATTTATTCTGTGCGCAACTGGGACTCACTCAATTTTTTTGCATGTTTGTGCTACGTTTTTGCCTTTTTTGTAGTAAAAAAGCTTCACATAATATATTTCTTCAGAAATTTCACTCATTTTTAAACCAATATAACTTTTGACACGATTAATGAATTACCAAACTTTGTTTACAAAAAATATAACCTAAAATATCATCTTCCAGACGCGCGTTCGTTTGATACAATCCAATTAATGTTGCCCGATATTTGATCATCAACACCATCTAGTGACAAAAACCGCGGATACTTTTTAAATGACCCAATATATACAGGGTGTCCCAAAAAGGTCGGGACACCTAAATATCTTGGGAAATATAAGTTTTGCAGAAAAATGTTTCAGGCAAAAGTTGCATGGTTTTGAGGGGAACATAAGATGGTCATTAATTTGACCTTGAATAGTTGCTTGGAGATCACCTTTGAAAGACACCTTTAATTTTTTTATGAGACTGCCAACTTTTTATTACATATTCTTGTAGCTTATCTTAAGACCTTCCCAAAACACTACAAGAAAATTTATTTTTGTTGAGTACTTTCCGAGTTGTGAGGCTTGAAAGCTACGGTGTACTGTAACTTTCAAGCGTCACAACTCGGAAAGTACTTAACAAAAATAAATTTTCTTGTACTGTTTTCGAAAAGTCTCGAAATAAGCTACAAGAATATGCAACAAAAAATACAGATTGTTAGAAAAATACCGATACCCTTTAATTAGCGAACTACCGATACTCTAATATTGTATTTTTTATTGCACATTCTTGTAGCTTATTTTGAGTCTTCTCCAAAACACTACAAGAAAGTTTATTTCTGTTAAGTACTTTCCGAGTTGTGACGCTTAAAAGTTACAGTACACCATAGCTTTCAAGCCTAACAACTCGAAAAGTACTCAACGAAAATAAACTTACTTATAGTGTTTTAAAAAGTTCTTGAGATAAACTACAAGAATATGTAATAAAAAATAGGCAGTCCTATTTAAAAAATTGAAGGTGTTCTTTACGTGACCTTCAAGCAACTGTTAAAGGTCAAATTAATGACACCATCTTATGTCCCCCTAGAAATCATATAACTTTTGTCTGAAATATTTTTGTCTACTGGGTTTAGTTTTTGAAATATTTGAAAAAATAGAGAACACTTTTCAGACACCAAAAATTAGGCTATTTTCAAATAACTGTAGCTCGATGAAAAATCACTGCAGATAAAAAATAAAAAAAGCATTTTGACGCTTGAAGTTTCAACTTTAACGCTGAATGGACAGATTTTCAAAGTTTTTTTAACTTTTTTGTCTTATGCAGTAAAAAGACACATCTTGTTTTGTTTTTTAAAATTTCGTATTTTTGACACTTTGCAGCTTGACAAAAAAATTTTTTTTTTAACAATTTAAACAAAGCTTTATAAACTAAAACATTATGCCCATAGAATGCTTTTTTTTTCAATTTTTTTACGATTTTTTTTTATCGAGTTACGCAGTTTTGAAGCTAAACCTGCATTTTTCACAAATGATATTTGTACTCCGTGAAAAATCATCGTAGACAAAAAATGAGAAAAGCATTTTAATACTATCAATAGTTCTTAAAAATTTTTTCAATTTTTCAGTGCTATGCTCCAAAAAAGATACACTGCTTTTCCTTAACTCTTAAACACACCGATCGCGATCCTGTAAAATACGGAAACACATTTTTGGGTTTGGGAGACTTTTTCAATTTTGAGAAGCTATAACTTTGATTACAATCAATATTTTTCTACAATTTTTTTTTTAAACGAAAGTTCAAAATCTCAGGAGTGTGACTGCACAATCGGCATTGCCAAAAAATAATTTATTGTAAAGTTATAAAGGAACAACCATTAAGCAAAAATGAGAAATTGATCAAAAATCCACTTTTCCTTCAAAAAATCATATCTTTGCAACAAAAAACTGTAACGACCTGTCTTTTTCCGCGCACGGGGCGGCGTGAGTTCGGCGGACGAGGACGCGGACTGAGGTCGCCAAGAGAACTAGACTGTTTTTGTTGGAAAGAAATCAGCAAATCTTTATTTCGCGTAGCGGTTAGTACAAAATAACAGCGTGGCGTTCTGGCCACGGCGCACGGACGGACGGATGGCGGTGACGCTTGGACGGACAAAACTTATGCGCGGAAATTACGCGCGGACGGACAAACGGAAATCAGAACGCGCGTGCGGACGGACGGTATGTACACGCGAGATTCGGAACGGTCGGATTTTAAACGCGGTATCGTACACGGTGTTTATTTACAGGTGCGCGGGATTCCGAGCCGAGATTCTCGGAACTCGGAATCCTTGTTGACGCGCCTTGCCGAAGGCCGCGGCCACGGCCGTAAATGACGCGCGCGCGGTACAGCTGTACTCCGGCCCGATCGCGACGCGCTGCGGTTAATACCGCGATGTTCGGCGGTGGTAAATCGAGTAAAAACAGTGTATCCTTTTTGGGCCATAGCACTGAGAAATTGAGAAAATTTTTGAAAACTATCGAAGCATTAAAATACTTTTCTCATTTTTTGTCTACGATGATTTTTCACGGAGTACGAATATCTTTTGTAAAAATGCAGGTTTAGCTTCAAAATTGCGTAACTCGGTCAAAAAAAAATCGTAAATTTTAAAATCAAGAAATTAAAAAAAAATCATTCTGTAGGCAAAATGTTGTAGTTTATAGATCTTTGTTTGAATTGTTAAAAAAAATTCTTTAGTCGATCTGCAAAGTGTCAAAAATACAAAATTTTAAAGAACAGAACAAAGTGTCCTTTTTTACTTCATAAGACAAAGAAATGAAAAAAACTTTAAAAATTTGTCCATTCAGCGTTAAACTTGAAATTTCAAGCGTCAAAATGTTTTATTCATTTTTTATCTGTTTTGATTTTTCGCCGAGCTACAGCCATTTGAAAATAGCCTAATTTTTGGTGTCTGGAAAGTGTTCCCTATTTTTTGTTGACGAGTGTGTGTGTGTGTGTGTGTGTGTGTGTGTGTGTGTGTGTGTGTGTGTGTATATATATATATATATATATATATATATATACACACACACACTCAGATAACAAGTTTCCCGCATATTGCTATCAATTTGAAAAAAATAAGTTGTCATCTTTTTTGGGAAAACGGCTTCCAATTTTGCGTAAAATATTGCCAACAACGCATGCTAGGTATGCGACTTTATAACAAGTTACTGTAAATTATATAATAATAAGTTCTGTACGCTATTGCTCTTCAGTTGCCTGAAAACAATTTCTCTTTTATTGCTTTTAAGTTGCCGTGTACGAAGGGATTAGCATCTTCATTATAGCAACGTGATTGCAATCAAAAGAAAATTTGTGGTAGTAAATATTTGTAATAAATGTATTGCTATCTGGTTATATACAGGGTGTCCAAAATAGAACCTACCGCTTTCAGAACATAGAGAAGATGAAAAAGGATAAAAAAAGTTGTAACGTTCGACTTTTTTCGTAATTGCGAATTAACTCGCCAGTTTCGGTGTTCGAGAAAAGAAACCTCTGACTTGTTAGGAAAAATAAAAAATAATTTATTTTTACAAAATTTAAAACTCCTACACTCTGTGATATAAAACATAAAATTTATTAGAAAAAGACAGAAGGTGACACCTTCGGAACACATGTTTCCCGGTGCGCTTTATACTCGCGGATAAACTTAAATTTATATCATACGCGGTATCGGAATCTTATAACTAAACGCTTAAACAATAAACTTTTAAAAGAAACGCGGCGGAAAATTTCTTTGGCACTGTAAGGCAACAAGGTGGTAATTGTTTGAATCCAATACCTATACAGTTTCAGCATGCTTTTAAAAAACTTTTCAATGTGAAAGAGTAACACCAAAAAGACCTGTTCTTGGCTCATTTCTTGGACCTTGAATTTCAAACTTTTCTTTATTCCAAATAGTACTATATAATAAAACATTAATCTCAGAGAAATTTTAAGATGAGCATAAGCGTGGTTCCGGAGATATGAAGAGTTGAAAGTTGTGACAATGCACCCCCGGAAAATGCATTGCCCCGGCGAACAGCAGCCGAAAAAAAACCGCTGGGCTATAACCGGACACATCGCGGGTGTCCATTTTTTAATGTACACAGCAGAAACCGCTTGGCGGCGATCACTGCCAGACGCGCCGAGCCATCGCACGTGCTAAGTACGCGCGCACGCGTACTCGGAAGACACGCCGTCTTTCCTACCCCGACGACTCCGCCGTCCAGCGCCGAAAAATATCGGAGGCATACGGCGTCGCCGAATATAAATAAAGCCGTTTCTCGGAGAGACAGCGACTCCGTCATCAGCCAGCATCTCTTTCCGATCCGCTGCGCTCGTGAATACTTCACTCACTAAGTCAGAACAAACGGTCGAAGCGTACTTGGTCGCGACGCGAGAGTACTCGGCCTCCGACGATTATCCTTTCGAGTTTGGTCCGTCCAGAAAATGGAATACCCGTGAGCAGCTAAAGCGTCTTGGCCAGCGACCGGGATTCCCGACTCCTGGAGGGATAACATCCTCGTAAATCTCGCGACACCTACAACACCGAAATCGCCGTGTTCGGAGTCCCAGGTCAAGGTTCTTGACAAGGTGTTGCGGTTCCAAACCTATTGGCAACGATCCCGTCGCTTCCGCCATCGCACGAGGGAAATCGTGCCGCCCGCGAAACGTACGGAATCGAGCTAGTTCGCGGACGTATGGTGGGCCACACCTACCCTGTTACGCACTTAAAAGCTTTGCGTGCAAGAAACCGCATCCGCAATCTACCTCTGCCATCACTCTACGCGATCCGCGTATGTAAATACTTATTTGTAAATACTCTGTACATAATTACCGTCCGTCCAGTTACCCCGCAAATTTAGTGTACTGGGAATCGTCACCGTTACTTGCTTCATTGTATCTACTGAATCCGTTTAAAATATATGTTTTTTAGTATTAAATACACGCTTAGTACTTCACTGTTACTGCTCGCCTTTCCTTCTCTCGTTACGAACCATTTCCGCGGCCTCGAGCTGAGAAAACCGACGAGCAAATCCGTGAGCGAAAAATCGATAAATTATAAAGTGATGATTTCTCATAACACAGGGCGCTATTTTTAGACTTCTTTTTTGTTGTTTGAATAAAAGTTACCATTTTCCATGTATTTTTGCGTGCTGAACACGAATTTGGTAAGCAAATTGCTCTATCACGTCATATTTCTTAGAAAAGTGTCAAAAATGATCATTTTTACCTCTATGTATTTTTACTCACTATGCCATTAAAAAAATCTATTTCTATCTATCTAAAAATCTAACACTCACATTAAAAGAACACCTGTGAGAAGCAAGGGGACTCACATTAGAAAAGCACTTCAATCTGTGAGAGGCAAGAGGACTTACAATAACCTTTAAACACATAAGTGGGTCTGAGAGATCCCATATGAAGTTTCGAACGCTTGCTGTGTGAAGACGGAATGAGATAGGAGGTTTGAACCAGGATGTAAAAAAGGTTTGAAATCTCCTCTCTTGATTGATATGGTGAATCAACTTTTTTGGTCAACTAGAATTCGGACGGGACGGTAGTAAAGTTTTGTTAGGGTTAATGGGACCCACATAGTGTGTGAGTAAAATTTTTTTATGAGTAATCTTATATAAAAAAAAAACTGGACAAAACACGTTCACAGGTCCGTTCGCGTATGTTACTCTGTCTGAAGTTAAAATACTATAGTGCCTTGAAAAAGAAAACTTCTGCATAGGGTCCGAAATATATTATAAAACACATCAATTTTCAATTTTAGACACCTTTAGTTTATCAAAAATACCTCATAATCGCTTTGTTACGTAAGTATAGTTTTTAATAGAAATGGCAGTAACATAATTTTTTTTTTTTTTTTTTGAAAATATGACTCTTTAGTTTTAAAATGCCGTATTGTAAAGTTCTTAAAAATTTTTTGTTGCAAAGATATAATTTAAAAAAATGGATTTTTAGACATCCAAAAATATCTCATATTTTTCTTGTTATATAATTATACTTTTTAAAAGAAATGACGATAACATAATTTTTTTTTAAGTATGACTCTTAAACTTTAAAATGCCGTATTTGAAAGTTCTTAAAAGTTTTTTGTTGCGGAGATATGATTTTTTAAAGGAAAAGAGGATTTTTGAAAAATTTCTAATTTTTCCTTAATGGTTTTTCTTTTACAATTTAACAACAAATCATTTTTCGGCAATATCAATTATGCAGTCATATTTCTGAGATTCTGAACTTTCATGTGAAAAAAGTTTATTAAAAAATGTTGATTAGAACCAAAGTTATAACTTCTCAAAATTGAAAATGTCTCCGACCCAAAAATGTGTTTACGTATTTTACGAGATCAATGTGTTTAAGGGTTAAGAAAGCACTTCAATCTGTGAGAAGCAAGGAAACTTTCAATAGAAAAGCATCTCGATCGATGAAAGGCGGTGTCACATGTAACTTCAACTTCATCTATCTCGAGAAGTTTTCATACTAGACGAAAACTGAGGTCATATTTCAATCCGGGATAAAAATCCATAAGAAACAATGTTTCACTTCGTTATGTATATATTTTTTAGATCAATTTTTAGATAGATAGAAATAGATTTTTTTAACGTCAAAATGAGGTAAAAATAATCTTTTTTGACATTTTTCTAAGAAATCTGACGTGATAGAGCAATTTGCTTACCAGATTCGTGTCCAGCGCACAAAAATACAATGGAAAATGGTAACTTTGAATTTTATTCAAACAACAGAAAAAAAGTCTAAAAACGGCGCCCTGTATTATGAGAAACCATCACTTTCAACTATTATTTACGGAACCGCGCTTATGCTCATCTTAAAATTTCTCTAGGATTAATGTTCCATTATATAGTACTATTTGACATAAAAGAAAGTTTAAGGTCCAAAAAATAGGCCAAATTTGGTTACTCTTTTTATAATACTCAGATGCACAGAATAATAGCAAAGATAAAGATCAAATGTTAAGTGTTATTAATAGTAGAACACCATATTTCAATGCATATATAGAAATTATGTCATCTCCGCCGCTCAAAATTTTAAATATCCCAAATCGTGATTACTATGATATGAATCTGTCAGAGGAAAATGCATTTAAATACATATGTGAATATTTAACCAAAAAATTCATTTATGTCATGCATGTACAGTGCGGTGCAACGATTCGAAGGGTCATAGTAGATGGCTGACTTACCAACACCACAATCTAGCATACATTGTATATGTTAGACTGTGGCGTCGGTAAGTCAGCCATCTACTATGACCCTTCGAATCATTGCACTGCACTGTACATAATATGTAAATGAAAATAAGACTGTATTAGATGATACTACCTTATATTGTTCTTTTAGAAGTTATGTTAATGAGCAGGACAATCAATTTGGAAATTTGCACGTAGCTGTGGGGTTTTCACAGTAAAAATGATTTATTAAAAAATAAAATACAAGTTGTCAGTACACGAGCCTCTCCGCGTAAGCTGCGGATAAAGATTGAGGATCCATGGGTTCGCACTTAGGCCCGTGGCTCGCTCGGAAAAGGGTTTCTGGTCGCAAAAAATCTCGGACTGCACGGAGCCAGTCTTGGGAGTTTTCCACGACCGTTTTCTCTTTTATTGCTATCAGATGCTTTCTTATTGCTATCACATTGAGCACTTGGTAACAATGCAAAAGATGCCTCGCTTGGCAACAACGGAAAATATATATAAGCCTACATAGCAAACAATAATTTTTGTTCTTATATACATTAATTGGAAAAAATCTTTGTGACAAATTTTGAAAATAATTGTTTTAACAAAAATATTGCCGGCTATTTATATCAACTTGCGTAAACTGTCGTTTTTAAACTGCCATCTCCAGCTTTTCATGTAAATTTTTTAATAAAACTGTTTCTACATATGCGTATTTATTACACATTATCTGAACATAATAAATCTTGTGAAAGTGTAAATAAAAAAAAATATGAAACTTGTAAATATTTTACATCTATAATTTTTATTCTAATTTTATTATTTTTATATATTCACAATCTTATTTTTATAATATGCATTTGTGTGTTAACTGTTTTTTTCATTCATATGTGTGTTAACTGTTTCTTTCATTCTTGCTATTGCGTTATTTTTATTTGAATAAGTGTATGCGTTTTTCTTTCTTTTTTTCTCTATCTGTTATTCATACTGAGATGAAAATGTTTATTTTATTGCATATTGTGTGCTGCGATATAATTTATGGTATAGTTTATTAAATATGTATAGGTATATAATTATATAATTGTTTGTAATCTTTAATTATTTCTATAGGACTGAATATTTAAACCAAGACAAAAATTGAAGAAAAAAATTAAATTAAATTTCATTGTAATTAATAATACAGCTTTTTGTAATTAATAATATAGCTTTTCTCTTTCTTTTTTTTCTTCTTCTCTGATTCATACTGAAGTTGGCTGAGTAGTTGAGATATGGGCAATAGATAGATAAAAAAGGAAAAGTTAAAAGTTTACAATTTATGGCTTACAATATTAATATTATATAATAAATATTAAATTAATTTTAACTTTATAGTTTTATAAGTATCATAAATTTTAGAGAATGTTATATTGCGTACATCAGCTTTTCTATTAAATTATTATATTATTTTTATCTTTTTAACAGTATTTACAATAATTTATACTAAAAATAATTGTAATTACTTTTAAATTCATTTTAATTTACTATTTTTTAACAATGTTAAACAATTAATGGTAATACGAACATAGGCTTATCGATAACACAGGCTAACAAATTTAAACTTTTTGTTTGGTGCCGCCATTTTGAAGCTTGATTCTAAAAGATTTTGAATCGCTGAAAACGAATCTGAAATCCGTTTTTACCCATCAGCTACAGTTTTTTAAATAAGCGTTAAATAATCCTTTTTAAAAATTTGTATACCTTGTAATTTTTTAGTGATAGAAAAATAATTATATCGAGGTTTAAAATATGGCATTTTTACTCAGGAAATCCCCCACAATACTAATATTATTTTTATGATACCAAAAAAATATTAATATACAAGCCACAAAGCAAAAACTTGAATAATATCGTGAAAAAAATGCCAAAAATAGCAAAATTTTGAACAAAAAAACCAATTTCCTCGGCCAAAAAAATCTAAAAAAATATTTAACCATTTAGGGTTATAGCTGTATGTTTCTAGTTTAAATCTTTTTTTGAAAAATTAATTTCTAACCATTTGTTAAAAAGTTATTAAATTTAAAGCGACATGCCGCATACCGCTGTGCGCGGGTCTTTCCACGTCAATCGGGTCGCTCTGCCGCCGAAGGTGGTTAAAGGTAAAATGAATGAATTAGCTCATAAAATTAGAGTAAAAATATATATTCTTGAAGGTCGTGTTTCAAAATCAAAATGGCGATTTCAATATGACGGATGTAAAATCTAATAAAATGTAATTAAATTTTCGTAAAAAGTGGTAATATGGTGTTTCGGCACGTGCTCTTCGCAGTGGAAGGAAGAAACAGAAAGGCTAAGTATTGGTTTACTGTCACTCTTAACTTTATTTGTCCGTTAACAATTACAATGTTCGTCTATTAACACAGTGCTTTAAGTTTCAGGTGATAGGAGCAAGCGACTCCTCGACTCGCGGAATTTGTCGCGATACGTCGCACCGTCAGCGACAAATTCACTAAACGACGTCTCTCGTGAAAAAGTCTGCAGCCCGCGCAAATTCGGCGCTTATATAACGTCTGTGCCTCTGGATCTCTCTTGAAGCTTCGAGAAGCTTCCAGAACGCTCTCGCTCTTCCAGAGCAGAAGTGAGTCTGCAAAGATGAGATGAAATCCAGAAACACAGACCGTTTGAAAGCTTCGTTTTGATTCAATTGGCCTCTCGCTCCCCGATCGCCTGGCGCAAGCAAATCGCGGGCTCCGAGTTCGTTTTCGGTGATGTGATTTGTTCGCGCGCGAGATATCGACACTTGCGATCGGTGCGAGCGCGCACCGATACACATCGATTGTGTGTACTAGCATCGCGCTCCGTATTCGCTGCTTGAGTCAGCGCGAGACGGACGCAATGTTCGAACAAGGCTTTCGGTGCCTCGTGATTTAGCCGGATTCCGAACATATGGAGTATTTGAGATCACTGAATCCAAATATAATGTCAAATTATTAAAAAATATTGCAAAAATGTAACAAAAAATATTTTAATAACCAAACAAATTTTACATTTTTATGATATTTTCAAATTAGCGACTTTGAAAGCATAGATACGAATCCAAACAAATCCGATATTTTAAACTTTCTCCAATTATTTAATAATTGGAAATAATGAATCTAATATAACAAATCTAAAGTAAGAAAAATACATAATTGACTTACTTAGAAAAAGTTGATAGTTTACTATAAGAATAGTTTATTTAAAAAAATGTTCAATTGTGTTGCTTGTAAATCCCGCTCTCTGTCGAACCCAGAGTCACGAAACGAGGATGTGGCAGTTGTTGAATCCGTATTTTTTTTTTCCAATTCTTTTTAAATATTTTTGTTTTTTTTTGTATATGATCAGTTATTGATCAACAGCTAAAAAGTTTTTTTTATAGGATTTTCTAGAGTGAGATTTATAATATTCCTGCTGAAAGTTCCAGCAGTAATCAGCCATCATGTGGATATCCCGCCTTCCCTGATATCCTGCCTTCCATAGTTTTTATATCCTGATGGAATCTTTCTCCTTGTTCATCGCTAAAATCGCCAAAGTTTTGTGGAAAGCGATCTAAGTGGCTGTGCAGGTAATAAATTTTAACGCTCATGTGACAGCCAAGTTTATTAAAATTAGTGAGCATATTGTCTACCAATTCACCATAGTTATTTGCTTTATTATTGCCAAGAAAGTGTTTGACAATTAAAACAAGTAAAAATCAGGGAGATTTAATTTTGTTTATTGAATCTGTAAAATGTGGATTTTTTATAAGTTATCTTATCTTGGGACCATCAAAAATACCTGCTTTTAATTTTTCCAAGCTCAGTGCCAGGGAATTTGCTTATTAAGTAGTTAAAGCATAAACTGTCTTTGTTCAAAGCCTTTACAAATTGTTTCATCAGGCCTAGCTTTATATGTAATGGTGGCAGGATGATTTTTTTTCTGTCAACCAACGATTCTTTAATAATATTGTATTTTCCAACTACTATGTTCTTTCTTAAAAGCCATTTTTTTCTGATCCAGTGATCATGTTTGGTCCTGCTATCCCAAAGACATAAAAAGCACGGATATTTTATATAGCCACTTTGCTGACCAAGGAGAAAGTTCAGCATTTTTAGGTCTACACAAACAACCCACTGATGTTCTGAGTATTTTATCTTTTCTAATACTAGAAAAATTGATTCATACTCTTCTTTTATCTTTGTAGAGTAACCAATTGGAATGGAACCATATCTATTGCCGTTATGTAATAAAATACATTTTAAACTTTGCTTCGAGCTATCAATAAAAAGACGCCAATCGTTTGGATTGTACTCTATTACCCCTAATTTGTTTAAAATATTTTTTATATCATTGCAAAACACTAGGTTCTGTTCATAAGAGAAGAATGGCAAAAAATCCTTTCCTCTGGTACGATAAAATGTAATTTTTGTTCCAGAATGGAGTAAATTCTTTTCGCTTAGCCTAGAAGTCAGTAATTCGGAAAACTCTTTTGAAAGGTTTAAATCCTTGATGAGATCACTGAGCTCTTGTGTAAAGCGTTGGATATTTTCTGAAGATGCTACAAAATCTTCGTCTCTTTCTTCACTTTTTTTATTATGTATATCATAGCTCATGCTCGATTTGCCAATATCTTCTGAGAGCTGTGATAGGTGATCTAAAGAAGGAACGGGTTCCACCTTTGACTCTACAATAGGTCGTCTTGCTGAATCAACATCAGGATATAGCCACTTGCTTTGATTATTGCGATTAATACCATTAATGTTTACAAGACAAAAATAACAATCATCTACATGATTTTCTGGTTCCCTCTAAATCATTGGTATTGTAAATTTCAGGCAACTTCTCTTTCCATTTGTCCATTGCCGCAAATGCTCCTTGCAAATTTGCATATAATATGAAGAGCCCACGATTTATCTTGGTGTCTAAGCTGGACATGAAAATAATCAAGATATGCCTTCTTTACAAACTCACAAATAGGTTTCCTATATTCTTTCAGAATGTATTCACCACAAATGTAGCAAAAGACATTTGGATTATTCAAGCAGCTTTTTTGTGAGGAAGCCATGACTTTACTCAATATATCAAAATTAAGTACTCTCTAAATTTTATAAAATAAAATGTCAAAATTTTTAGAATAAAATTGAGCCTGTGATGTATCACTCTTATTAAAATAAAACATTTCACTCAAAAATTGCACAGACTAAATTTTCACTATTTTAGACATTTTACTGTAAGAAATTTAGAAAGGATACTATATAATTTATTGTATATAACCAATAGCATTTAGAAAATCGCGGCAGCATATGTATCAAAAAATGATGTACCTCTCTCAACTAACATATTATCTCGCGCTCCTTATATCCAGTGGTTGCAATATTTGACTTACGAGAACGCCGCCGCCTAGTGGCGTGCAGCCGCAATTACTTTTAATTCCACGTGATGGATTAAAATAGAATTTAAAAAATTTCTGATATTTTAATTGGATAGAAATTGATTTAAAAAATCAGAATTTTTATTCGGCATGGATCAAAAGAATCCATTTTTAATTCATTTCAATCCATTTCCGAATGCTGAGAACCAGATGTAAAATATATTTACAATATAAAATCTATATATGACAAAATCAAATCTGCATTGTATAAGCTAGATTATAGATATAGATATAGATATAGATATAGATTGTACTCAAAACAATATACAATATTTATAGAACCTGTTGCAATAATATATAAAATTAAAAATGTAAGAAAACGTTAATATACAGAATTGGGCAAAAGTCCGGCAACGTTCAAATATCTCGAAAAGGATCAACTATAGCGAAAAATATGTAAGTAGCAAAGTTGTATGGTTTAATAAAATGTACCTAATGATGGTTAAAAATTTGATCTTGGGTGGAAGATGAAGATCATATAAAGGTCAAATTGAATTTTTTAAATAAAACTGCCTACTTTTTATTATATAATCTTATAGCTCATCTCGAGACTTTTCTAAAACACTATAAATAAATGTTTTTTTATTTAATATTTTTCGAGTTAAAAGACTTGAAAGTACCGCCAGCATTAGCATAACTCAAGGTGCACCGCGTGGAGGTTGCACGGTCGGATTTGCAACTCGTGTGTGTGTGTGTGCGTGCGTGCGTGCGTGCGTGCGTGCGTGCGTGCGTGCGTGCGTGCGTGCGTGCGTGCGTGCGTGCGTGCGTGCGTGCGTGCGTGCGTGCGTGCGTGCGTGCGTGCGTGCGTGCGTGCGTGCGTGTGTGTGTAGCAGCAGAGATTAGGACCTCACAGTTCGTCACTTTCGCGGTTAGTTACTCCAAACCCTCTCTGCTGTGTGTAAGTGATACACCTTTGAAAATATTATTTTCCACTTTCTCAATTAATCAAGTATTCAAAACGTCTTCCTTCTACCGTTTGACAATGAGTTAAATGCTCATAGAAATTATTGATCACATTTCTTATTTGTTCTAAAGTGATTAGAGATGTTTCCTGTGTTATTTGGTTGCTAAGGTCTTCCAAATTACGTGGTTTTGTCGCAGCATAAACCTTACTTTTGAGATGTCCCCAAAGAAAATAATCAAGAGGAGACAAATCAGGTGATCTAGCAGGCCATTCAATGGTACCTCTCCTACCTATTCACCGATTAAGAATACCACGGTTTAGAAGTTCTCGAATTCTTACTACGTAATGAAAGCGAATGAAGAACTAAGCCGAGCTTATCGTTTAGCTCAAAACGCGAAAAACAAAGTTATTTTATTTTTGTTTTTCTCCTGTGTTTACATTTTTTAGGCTCCCAGCAGAGTTGATGATGATTCGCTCTCATCAGACACGCTTATTCATTCACGACGTAATATCACACGTACTCAGTCGAAACTCGCGCATATCCGCGTTTCACAATTACGCTTTTCAGTCGATTCGGTTTTTGTATTTTAAAAACGAGTCGCGCTATCTTGCATCTCACTCTGTCTTTTCTCTTTTTCTTCCAATTACAATTTCTTTTTCGAAAATGTTGATTGAAAAAGAAAGAATAATGCTGCTTACTTATCGAGGATTTGGAAACCGCACTAGATCATATCAAGAAATAGTTGAACTATTCAATGCTACATATCCTAATCGCAATCTTATTTCTAAATCCACCGTTCAGAAGACAGTGATACGTTTTCACGAAACAGGAACAATTAAAGACCGAGTTTGCAGCGGAAGGCCAAAATCCGCAACAAATAATGATGATAGTTTGAATGTTTTACAATCATTTCAAGAAAATCCTCATTTATCTGTGCCTAAAGCAGCGCAAGCACATAATGTCAGTTTCAGGAGCGTTAGAAGGATTTTAAAAAGGCAAAAATATCATTCTTATAATGATCACTCAAGAACTTATGGAAAACAATTGTGAGAGAAGAATTCAATTTTGTGAAGAAATGATGCATCAAAGTAATGAGGCTGATTTTTTTAATTATGTTGTTTTTTTCTGACAAAACCACATTTGAAATAAAGGGTGCTGTTAATCGTCACAATTGTAGATATTGGAGTGATGACAATCCACATTGGATAAGTGATCTTCGCACACAGTATCCACAAAAATTGAATGTCTGTGCAGGAATCTGTTGCAGTATTATTGGCTCATTTTTTATAGATGGTAATTTGAATGCTGAAAAACATGAAAACTTATTGCGAGATCATATTATACCAGAAATTGAAAAATTTATTTGACGCAAACATATAAAGCGTGTGGTTCCAGCAAGATGGAGGAGGACTTCATTATGCAGTAAGAATTTGAGAACTTCTAAACAGTGGTTTTCCTAATCGATAGATAGGTAGGAGAGGTACCATTAAATGGCCTGCTAGATCACCTGATTTGTCTCCCCTTGATTATTTTCTTTGGGGACATCTTAAAAGTAAGGTTTATGCGACAAAACCACGTAATTTAGAAGACCACAGCAATCGAATAACACAGGAAACATCTCTGATCACTTTAGAACAAATAAGAAATGAGATCAATAATTTCTATGAGCGTTTAGCTCATTGTCAAACGGTAGAAGAAAGACATTTTGAACATTTGATTAATTGAGAAAGTGGGAAATGATATTTTCAGAGGTACGAGGTGTGTTCAAAAAGTATCGCGAATTTTGTGTTTTTTCAAAAATTATTTATTTATTCATAAATATCTATTTTGTCCCCTACAAAGTAATCCCCATGAGATATTATACACTTGTGCCAACGGTTTTTCCAATCTTCGAAGCACTTCAAAAAATCATTTTTTTTTATCTTGTTCAGCTCCTCCTTCGATGCCGTCTTTATCTCGTCAAACGTAGCGTAACGTCGTCCTTTCATGGGCCTCTTCAGTTTAGGGAACAAGAAAAAGTCACAGGGGGCCAGATCTGGGGAATACGGTGGCTGCGGCATCATTAGTGTGTTGTTTTTGGCCAAAAAGTCGCGCACAAGCAACGATGTGTGAGCAGGGGCGTTATCGTGGTGCAAAAGCCAATTTTTGTTCTTCCACAAATCCGGGCGTTTCTGGCGGATTGCTTCGCGCAAATTGCGCATAACTTGCAGGTAATATTCCTTATTGACCGTTCTACCCTGTGGCAAGAACTCATGATGCACCACGCCCCTGCAATCGAAGAAAACTGTCAGCAAAACTTTCACATTCGACCGAACTTGGCGCGCTTTTTTCGGTCTTGGTTCGTGCGGCAGCTTCCATTGAGATGATTGAGCTTTGGTTTCCACGTCATAACCATAAACCCACGATTCGTCACCAGTTATGACCCTCTGGAGCAAATTTGGGTCGTCGCGGACAGAGTCCAACATCTCATTAGCAATGTTCATGCGATGCTGTTTTTGGTCGCAATTGAGCAATTTTGGTACGAATTTCGCGGCGACCCGTCTCATGCCCAAATCATTGATAAAAATCGAATGGCACGAGCCAATCGATATGTTTAGGTCCTCAGCAACTTCTCTAACGGTGATTCGACGATTGGCCAATACCATTTTCTCCACTTCATTAATTTTTTCGTCTGTTGTTGAAGTGCTCGGGCGTCCGGCACGCTCTTCGTCGTTCACATCTTCTCGGCCTTCTGAGAACATTTTGTACCACCGATAAACGTTGCTTCGGTCCAAGGTAGCTTCTCCGTATGCCACAGTCAACATTCGGAATGCATCCGCGCACTTAATTTCGTTTTTCACACAAAATTTGATACAGGCTCTTTGATCCATTTTTTTGAATAGGTAAAAATCGAAGACGATCCAAAACACGTGCAAGCAAAGCAGCTGTCAACAATTAAGTGAACATTCAAAATGGCCGAGCTTGTCGGCATAAGTGAGAGACATGAGTACCAACATAACGCCACAAAAAGATCGAAATTCGAATATACGTAACCCGCGAAAATTCAAAATTCGCGATACTTTTTGAACACACCTCGTATATCACTTACACACCGCAGAGAGGGTTTGGAGTCACTAAATACAGCGGAAGTAACGAACCGTGGGGTCCTAATCTCTGCTGCTGCACGCACGCACGCACGCACGCACGCACGCACGCACGCACGCACGCACGCACGCACGCACACACACACACACACACACACACACACACACACACACACACACACACACACACACACACGAGGTGCAAATCCGACCGTGCAACCTCCACGCGGTGCACCTTGGATTATGCTAATGTCGGCGGTACTGTAACTTTCAAGTCTTGTAACTCAAAAATACTTAATGAAAAAACATTTATTTATAGTGTTTTAGAAAGGTCTTGAGATAAGCTATAAGATTATGTAATAAAAAGTAGGCAGTTCTATTTAAAAAATTTAATTTGACCTTTATATGATCTTTGTCTTCCATCCAAGGTCAAATTTTTAGCCATCATTAGGTACATTTTATTAAACCCTACAACTTTGCTACTTAGATATTTTTTGCTATAGTTGATCCTTTTCGAGATATTTGACTGTTGCCGGACTTTTGCCCAACCCTGTATAAAATACTATTTAAAATGTAAAAGAAATTAAATACGAAGTAAACAATTGCCACGTTTTCGTTTCATGACTCCGAGTTTGATAAAGAGCGGGAATTATGAGCAATATAATTGAGAAAACTTTTTAATAAATTGTTTTTACATTAACTCATCAATTTTCTGTAAGTCAACTATGTATTTTTTATGGTTCAGATATGCTATATTTGATTTTTTATTTCCAACTTTAATTTAAACAATTAGGAGAAATTTTAAGATATCGGATTTGTTTGGATTTGTATCCATGCTTTCAAAGTCGTTAACTTAAAAATATTATAAAAATATAAAATTTGTTCGGTTCTTAAAGCATTTTTTGTAACATTTTTGCAATATTCTTTATATTTTTTTATAAACTGAAATTATATTCAGATTCAGTGATCTTAAAAACCCCATATTACAACTTTACGGAAATTTAATTACATTTTATTAGTTTTCCTATCCGCCATTTTAAATTTTTAAATGGAATACAGAACTTTCAAGAATACATATTTTTATTTTAATTTTATGAGCTAATCCATTTATTTTACCCATTTTCGGCGACAGAGCGACCCAATTGACGTGGAAAGACCCGCGCACAGCGGTATGCGGCATGTCGCTTTAAATTTAATAACTTTTTAACAAATGGTCGAAAATTAATTTTTCAAAAAAAGATTTAAACTAGAAACATACAGCTATAAACCCTAAATAGTCAAATATTTTTTAAGATTTTTTTGGCCGAGAAAATTGGTTTTTTTATTCGAAATTTTACTGTTTTTGTCATTTTTTTCACAATGTTATTCAAGTTTTTACTGTGGCTTGTATATTAATGTTTTTTGGTATCATTAAAATAATATTAGTATTGTGGGGGACTTCCTGATTAAAAATGCCATATTGTAAACCCCAATATAATTTTTTTTCTACTACTAAAATTACAAGGTATAAAAGTTTTTAAAAAAAATTATTTAACGGTTATTTAAAAAACAAGAGCTGACGGGTAAAAACGAATTTCTAATTTGTTTTCAGCGACCCAAAATCTTTTAGAATCAACCTTCAAAATGGCGGCACCAAAATGTGTGTGTAGCCAGTGTAATTAATAATAAATTTAATCAAAATTACTATAACAATTGTAACTTATTACTTTGTAATAAAATGTACTTACTTTTGTTATTTTTTTAATTGTAAAGAAATATTCATTATAAAATATTATATATAAAAATATGTATATTGTAAAAATATATGAACATAAAATTTTCTTTGCTATATGCAATATTACATAATTATATATTATTCATTTATATATATATATATATATATATATATATATATATATATATATATATATATTGTCACGTATTTTTATCCCACGCCGGAGAGCAGCGGCGGAATACGCGATCAAACACCGGAATTACGCGCGAGACACGCGTGAGCGACGATATAACCAATAGATACCACCAATCGCGAATTTGGGCGCCAGACGCGATTATACCGGTCGCGTCGCCGGTTACACTATTTAACGCTAGACGCGGATGCACACCACGCGATAGCTTCTCAGAACGAAACACGAAATCGTCGCTCGCACGCGGCCAGCTAGCTCCTTTAACCGGTAGAGGGGCGGGGAAGCGGAGACAGGGACGAAGCGGCTCTCTTACTGTAGGAGACGGGTAGGCGAGAAATCAAGCAAGATCAGGCCGATATAACAGACAGAAATAACATGTATTGTAGCATATGACAGAGACAGAGTAGAGTCAAACGCGAAGGAATTTTCAGTCGAAGCAAGCAAAGAACGGAAAAGATGAAGAGAGTTGACGAAAACGAATAAGCGGAACGCGAAAATTTTCTTAAATACTACAATGCTTACGCTAGCGGCGCGAACAACGGCGGTTGGTCCCGCGCGGAACGAGACAGCCAATCACGCGCGCTCGGAACAGCGCGGCGAGAACACACTCGTCGAACTTTCGCTAACGGACAGTAATTAACTCAAAAGCAATACAACCAAAGATACCCGGTGACGGCAATGCCGTCGTCGCGGTCACGATGCACAATTCTCTCGAAGACGCGCGACACGACCGATAACGCGGGCGGTCGTGTGATCACGGCCGTACCACGACTCGCGCACGTGCGCGAGGGCTTTGCGGCTTCCCGGGAAGCCGGTCGTCCGCGAGCTTCTACAGCGGGACAGCCAACGTACACGCGGCAGCCGACAGCTGGGTGCCTCGACAAGGTCTCAGGCTTGAGGTGGAGAGCCGACCAAACACCAAGAAGCAAGGTGCGTTCAATCGCCACGCGGCGGACGCACTCGCACACGAACCTAAGGGCTCCACCTCAGAACGCGAGCCGGTCGACACCGACAGCTCGTGGCTTTACACGAAGGTTAGAGGGTCACCTCGACGCGTCACTTCCGCACGGTCCTCCTTCGGGTCCTCGGGTGTCCTCAACTCGCTCCGACGAAGCTCGCCAAGGCCGGGCACTCCTTCCGATAGCGGACAGGCCGATAGCCGACCGATAGCTCGCACTCGCTCGCTCTTTTCCGCACACGCACGCAGTCGAACGGGTCGCACGCAAAAGCCGAGAGGATCGCGTTCGATGCGCGATCGATGAGCGCCACCCCTCCCACAGGGTGCGCGATATCCTTGCGCCTAGCGGCGCGGCCTATCAGCGGCCACCCTTATCTAGCCGTGACGTCACGGCAGCGCAGTGTCGGGTCTCCGCAGGCATCGTGCGGTCCCCGTTGGCATCCAACATCCTTGTCGTTCTCGTCGTCCTCGCGGACGACAACAGCAGCAGAAATTTCCCGCGACGATTCTTCGCCGCTACCCTTCTCGACGGACAGCCGGCATTCGACGGCCCTTGTCCTGGCCGTTCGTCCGCCCTGGCCTGTCCCTCGGCTGCGCCAATTGCGAGCCTCTTTTGCGTGGCGCATATCTGTCACCACGTCGAGTCTCGTCCTTCTCTCCGCCGTCGGTTTTCCGTGCGCCGGCCCTGGACGATCGCCTTCTCCTTGTCCTGCTGCTGCCCATCCTCCTCGCTGCTGCTGGTCCTTAGGCGACGTTTGTCGAGGTGCCCGCGGATACATGAAATAAGCCGCGAATAAATAAATGAAATCAATACGCGCCGCAGTCCCGCCGGAGATTTCGCTCTCTCGCTGAGTGCCCGACCCGGCCTTACGCGCCTCCTTACGCTATGCTCAGGCGGAGGACGAAGTGGCGAGGCAGATAAAACTGCCACGTCACAATATATATATATATATATATATATATATATATATATATATATATATATATATATATATATATATAAATAGTGTATAATTTCTTTTTTATTTTTAAATCATTTTTGCGTCATTTCATATTAGTGACTTTTAAATAAGAAATAAAGTCATGATGATATCCTGATGATATCATTATAACTTTTGTGTTCTACCTGGGATACTTTCTAAGAGTGAATATTCAAAAAATACATGCCAAGCACCAACCTTTAAAAAAGCACTAACATGTATTTCGAATCAAAATATATCATTTTGATTTTCTATTGACTTTTTCTTTGGAAAATTGTTTGTTTTATTAGCCTATATTTATTATTGTGTTAATTTTTGTACAAGCTATTTAACATTTTTATTCATTAAAAGTACATTGATAAAATTACTATTAATAAATCAATAAACTTATTATGAATAGTCTTACAAAAAAAAAATATATATTAAAAAGATCAAAGATCTTATATGACTTAATAGAAAGTTTTATGTAATTAATATGTAACTAAAAAATACAGGGTTCTGATAAATCTGAAAAAATATTATATAAATAAAGCACAATTAAAATATAAGGAAAACATTATTATATTGTATACAACGTGATACAAAGTAATAACAACCATGAATGAAATTATTTTATATAGCCTCCATCGGTTTTGACGACCTTCTTGAGTCTGGATCTCAATAGGATGCGAGAATGTTTTACCTCCTCCTTATTCATATTATAGGCTTTTGTAGTGATTTCGTAGAAAGGAACGGACAATCTTTATGTAGTCAATAGGTTTATTCAGTACTGCTGAGTTAAACAAGTATAAATGAAGATTGATTATTATAATCAGGAGATAATAATTAGAATATAACAAAACATGACTTGCAATCCTAATGCGAACAACGGACATTAGAATCTTAATCTAATCTCCTCTAGCTAAGCGCCTCTTATGGATAGATCCACGCTGACTATCGAACATCGATTACTGATATCGATCAGTACATATCGACTGTAGAAATTACTAGATACCATAACACATTTGACACCTCCATGATAAAAGCCTTCAAAGCATATTTGATGTTATGATGTTTTGCACCTTTTATCTCGATCATGCTTCACACGTAATAGTCGAAGGTAACAGTCTGAGCTAGAAGAAGGCCATAAGTTGGAAAACTAGTGGTAAGGCAGGCTGTTAAAAAGTGAGGCTTGAATTTTCCTTATCTTATGACCCAGCACAGAGTCCTAAAAAACTTTGAACTCCCTTCCAGCAGCCATCTCGTCCATCCAGGGCTTCACAATTGTCTTTAATAGTTAATAGCTGTCGATATTTACTTTTAGATTCTCCTCAAAAAGTAGTGATGTCGCCCTCGCTGCTTACGATCGCCACCATCGCCGACGCGAATTTGTATGACAATAGACACAGATCAAAGGCATACTGACAAATGCAATGGTTTTTGTAGCGTTTTACCTTCTTGTCCTAGATAAAATTTTTCTCGTTTTTTACCGACCGAACGTTAATTTTCGGGCAAGCCGTTCTTCTAATTGCATTTACAGATTTAAAAATCCTTTTCCACAATTAAAATATAGACAGTAATGTATAATGGACGCTATATAAGGATAATGAAAACGAAAAAAATTGGAAAATTATTCTCAATTTTTTTTGTTTTCCTTATCCTTATATAGCGTCCATTATACATTACTGTCTATATTTTAATTGTGGAAAAGGATTTTTAAATCTGTAAATGCAATTAGAAGAACGGTTTGCCCGAAAATTAACGTTCGGTCGGTAAAAAAAGACGACTTTAGCATCACCTTAACCGCCGCGCGCCGCGATCGGAACCGAGTACAGCTGTACCGCGCGGGCGTCGTCTACGGCCGTGGCCGCGGCCTTCGGCAAGGCCACGGTACCCGCGCGTCAACAAGGATTCCGAGTTCCGAGAATCTCGGCTCGGAAATCCCACGAAACTTGTAAATAGGCCGGGGAAAATACCGCATTAGAAACCGACCGTTGCGAATCTCGCGTGTAAATACCGTTCGTCCGTCCGCGCGCTCTGGTTTCCGTCTGTCCGTCCGCGCGTAATTTCTAAGTTGTATCACGTCCGAGCGTCACCGCCATCCGTCCGTCCGCGCGTCGTGGCTAAAACGCCACTCTATTATATTGTACAATACGTTACGCGAAATAAATTCGCTGCTTTCTTTTCACCCAATAAACTGTCTAGTTCTCTTGGCGACCTCAATCCGCGTCTTAGTCCGCCGAACTCACACCGCCCCGTGCGCGGAAAAAGTCAGGTCGTTACAGTTTTCTAGAGGAAACGGAATAATTCCGATCGGAATCCATTCCAAAAGTATGTGATTGAGCTTTCCTTTAATTTATGGTTAAATTCATCACTTTTCTTATCATCAAACCGCTTTTTGTGTACTTCACGGTCAGCACTAACATTTTTCTTGTTGTCGCACTGCCTCAACTCTTTGGTTGTAGTTAAATTTGAGTCTTTTGGCAACAAGTTATGTGATTATATCTGCGGGCGATTTACCGGTGGAAAATAATTCAAGTATTGTACATTGTGCGTATTCCCGGTTCAGTATTGATCGTTGATTGTTATTAATAATTGCGATGAATAGTCTATTTTATTATTTTGTCACAAAGTGCCGCACACGCAACAATGGGCTGTACACAATTTAAACACTGAACGATTGATTGGACACCGTATAATTGGACACAACACTATTGGACACCGCACGTGAACATACACATTGCATAATTAGATACTGCACAGAACAATTAAACACTGCACGAATAAACATCAAATATTAGTTTACATAAGTGTGAATATCACAAAAGTAACATACATACCACACGATTAAACACCGCATTATTGAATACTGCACAATTAGAAATATTATTGGACACCGCAGATACATTTTAAACAGTAGACAACAGTTATCTCTAAGAGCCTTAGCTAATTTTTACTAGTTTCCTACATAAACTGTCAAATGCAATGTTTTCAATCGTGTCTAATCGTGCGGTGTCCAATCATGCAGTGTTTAATAATGCGATGTCCACTTATGCGGTGTTCAATCATGCGATTGTTCGTTACTCGTGTGCTATGCACATTTACGGTAGCCTAATATTCGGTGTCCAATCTTGTAGTGTTCAATCGTTCTGTGTCTAATTGTGCAATGTAAGTGTCCATTTGTGCGGTGTCCAAACGAAGGTCACCCGCAATAATAGCGCTGACGTTGTCGCTTTGAACAAACAATTTAAAAGAAAAGACGGTTTTAAAAAAGTGTTAATATTGGCCCCTAAAACACTCCTAAATAAACTTCAAAGAATCATTGTTTGAGTCTTCAAATAACAAGAAGAAACAATTATTTGTCCAAAAAGTGGTGGAAACATAGCATGAACAGTTCAAATAGTAAAAAATGGCATTAACTGTATGAAAATAATTGGAAAATTACGATTTTAGCTACAATTATGGGTACATACATGTAAGATCGCAAACGACTTTAGCATGCTGCACACGTGAAGAAATAATTCACCTAGCATCTCTTGTCAAAAATCGGAATCTCACAGTTCGTCACTCATGTGATATTTTGTAACTTTAAATTCTTTCTGTCGTGTGTATGTGCGTGTGTATGCGCAAATGTATAATATAAAAATAAACAAATTTACATTTTGTTAGAACTTTAAAAATCTGATAAAAATTCTTCATTAAAGTAATCGTAATCATTTTGTACACTTATTAGTTGATAAAACAAAAGATGGAAATGATACTATTATTGTGTATGCAAGGTGGCTCAACATGTTGCTGAATGTTGTTCTCACTTGTGTGGTTTTTAGTAAAGTTCGATTTCAAAAGAACATTTCAATGCCACAATGATTACTTTAATGAAGAATCATTGTCATCAAATTTTGAAAGTGCAAAGAAGGTGTGATTTGCTTATTTTTATATTGTACATTCACACACATGGCAAAAAGAATTTGAAGTAACAAAATACTGCAAGAGTGACGAACTGTAGGGTATCGATTTCTGCCAAGGGATGCGAGCTGAACTATGCCTTCACATGGTACATTCTGGATAGAGCTAAAGTAGTCTATGATCTTTACATACCCATAATTTGAGCTAAAAACATTTTCCAATTATTAACCGTACATGTAGTTAATGTCATGTTTTATTATGTTTAAGCCATTCTTGCAATATTTCCACCACTTTTCAGACAAATGACTGTTTTTTCTTGAGAATTAAGACAATGATTTTTCAAGGTCTATTCAAGGGTGCTTTGGGGGCCAAAATTGACACTTTTTTAACACCGTCCTTTCCGAATTTATCTCAACAATACTGTGTACAAAAATCTGCTAACATGCTTGACATTTATACATTTAATTTAAATTAAATTTATCGACAAAGTCTTGCAAATAAATAGCAAATTAAAGAAACAGTAAAGAGCAAGAAAAAAAGATATTTTAATTATATCATACATTTATACTAGGGCTTAGAAAAAAGATTCAAACATATTGTATGTGCGATCTGTTCAAACAATTCGAAGTAAAAAAAAAGAACATCCAGTTCGAATCCTTCGGACAGTTCAAACTTAAGCAGTGATCGATCTGTCAATTCATTATATCTGAAGTTCGGACAGTGAAGATTAACGCAGTATATATTGGAAATAAAAGAGCAATTTTTACAAGCTTCACGCAAGTCTTTAAAATTTTATTAAATTATAACCATAAAAATGTCAAAAAAGAAGCCAAGTTTGAGATTACTTCTCAAAATCAACTAACAATGAAGCACAATGCGACATTTGCAAAGAAATATTAAAAACATGTTTGTCGACAACATGTTATTAATGTCCTAATTTTTTAATACCCAATTTTATATATTTCTTTACAATATGTTTCTCTAAAATATATTTTTGTATTAACAAAATATTATTTGCAATTGTATTTATTTTATTTATTTTAATTATGGTATAAATTATTTTTATCCTATTTGTACAATAATTGTAAATATATGTACATAATATTAATATTTAAAAAATTTAGCTTTAAATTGTTATAGTTTAGAGCTTTCTGATTTGAAGTGAGTTTGAAGACTTCGAACATACCTTCAGTTCGAAAAGGTCGAACTATTTGACGTTCGATCTTGAAGTTCGAACTGTCTGAACTAGTCGATCACCTAATGTTTTCAAGCACTAATTTATACCTGAACACCACATGCAATATTTTGTGGCGTAACTTTCCTAATTTCTGTGCAAATTCTAGTCATCATTGTGGTAATTTCCGGCGATATATCCTTCTGCTTAATATAAGGGACATCATGCATATTTTCAATCAGAATACCATCCTGAAATATATAAAGTCGTTACATAATTATTTTTACAAAAGCATATCAGGAACTCTATATATAATATACGATAGAACAGAGAATCCGAAAAGAATTCTTTTTGGGTCCCGAATTATAAAATAAAAATTTTTCTCGTCTATTTCTATCCTAAAAATATTTTTGGATATTTGAACTCACCTTTCTCTTTACACCATACGTATATTTACATTGTGTTATATTGTGTGTATTAAGAAACGTATCAAAAAAGAAATAGAAAGTTTATCTTTAAAATGCCACAAGTTTGATGTGTAAAATATTATAAAAATATTCGACCATCAGGTTTACATTTCTTTACGTAAGTATATATATCACAAATTTCTGTTTTGTACGAAACTATGTTTGATAAATTATGTTATTTAATGTTAAATTATGTTATTTAAGTTTCAATATTTTGCACTTATTTAATATTTTATGAAAAATGTTATGTTATAAATATTTTTAATATGATACGTTTAGATTCTTATTTAAGAGAGAAGAAGTATTGAAGAAATTGATTGATACAGTTGGAGATACTTTTAAGCCTATAAAACATAGCGTAATCAGTAGTGACCATTTTACCTCAAAAAATCATGAGGTAAGACCAGGTGCCTACAAATTAAGATTAAAAGAATACGTTGTGCCAATTTGCCATAACAACAATGACGATACATCTTCCGCAAAGAAGTTAAAAAAATGCACTGTCAATTTGCTGTAACAACAATGATGATGGATCTTCTGAGATTTTAGAAGATGTATTCTCAGAAATGACAGAAAATTATCCAAATATCAAGCATTCGCAATTATCATTATATGTATATATTATACATTTCAATAATACATGTTATTGAAATTTTTCAGAATGAACCTACAAAAAAGCGTAGAAGATCAAATGAAGATGCAGCTTTTTTAAATAAAAAATACATCAAGCGCAGTAAAATTGATACAGAAGAAATTAAACTTCCACGCAGAGACATTTATTCGCCAAAAAACAAAAAAATGCAAAAAAAATTGAAGTTTTACAACAGAAAGTGAGGCATCAAGAACAGAAAATAAAATGTCTTTCTGATTTGATCAAAAAACTATCGTACGTTTTATATAATTTTTCAATTCATGACAATGTCAAATAATTACAAAAAGCTGATGTTAGTATTTGTAATAATAGTAGTATATTAGTAGTATTTGTATAAGTTGATTTCAATCTGATTGTCACATTACTAAAGCTCATGTCCCACTACGTATTGCGGATGCGGATCGGATTGGGATTGCGAATCGCGAATTACAATGCAGCCAATCAAAACGAGGCAGCTTCAGATCCGGATTGCGAATTGTAGAATAGATGACTCTCTATTTGCTGCATTCTAATTCGCGATCCGCAATCCCAATCCGATCCGCATCCGCAATACATAGTGTGACACGGGCTTAAGGAGCATTATACAATAAATTAATAATAGCAAACGCCTTGTCGCCAATAGCAAACGATGTGATACGTTGATGTAATTCGTCGACCACGACTTTTGGCAACTAGCAACGCAAGGTGTTTGCAATATATTGTAAAACGACTTTAATTGACTAATTCAATATAAATTTTTTAATTGATTATTTGAATGAATATTCGAATAAATAGTGATATTACTAATTCTTATTCGACATGCTGTGTTATGACCAAAAATTAATTCGGCGCGCATTCTGATTGAATTCGGAGAAGTATATAAAATCACATAAATAAATATAAGCACTAAGACCTAGCTACGACCGAAGAAGGCTTTCTTACTAAAATAAAAAAAGTTATTGTAAATTTAACTACGTTATGCATTGAAAATGACCCAATGTGGCTTCGAAACGTGCGCCTAATATTAAAATATATTTTAATTATTGCATAAAAACATTGCGTGGTTATTACACCTTATCTTTTATTTGAATTTTATTCATCTAAACCTGATAGTGATGTTATAAGTTTAAGAATCCAAATATTTTTTCAAATTTTGATCTGTTATATTAAGTTTGCTATTTTAAAGTTTAAAACTCTGATATTCCAATTCAGCGATCTAAAAAACCTTAAGAGAGTAATTTTTATAAGGATCAAATTGTTTTTCCAAATTTCAATCCGTCATTTTGAATTGTAAAATTTTAATATCATATTCGAATTTAGCGACTTCAAAAACTATATACTGAGTTTCATACAAATCAAAAAGGAAAACGGTTTGTTTTAGATTTTATATTATACTACATACACACTGGTGGCATATTTTTTTTTCTATGCACATACACTGCGAAAGGATTAATGTTTAACTGTGTATGTTATTTTTATAGCATAAAATAAATGTAGTCTTGAAAGTGTTTATGTAATCACGGCATATGACCTGAAAGTATGTATGCTACGTGTAAAATTATGAAAGATATCAATTCTTAAATAAAATTATTGATTTGCATACAACTAATGCAAGAAAGATGTAAGCTCCTGAATTACAATGATAATATCATGTTAGTTCGATAAATTTGAAATTGATATTCTAAATATTATATGTATATCTTAATATTTTAGATTATATATCTTAATATTATCTTAATATTTTAGATTTTATTTCTTTTATATGTACATCCACGGTCATCAATTCTATTCCTCGGAAAATTTTCCAAATTGAGAAATTACCATTTTTCCACATACTTACAGTTTATAATTAACGTAACGATCAATAAGTTCTAGATTACATTAATCATGAATTGCGAGTATGTAGAAGGATGGTGACTTCTCAGTTTGGAAAATTTTTTGAAGGATAGAATCGATGACCATGGTGTATATAAAATGTATAATTTGAGATCGAACCTGGAAACATACATTTAATCCGAAAACAATCCAGGTCCAGCCTGGCAATAGCCAAAAGTCCCGGAAATATAAACCCCTAGTAGCATTTTCTGCAGGACAGAATTTGTGTTAATTGCAATAGAATTGAGTCAGATGTGCAGAAGATTATTCTCAATACAGCCATGATGGCAGATTGTTAGTAAACTGCTTCAAGATTCATGCACTGTACTCGTAAATGAACTATTTGCAGAAACTTGGTACAAAACTTGAGCTATCTTGAAGCAGATTTTTTTCGTAACTGCAGTCTGTAAACAGTTTAGTAAAGTTTTTGAGCAAAGTAATATACAATTTTTTCAACAGAAATAGCGTGCAGATATTTTATAGATTTTGTTCAAATATGATCTGCACATTTCTGCAAGTTTCTTACAACAAAAATGACACGCAGATCTTGTGCAGATATTGTACAGGGTTGCCACAAATTTTTCATCCTAAAATTCCCTGACTTTTCCCTGATTTCCAGACAAAATTTTATGATTTTCCCTGACTTTCAATAATACATATTTTTTTGTTTTTATCAAAACTAAATTCTATTATTAATCGTTTATTGAAACCCCAATCTGCTATTATAAAGGTTCACATATTTGAAAGAAGTCACAAAAATATAAAATTATCATTTATTTTATTCGCTTGTTCATAAGTGACAGAGAACTTTCTTATAACAAGACTATCTTATAATACAAAAGAACAGACAACTTAAAATTTTTGATGTTCTTGGTAAAGCATTTTTAATCACAACAAGTTCACGTTAGCTTTTTAACATAAAAACTAAAATTTTAAATCTTTACAAAAACTTCAATACTACGTAGTAATGTACATTACAAGTTAATATAAAAAATATTGCACAAGACTTTTACTCAAATGTCTTTGATCTTAATAACGCTATTTCATCATCGAGAGCACTTAGCTCATTAGTTTTATCTGTTAAAAGTTTTACCTTCTTAGCCTTCAATTCTGAAATTTTTGTAAACAAAGATCTTTTTTCAGCAATTTTTACATTTTCTTGTTCTTTCTCAGAGCGCTGCTTTTCCAATGCTTTACCATACATATCCCTCGCATTTCGGTAAGATAAAATCATCTTTTTATCTATTGTAAGTTTGGTGAGACCACCAGCAGCTTTAAGACCATCATAAACTTGTCTCTGAGATATTAGAGATCTAGGTAGTTGATTTTCAACAATGCATTCCTTGTTTATTGAAAAACCTCTTTCCACAAATGCTTGACCATGACTCAGAATAAAGATCTTTTTCAAAAAGACATACAAATTCTGGAAATTATCTCGACCCTGAAGCAAGTTTCTCCAAAAATGATCAATTCTATTATTTTCCTTAACAAACTGCTTGCATGAATCAATTACTTCTTTATTATTGCAAAGAACGTTAAATTCTTTCTCAATTTTATCACAAATCTGACTAGTAATCCAGTTTCTTGAGGAAAACAATTCTAGAGCATTAGAAAGCCTATTCTTACTGATACTTAAATTACTAGAAATTAACATAGGATCACAAAAACAAATTGCTTTACAGATACTATATTGCAAAGGAGACTTTTTCAACAAATGTATGCACATTTTGACTAAAAATTCTCTGCATTCAGTCTTGAATAACATCATCTCCTTGTCACTTATTTTCAGTTTTTTTAATTCAGCTCTGACTGCATGACCTAATTTCAAATTTTTTGATGGAATTAAGTTACTTTCTGTTCTTAAATCAATATTATAAATTGCCTTTTGTTTATCTAAAACTTCCTCTTTGACAATAAGAGACATCAAATCATGTAGTATAACGTATAGGTCATTATATAAAAATGGTGACATAGGAGCTTCACATTGATATTCTTTCAGGAAAGGAGTGACTTGGTGAGCAACATAACCAAAAAAAGAAAGTTTAGCAGTTAACAATTTGTCCTTAAGACATGATTTCATAGTTCCAAAGCTCTTAGATGTAATTTTAATTTTTTCTTCTTTAACTCCATTAATAAAATTCTTTAGATTGGGAATTATTTTAATTGTTGTTTCAATTATTTTCTCATTCTCTAACCAGCGAACAGAACAAAACTTTGCAGGGAGAGGTAATGGTTGTGACTTATTAAACCTCAGATAGTCACTCCTCCTAGAAGGAATATCCTTGAAAACATAATATGCTGATCTGAGAAAGGCAATCACATTCCAGCCAGTAGACTTAGCTGCCTCCTTGTAACTGTTATTGACAATGTGTAATCCACAGGAACCCATATTGATAAAAATTGGACTGTTTTCACCGTAGGTAGATCGAATATCACATTCAAATTCTTTCAAAAAGGCCCAATTTACATTGGGGCCGTCCATGGATACTTGTAACAAATTTTGTAAATTCAAATCTTTTAGTTCTTCTTTAAAAGCTCTTAATAAATCCTTAGCACGAGCGTGGCCAAAAAAAGCAGAAGAAAAATAGTGTGTTTCTACTTGATTACTATTATTATTCCAGAATCTCAAAGCAATATCCATTTGTTGAGTTATTTTATTTAAGCCTTCATCAAAAGAAACTACAAATGGACCACAGTTACAAACAGCGTCAAGAACTTTTCTATTAAAATAGGGCGCCAGACCAAAAACTATCCCATATGATAGCTTTGTACGAGCTAGACACAAGGAGGATGCTATTCTACTATCTGGGAACATAAGTGGAAACAGAAAGGATTGTTTTCCTGCCGATGAAATAGATGCATGATTTTCGACAGTTTGGAGACACCACAAAATTTCAGCTCTAGTAACATCATCTTTAAAGAAATATTTGTCAATGCAACTATTAGCAAGAGAAGTCGTTTCTGAGTGCGAGGCAGTGCCAGCAAGACCCGATATGAATTGCGTCTCTGAATGAGTTGGAACAGACTGTTCATTCGTTTTTTGCTTCAAAACCGAGTTATCAGTATCTACATGTAATGTAGAAGAACAAGAATCCTGAAAAGCCAAAAAATAACATTCTCGTCATATAACAATGTAACAAACACATCTCACTTGATTTATGCTTATTAGTTTTAATGAAATATTTTTCAAGAATCAAATTGCAAAATATGGCTTTATACATGACTTCGTAACTTCTTAATTATAAAAAAGATGCTGAAAAGGTTTCGTAGCGAAATATTGTTTCTACAAAACAAAATATTTCAAGGTTATATTCACACCATGAGTAAGAAATATATCATTTTACTTATTATAATATTTTTAAAAGCAAAAATGCAAAATTTAGTTCTTTCGGAGACTTCATAAAACATGTCAAAGTTTCATGTCAAAATATTTCTCTCATAAGACAATATACTGGAATGCAGATATTGTATCTGCATGGCCAATGAGGTGTAAATGTATTCTTGTTGCTCCTGCCAGCTCTTAAAACCTAACTCAATACTTCAAATATCAACTAAATGACGTACAAGACACAATTTCAAAAAACTTGGACACGAAGAGGATAGGCTTATCTTCGCTGTTGTAAAGAAATGCATGTTTGCAGATTTTTTTACATCCAACATTAGCTTGTTATGTTTGGTTCCCGACTTTACGTGACTTTTTAAAGACATTATACCCATATTACTTAATTGTAGAACCTTTTTACATACAGTAAGCCTCTGTCTTCACTTTGCCTTTTTGAATCCCAATAAATTCGGGTTTCAGTGTCCACTCGTCACGAAAAACAGTTTTCTTTAATCCACTCATTATTACAATATCTGTGAATAGAAAGCAAGAAATATTACACCAAAAAGAAAATCAAACGACAAGAATAATGACGAGGCTAATGATGTCTCCATATCATTTAAAAAATCTCAGGTCAATCAAATCAGCAACATATCACATAATTTATCATCAAATGATTATCAGTTTACCTTTGATGTGAATTTCCTTTCTTCAAAACAGGAGGGACATGCTCAGAGCTCAATGGCCAAACACTATAATGCACTATCTTTACAACGTAAATAACAGTAGCAACATGTCCTAACACACGAAAGGCCAGAAATTTTTGTTAAATCCCTGACTTTTCCCTGACTTCCCTGACCATTTTCAAATTCCATGACTTTTCCCTGACTTCCCTGACTTCCCTGACTTGTGGCAACCCTGAAATTGTACAGATTTTGCTCAGTCAGCCGCAAAAAGATCTGCTCCAAGGTTTATAACAATTTCGGATTGAAATGGATTTAACAAATGAATGCTGGCGTCATCGCTAGGCGGTCACACCGCGAGGGATCTTCTTGTGAATCAAGTGCGGCTACAGCCACAGGCGTTATATCTAGGCGCCACCGCGGCCAATTCACCAGTTCATACTTCAGTGAGCCTTTAGGAGCTGCATGTTGTAACCTTGAGACGAATACTCGCTCTCATTCTTTTCAAACATGACGTATGTGTGAAACACTGTTCCACATAAAATTTTATATTTTTACATGTATTAGGAGTATAAATAAGTTTCTGCCGTTTCACAAAAAATGGCGCCACTAATATGTTATGGTTGAAATTGTCTAAAACGTTATATCGTGAGGTTGGACATCTGGCAATAACATTACCTTAAAATATTAGCGATTTTGTATCAGCATCATATATCTTTTTTCGTGCGAAAATGTCAAGTTTTGAGCCGAATAAGCGTCATTTGCGGGAGCTTTTGATTTACTTCTTTAATTTGAAGAAATCTGCAGCCGAGGCGCATCGATTGCTTGTAGAAGCATATGGTGAGGCTGCCTTAAGTGAGAAAAGTTGCCGTGAGTGGTTTCACAAGTTTAAGAACGGTGAATTTGACGTCGAAGACAAAGAACGTAGCGAAAGGCCAAAAGTGTACGAAGACCCGGAATTGGAAACATTATTAGATAAAGATTCGTGCCAAACGCAAGAAGCACTTGCACTTACATTAGGAGTGACTCAACCAACAATTTCACATCGCTTAAAATCATTAGGAATGATTCAAAAACAAGGAAACTGGGTTCCATATGAACTGAAACCGAGAAACGTTGAACGCCGATTTTTCATATGTGAAATGCTGCTTGCCAGGCATAAACGAAAGGTTTTTTTGCATCGTATAGTCACTGGTGATGAAAAATGGATCCACTAAGATAACCCAAAGAAGAAGAAATCATGGGGACCACCTGGCTATGCTTCTACATCGACAGCCAAGCCGAACATTCATGGAAAAAAGCTCATGTTGTGTATTTGGTGTTGTGTATTATGAGTTGCTCAAACCGAATGAAACCATTACTGGGGCTCTGTACCGAACACAATTGATGAGATTGAGCCGAGTACTCAAGGAAAAACGTGCCCACTACTACTCCAGACACGACAAAGTTATTCTTCTGCATGATAATGCTCGTCCACATGTTGCGGCACCGGTCAAAACCTACCTGGAAACCCCTCAATTGGGAAGTTTTACCCCACCCGCCGTATTCACCAGACATTGCTCCTTCTAATTACTACCTGTTTCGATCGATGGCGCATGGCCTGTCTGAGCAACACTTCACATCATATAAAGATACAAAAAATTGGGTCGATTTGTGGATAGCTTCAAAAGATGAAGCATTCTTTCGACGCGGTATCCGTATGCTGCCAGAAAGATGGGAAAAAGTAGTGGCTAGCGATGGACAATACTTCGAATAAAACATTAGGTACCGTTCTTTCACAATAAATGCCCAATTTTTGATGAAAAACGGCGGAAACTTATTTATACTCCTAATAAATAACAATTTGTATTTAATCTTGTACATATATTAAATATTTAATTCAAATTTAATCTTTTTTTAATCCTTTTTAACGAAAAGGATACAAGAAATATTTTTTTGTAAACTAAACATTTATTACGTTTACATTAATGTATTCTGTCGGGTTCGATTTTATTTTCAATCGGTTTTGTACTGTATTTTTTGTGCAAAAATCCTGATTGATTTGGATTACTTTTTTTTTAAATCGGTTTTAATAGCACATTTTCAGCAGGGAAGTATCTTGAGACTATATTAATATTCTGGTAAAAGAATTTTGCAAATCTTGCAGCAGATATATACAAATTTCTTGCAAGAATTTGACTGCAGAACCTTTTAGAAGAATTGAGCAGAATAAAGAATTAAGCAAATCATAACGTTCTGTTGGCAGAATTTGTCAAGATTTACAGCAGTCTTGCAGAAAATTGCTACTAGAAACTATATTTGAAAAGTCTCTGCAACAACCCTTATATATATATATATATATATATATATATACATATATACATATATACATATATAATTATTTATAATTATACAGTTATATATAGAACATTTTCCTGGGCAAATACAAACCACTACACCCCATTTCTTTCCCTTTCCTACACCATTTTTTTAATGTAATATTTTTAAAAATTTAAGGTTATTGATATTATTTTAATATATAAATTAATATTATTATGGCATATTAATCTTACCACAGAACAATCAGCATAAATTAATGCTTCTTTTGTTGCATTCTCTACGATTTTTTCGCTACAGCCTTCATATTTTGGTGTCCCTACACAAAAAGAAATATTAATTTGTTTTCTGAATTTTCTAAAAATTTCTATCTCCTTTCCATCTTTTCCTTAAGATATATCATGATGAAAATAAAATAAGTGAAACATGAGATTGTTATGGCCAGTATTCATAAAAGAATATTATTTGAAGACTATCTTGAAAAATATCTTAAAATGCTAATATGGCTCTATGAGAAAATACGGGGGAAGATGCCATGCTTAAATTTTTCTTCTAGAATAACTTTAACATATTGTAAAATTAATCAACAAAAAATTAATACAATAGAGATCTTTATTTATTTGTAACAAATAAAGTAATTAATATTTTGACGTTCCAAATTTTTGAGAAAAAAATTAGTTGAGTCCTGCAAAACTGACATCTTCCTCAACATATATAGGTAAGAGTCACCTTCTATGAAGAAGAAAGAAAGAGGGAGATGTTATAACTATTTAAATGGTATAATGTAAGAAAAACTTGCATACTTTTACTTATTTAAGGACAACCAAGGTTAGACACCCAAGTTTGCATTATAAAAACACAAAAATAAGTGATAAAATGTAAAGGGGCATTTTAGAGATTAATTTTTAATATTTTTGTATTTTATAATTCTGAACATTTTAAATATGTTAAACAGTATTTCAAATATTTAAAATGTTTAAAATTATATAAAGTGCCTAATTTTAAATTTTTTAATCATTTTAATAAAGGTGTCAAGCTCGAATACTTGTGTTTTATATAAACTGGCATCTTACCCTTAAGTGTTAGGAGATGTAAATGCAATTTATACACGTATAACAATTTCACAAAATATAATATACTAATCATGTGACTAAAAATATTGCTCAAAGCTATGTAACAATTACATGATTTTAAAGTAACCATATCGAACCACAGAGCTTAATTATTATGTTATTAAATATTACATACGAAGCGTATTTCACAACTTAATTTTTTGTATTCTTAGAAATCTTCACTAATTCTTATTAATATCGGAATTTTTCTTTATATTTCTAACTTGCCAAAAGTTTAATGCACGATCAGATTAATTAATCCTCTAATTTGTGGAGAATTTATAACGTAATCAAAGTAGCTTCTTCTCCAAACTGGCATCTTTCCCCGATTTACCTTATAGTCAATTTTGAAATCAATTGTGACTGCCCATACAGCACAGAGAGATTCCAGGGACATTGCAGAATGATTTCATTGAAACATTGTAATATTGCATTTTGATTGCAAAACCTTGCTGCAACATTGTTGGAAGATTGCAGCAACATTAAGATGTCCGCTTTTTGAAATATTACATGGAAACATCCCATTTTTCCAAAATATTCACATATCATTACACCACATAATTTCAATGAACAAAACAATATTTGTGTAACATTTAAAAAAAACATTTTTTGCAAAAAAAAATCTTGCGAATCTTTTTCGGAAATTTCCAAGCGGTCACCATCCAAGTCGCGACTCTGGTGAACGTTGCTTGACTTCCGTGATCGCTGCGAATTGATCCCTCATGATGACCTGTAAACACTTTATGTTGATATGTGTATACAAGTAGATCAGGTCAAAATACGTTATCGAAAAAATGAAATATGTATAATTAAAGCTCAGTATTTATATAAACAAATATAAAATTATAGTTTTTTTTACTAATTTCGCAAATACAGAATAGCATTTGGAATAACTTTTCTGTTATTTGTTTAAATAAGAATGTAATTAGAAAATATATATCAATATAATACAATAATTAAATTAAATATGAAAAAAATTTTATTAAAAATACAATTAAGAAATATTGTTTGTTTATTGGGCTGTAGATCGAGGTTTCTTCATATATGGACCTATTTCGTCTATTGATGTAAATATTAAAAAATTATGATATTGCAATGTTTCCGGAATATTACTGGCATATGCCATGAGACGTTGCAGGCATATTGTTAATTTATGTTTCTGCAATGTCTTCGTAATATTACATTACAATCTGCAACATTGCAACATTGCTGCAATGTTGCTGCAATTTTCTGTGTTGTATAGGTGCGTTCCGATATACACTGCCAATACTGGAAAAAAGAAAAAAAAATATATATATGTATATATAATTTACATTACGTGTACTACATACACTACTATTTTCAATAGCTAGCAGTAAATTTCGAAACGCAGTTAGTATTACGCGATAAACAAATGCGGAATAGACACGAGTTTGCTGTACCAGGAAGCGCTTTTACGTGCACCATTCCTATAACTGAGCAGGACTGCGGAAATAATTTTCGGAAACATCTCATATTGAGCAGTGAGTATTATTATATACAATTATCACCAATGCGCTGTGAATAACGCGAACGATGCAATGTGACTGTGATCGTGATATTACGATAATCGTCTGAGTCAGCTGTTGACGTACTGGCAACTGGTTCGCTTATCTCACCGTACTGAATTCATGACTGAATTCCTTTTTCTTATCATGTTCTTCATGCGTGCGTACGAGTGTTCCACGGACGTTTCTTATTACGTATTAGATTTGCTAACTCGACCGTACCAAATCAATGATTTGTTCTTTTTAGCTGCATTTTTTATATAGTTTATCTTTCCTTTTGTAAATAAAAAGAACAAATCATAGAGTAGGGTCGAATAAGCAAATCGAATATGCTATTAATCAGGCATCGAAACAAAAGTTCTATCTTTTCATGGTTGCGATAATTATAAATCATATAGATTTTGTAACATTTTTCAAATTTGTATATAATTTTTTTCCAAGAAAAACTCATAAAATACTACATAAATGTAAAAATTAATTATTAGAAAAATAATGTAAATACTAAAAATTAATTACTAAAAATAATGTAAATATTATAAATTAATCTTAAGTTACATAATTTATTAAATAATTTATTAAATATACTTTCGTAGAATATAGAAATCTGTGATATATTCACGTAAAGAAATGTAAACCTAGCTGGTCACCAAATATTATTATAATATTTTATGCAACAAATTTGAGGTATTTTGAAAGGTGTTTATTATTTTTCTTGAACACCATTAATAAACATATTTTATAATACACATAAAAAGAAATTAGCAACGTAATTACGAAACATATGAATTGATTACGAAACATATTCACTCAACGGAAGTATTGCCTATTTGCGTATAATACTGATTGGTTACTACACTCCCTATTATCTAAGTTAGCGATCTATTAAAGTTAGAAACCTATGGTGTGCACACATTTATACATACATGTGTGTAATAACTATTATTTATGTAAGCAAAACAAAATTGAAGTTACAATTACTTTATTATACTAAAAATATTATGATTTTTTGGTGTATTGCAAATATTTTTACAAATATATTTTTATAATTGTAAGCTAAAATAAAACTTTTATATTCATGTAACTATGCATCACTACAATATACAATTGTATTATTTACTCCTTTGTTTTAAATGTATGTGGTCTTAAAAAGAAAAACAGGTTTCTTAACTGTAAAGAACAAATTACTTCAAGACAGTAATAAGAGGTACAGTAAAGTTTGTAGGCGAGATGAACAGCGGGGCATAATTTCCACTGGTTTGTTTTCTTCCCCTGCCGAAAATGTGCGATTAAAACCAATTAAAAAAAAAATAATCAAAATCGATCGAGATTTCTGTACCAAAAATACGATATTAAGACCTATTGAAAATAAGATCGAAATCCAGATAGATTTATTAAAACCAGTATTGTCATCACTTGTTAATGAAAACCAACTAGATACAGTATTGAAAAAAAACCAGAAATAATCGCCAAATTGAAAATAACTAACCAAAAATAACTAATGTTTCACTTATTAGGACATACATAAAAAATAATTTTAATAAAAGAATTTATGTTATAAACTTTTATTATATAATCATTATGTAATTTTCATATATAATATTATACATTTTTATTATTTTAAAATAATTTCTGAAATGTTACCAGGTACGCACAAGATATCACAAGATTGCACGGTATCACAAATGGTTTACACATAGACATATATTATTTATATGCCTACAGGTTTACAATATCACAAGTATGTAAACTACCGATAATTAAATCGTAATTAGACTAGAGATTGAGATTGGAAAGGAGTTTAATCGAAGCAGAATTAACTAAACTTAAAATTGGTTTTTTTTCTTCAGATTGGTTAAATTCCAATCTCAATCACAATCTGTAATCTGATTACGGCTTAATAGAAAAAAAAATAAATAAAAAACAAGAAACAGAACAAACAAGTGGAACACTTTTTGAATAATCTACAAATTAAAATTTATTTCATCTAACTCCTCATCAATGAGTGTTTCATTATATGACGCTTTGGTTCTTATTAAATTGAGCACATTATTTGACAATTTATAAGTAAAGCAGTCAGTTTTTAGTCTACGTAGGCCTGCTTGTATCGCTAATATGCTATTAATCATATTTACTTTCATACGATTTTTTTGTTTGTTCTTGATTATATTTAACTGGCTGAAAACTCGCTCAATTTCAGCATTTGAATACGGAAGAGATAATAATATGCTTATGGCTACTTCTGCTAATTCTTTGAATGGACAAGAATCACTTGAATCTTTATATGATTTTACTTTAGTCCATAGTTCAAAGGTGCATTCCATTTCACAAAAGTCAAATTTTTCCATTGCTTTTTTATTACTGTAATGCGATCTTCTTTTATTTGGAGACTTTAAATAAAAAACAAAATTGATTCTTTATTCACAAGTTTTAACGCATTTTCTATTGCAAATAAAGAAGCATGCCGCAAATGTTTAATATTATCTGGCAGTCTTTGACGAATCTGTTCAAGTAAGGCTATTAAAAATTTTGAGCATCTTTCTCTTACGATCTTCTGTCCTTTATTATTTATATCATTTAACTTAATTTCATATCCAAGATAAATTTTAAGATACAAATAATCTTTAATTTTGCATGTCATAGGGTCAAGTTTACTAGAGTATGATGGCAAAACCAACTTTTGAAAAATGGATTGAAGTAACTGATTCAGATCTTCCAACAATTTAGTAATATCTGCATCATTTGATTCAAAGCTTTTGTTAACTCTATGTACATCCTTTTTAAAATACTTTTTAAAAACAACAAATAAATTTGATTTAAATAGTCACAACACATCTGTTATAAAATTTCTGCACTATAGCATTTTTCTTTCAGTCTTACTATTTCAAAATGGATTTTCAGCTCTAACTACTGATCATATATTCTTTCTACAGTTATGTAAATGGAAAGCCATCTGGTGTTGCACGCTCGAACAATCTTCAGTGGTTCATGTCTATCATTTATTAAGCCATAGAATTGAGAATAGGTATTTTGCCTCTTACCTGAATGACTAAACCAATTGTAGGTCTCAGATACTATTAGGAAGTCAACATTCCTTGGTAAAGCATCTTCTGTAACTTGACTGGTAGCCAGTTTAGAATGGCAAACACATCTGAAAAAAAACAGACAATTGATTAAAAAAAAATTATTTAAAAAATAAAAATATTTATATTTATAATGTAGAACATAAATATATTACCTGCTTTTAAAAAGTTTACTCGTCAGGTACAGTATCTTTGAATGACCAATCAGAATGAAGAAATTTTGAGATTTTTTAAGATTTCTTCATCCTGATTGATCACTCAAAATTACTCTATCCGACGAATAGAATTTCGAACGCAGCCTTATATATTATAATATATAATAGAAATATTGAAACCATTACTAACCTAATTAAAATTAATGATAATACTGCTTGTTTGAGTTTCTGGTATACCCCATTGTTGATTCCAACCATCACGTTAGCATTGTCGGTGCCGATTCCAATCAAACTTGCAAGTTGTAAGTAAAACTCTTTTACCCAGTCAGAAATAGTTCCTCGAAACGATGTTGTTTCGATGTCGAAAATGCAAGTCAAAAATTTTCGAAATTTTTATTAATTTCGATGGATTTTTGACTCCAATTTTGAGTAATTTTTTATTTTATTCGACATCGAAATGATATCGTTTCAAGGAGCTATTTTGATATTTTGCGAGAACATCCCGTCAAACACAAAAAAATAATTAATATTTTCTTTTTAAAGAATTATTTCTGACTAGGTAAAATAATTGAAAAATCGAGATCGTTTTGATATTGGTTTGAGTTAGGATTATTGTTAAAGGTATTTTTTTTTTATTTCTGTGTATTTAAAATAATAACACTTTTAATTAAATTTATTTTTCAAAAATTGCTTTATTTTTATCGCTTTATTAAAAATCGATTATTTGATTAAGATTATCTAATCGGAGTACATATGCATTGGTTAATTTGATCAAACACAGAAGGTATTTCATACTGCAACAATTCTATTTCAAAATAAACATCGAAAGAAAAATATATAGTTTATAAACATATGTAATAACTTTGGTGTACAAAAAAGATAAAACTAGAAAAATCAATTTGAGAAGAAAGACATCATTAGCTCTATTGCTGATAAAAATTTTTCTGAGATATATTTTTTATGCGAATTACAGAACATTTTTCAAAAATATTAAGTAATTTAGTTTTTTTTTTAATTTTTTATGTATGCATAAATTCTGAAATATTCTAATATTCTATAAAAAAAACTAAGAAATTTTTTAAAAACTATAAAATATTACAGAAATTTTGAAAAATTCGGGAAATGACTAAAAAATATCTAAAAATTTTGAAAATTATATTTAAAAATCTGAGACAAATTTATATATTTTAATAAAAACTTTTTTTGAAATTTTTCTGATTTTCTGTATAACATTTTTTAGAATAGTTCTTAGATTTTTTAATGTAAACTTTAGAATATTTAAAAATATACATACATATGAAAAATTCGGAAAAACATATGGATTTCTCAATATTTCTAAAGTGTTCCAATTTATATAAAAATTCTGAAAAAAATTTCAGATAACTTATAAAATTATTGTTCAAATCGATGTCGAATGACGTCGATTCTATAAATCATTACATGCAAAAATCATTCTGCTTTTCTTTCATGTAATAAATAATAAAAATAAACAATGAAAAAGTAGAAATGCAATTAGTTAATTTTCTTTTTGCATCATTGCTTCGTCGAATCGATGTCAAATCGATATCGATTTGATCTTTAAACAAATTTTTTCAGAATATAAGATTATTTATTACATATACATTCCAAAAATGTTAAAAAATGTATGAAACTTTCATTATACTCTTTACATACGCAACTTTTGGTTACTCAAAAATGTTATAATTTTGACATAAGTTTCGAATCGATTTTAACGATGTCGAAACGACATTGTTTCGAGGAAATAGTTTTGACTGGGATAGATCAACAGAATTGTGTTGAATTTACTTTCTGATTTTCCCAAATAATTGTTTGATTATTGAAGCAAGAAGGTTGCAACGGTAGAAACAATATAAGAAACATGTTGGAATCAATATTGCTTTCATATAAAAGTGATTGTATCTAGATTGTCTGCCAGATCCATCGAATCCCCATTTGCTAATTAATCTAATATTATTAATATTTTCATCTAACAAAAGAAATAATTGCTGATTTTAATTCAAAAATTCTGTTAACAAGTATAATCAAATACTACTTAAGAAGTAAACCTACGCAAAACAAGGATGTCCTTTGGACGTCTAATGGACGTTGCGGTCCGGCATGTCTTGAGGTCCAGTGACATACCAATTGTGCCTTGCAGACGTCTAGGAGACGTCCTTTGGACGTACATGTACCACCTTCGGACGCCAAATGGACGTCATTAGGACGTCTTGGCAGGACATAAAAAGGACTTTTATGGACGTTGCTTCGACATTATTTTATATTGCGCGATTAGTACTTTATTTAGTAAAAAATGATATTTGTAAAAATAGTATTAACCCTGCCGAAAATGTGCGATTAAAACCGATTAAAAAAAAAAAAATAATCCGAATCGATTGGGATTTCTGCATTTTCTGCACCAAAAATACGGATGTTAAGACAGATTGAAAATAAAATCGGAACCTAGATAGATTTATTAAAACAAAATACATTAATGTAAAACATAATAAATGTTTAATTTACAAAAAAATACTTTTTGTATCCTTTTCGTTAAAAAGGATTTAAAAAAGATTAAATTTGAATTAAATATTTAATTTTTGTACAAGATTAAGTTAACAATACAAATTGTTATTTTCATATAAAAATTATAAAAGTTTATGTGGAACAGCGTTATAACACACACACATCACATTTGAAAAACATGAGAGCGAGTATTCATCTCGAGATTACAACAAGCAGCTCCTAAAAGTCTCAATGAAGTGATGAGCTGGGGAGTCGGTCGCGGTAGCGCCTAGATATAACACCTGTGGCCACATTTGACTCACGAGAAGACCTCCCGCGGCGTGGCCGCCTAGCGGTGGTGCCAGCACTCACTTGTTAAATCCATTTTAATCCGAAAATACAGGATTTCATAAATTATAATTGTAACGGTACGCGGTTTCGGTCGGTTCGATGCGGTGCGGGAACTTCGGGAGCGGGCCGGATAAGACTCGTCGGTTGGTCAGGTGTCCGTAATGATTATACCCAGTGTTTTAAGTGGAAAACGATATAGAATGATTTATTGCTGAACAAAAGAAAAAGAAAAAGCGTTGACAAGATGCATGAAAGAACAAAAATAAGGAGGTCTCAAAGAGATAATAACATATAGAGATAAGAATATAGAGATGGCAAAGAGATAACAATATAGCTGGTATTCGGATTACCAGTTACGCGGCGGAGTGCCTGTAAAGGTCTTTTTATGCGGTTTACATCTAAATGCAAGAACTATCTATTTACAAGTTTCGGCTAGACTAGTGAGTTATGCGGGCTGCTTGCCCGTACGATCGGGGAGTCGCGGGGCGCGGCGGGATTGGCTAACGCGGTGGTGTGAGCGTGTGCGCAAATGCGGGTTGTTGCCGGCGCGGTCGCCGCCGCGATTCGCCCGAGCGCGCCTCGTGCAAGTGGAGCGCTCGATCGACAGATTGCTTATGCCCTGCCGATGAATAGATTACGAAATTCGTCAGTGCGGCAGTGAAGGTATTCGAGGACGACGGTGATTGGTCGAGAATGCTCGGCCGGTGATGATGACGAGAATGCTCGTCGAGGATATCTGAGTCGACTGGTCAAGGATACTCGGCCGAGGATAGCGACGGGAATGCCCGTCGAGGATATCGGAGTGCGACGAGAATGCTCGTCTTTAAGGAGCGATCGAGAATGCTCGGTCTTGTGGACGGGTCGGATAGTCGGACGGATCTGCTTGTGCGTTCCCACTGCCGGCTTATATATCTGAACGCGCGGCTGAGCAAGCCAATCCGCGCGCTCGGTCGGCTGAGCCGGAGTGGGAGCGTTACGGAACGCCACGGTCGGCGCGCGTGTCGCCGCGTGGTTGCACGGTGAAGTTTGGTCGTGCGCGCCGGCTGCACTCGGCGTTCGTTGTTCGGTGGAAGGAACGGAGGCGCACGGACGGTGGAGGGGCGTATCGTTAAATAATTAAATCGAATTTTAATGTATACATGTATTTGATTTACAGAATCAGATTAATTAAAACAGATTAATTTTTAAATCAAATATATATATTTTCCTGCTAGACGTATAATTACTTTTTTATATTTTTAATTTACGTTCCAAAACGTTTTTTTCCGAAAAAAATTTGACTCAGTGTAATATACGTTATTATTTATTTATATTTTGAGTAGAACTTTCCTCATAAATAAAATGGCCATTAAATAGCCCCTATCAGCACAAGGACGTCCGCGGGACGTCCTAAGGACGTCCTGTTACGTTGAGCAAGATATCGTAGGGAGTACCTGTTATAATCCTACGACGTCCACAGGCCGTCCCGAGGACTATCTAAGTTGCGCCTCACAATTTCCCATAGACATCCCGTGGACATTTCAATCAGGCGTCCCCAGGACGTCCTGTAGTAATCATTGGGACATACCTACCTATTTCATGTACACTTCAGGACCGTTCAGGATTATTTCAGGATTATTTCAGGATTTACGAGGATTATTTCAGGATATTTCGGGATTATTTCAGGATATTTCGGGATTATTTCAGGATATTTCGGGATTATTTCAGGATAATTAAGGATTACTTCAGGATGTTCGAGGATTATTTTAGGATATTTGATGATTATTACAGGCCATTAAAATTATTTTTTAAAAATACACATATTGTATCTCAATCTTAATCTTTATTATTTAAATACAAGCTTACTTGTAGTATAAAATTCGCATCTTCAGGATTATCATCGAAGGAGTGCACAACAACAGGCGTCAATTCGCTTTAGTGCTTCCTTAGGATTCGAACGAAGTCGTCGCTGGCAGTGCAGGAACATTGGTAGCTCTAACGTCGAGCACAACAATTGCAGCTCGAAATACTTCTTCTGGGTCTCCTTAGGACAGAAATTCAACCTGTCGTAATCCAAGTCCATCTCGCCGATCGCGACGATCTTGTCCTTGTTATTTAACGACAGGTCCGACAACGACTTCAGGTACTCCTCTGGATTGTCGCATTCCTCATATTTATTGCATCGCGTCGGATGACAACCGACCGTCGAATACAGCCTGTCATCAATTCGCGCTACTCCAAGAACCTACTTGCTATTTTTCTACGCTACCAGCGTGATGATGATCTTCGAGAGGTTGTTCTTCCAACTTCGCTCTAAAATAATCTTGTCTAAATCCGGCTGATGCTTCTGGGACCCGTAATAGATATCGAATAGAATATATCAAAAATAACATCAAACAACATGAATATTTGGCTTAATCCGATAAACTAGCGTCATCTTGGTCATCTTGTTCCGAAACATGTTCCACATTTTTCATTTTATTCACACTAAAAGAATTTATACTAATTAAAATTTAACAACAATGACATTATTATATATTTTTATACATTTTTAAATAATACTTTACATAACGTTTTATTCACGTAGAAATGAAAAAAGGAACTTACTTTCTTTCGTTACGTTCTGATGCATGTCTTAACCAAGACTTAACAGGCACTGAAATAATTTGTTCAGTTGCGTCGGGGAAATAAATTCGTACAGCACCTATAACACGTTAATATACAATAATATTTAAAAGTAACATATATTTATAGTTATGTAAGGTATTTTAAGTGATCCAGTTGCAAGCTTATTTAGTTACGTTGGTGGGAAAAAAAACGTTCCTTCTTTGATTTGCATTTAAGAAGTATTATAATTGGTAAGTTAAACCAATATTTACTTAAACTAATACAATAAGATTTGTATTCAGTAATCTTAACTGTTCATTAGACATAAAACAAGGATAGAATGATAAAAAAGTGTGCAAACATTTTTATAAGCGCGTTTTCAATAGGGATCAAATAGTTATATATGGTATTTTTTATTATATATGTTAGAAAGAGATAGACAATAACTACATCATATTATTTTTATAAAATAATAATGTACTTATTGTTTATATGTTCAATATATATAAAATACCTTACATAACTATAAATATATGTTACTTTTAAATATTATTGTATATTAACGTGTTATAGGTGCTGTACGAATTTATTTCCCCGACGCAACTGAACAAATTATTTCAGTGCCTGTTAAGTTTCGGAACAAGATGACCAAGATGACGCTAGTTTATCGGATTAAGCCAAATATTCATGTTGTTTGATGTTATTTTTGATATATTCTATTCGATATCTATTACGGGTCCCAGAAGCATCAGCCGGATTTAGACAAGATTATTTTAGAGCGAAGTTGGAAGAACAACCTCTCGAAGATCATCATCACGCTGGTAGCGTAGAAAAATAGCAAGTAGGTTCTTGGAGTAGCGCGAATTGATGACAGGCTGTATTCGACGGTCGGTTGTCATCCGACGCGATGCAATAAATATGAGGAATGCGACAATCCAGAGGAGTACCTGAAGTCGTTGTCGGACCTGTCGTTAAATAACAAGGACAAGATCGTCGCGATCGGCGAGATGGACTTGGATTACGACAGGTTGAATTTCTGTCCTAAGGAGACCCAGAAGAAGTATTTCGAGCTGCAATTGTTGTGCTCGACGTTAATGCTACTAATGTTCCTGCACTGTCGCAACGCCAGTGACGACTTCATGTAAATCCTGATGAAGCACAAAAACGAATTGACGGCGGGCGTCGTGCACTCCTTCGATGGTAATCCTAAAGATGCGAATTCCATACTACAATTAAGCTTGTATATCGGTATCAATGGATGTTCGTTGAAGACAGAGGAAAATCTTTTCGCGATCACTACCATTTTCGCAAACAGACTCGTGAAAGAGACCGATTGCCCGTGTTGTGAAATCAGAGCGACGCACGCGTTTGCGAATGATGTTATCACGAAATTTTCGTTTGCAAATTGAACTTTATGATTCATGTGTAAGTAAAAGTTTTTGATTGTGATACAACAATATGTATGTAGTCTCTCACTGAAAGTCACAAGCACAACATCTATTCGTGAGATACGATCCAAGAAGAGCACGCATCTTTCCGTTTATTTCTTTTCCCTTCATCTGTGACTGAAAATCTGACCATCTTACAATAATCGTTATTGACAAGGAAATTATTTTTCACATCGGACTTCCTTACATTCTCGCCTATCAACGTAGAACTTGGACACAATAAAAACAAGACACCGTCACAGCATTTTTGTTTAATCTGTCATAACTCTTTTCACTTTTATTTATATTTATATTTTGTTATTTACTCACATTTTTATTTATTTATTCTAACTGCGTGTTCACTTCTTGGATCGAAGGCTCACATGAGGCTCCTGTAATTCGCGATATTATTATTTAATTTATCTATTTTTATTTGCGGTTTCTCGTTTGTTTTTTATAAGAAAATGTTTTTCACTGATGAAGGCTCTGTGTAGCACGAAACGCGTTTGATTTATGTATTAATAATGTTTAAAGGAATTTTTGACTCTTCGTTTGATTATAATAATTTATATGTATTAATCCTATTTTGAATAAACCTGCCCGTTATAGGCCTATTTGTCTTAACTTTCTTGTTTACTCATTGACACGAGCTTGTCACTACCTATTTTATTTAATATGTATTTTGTAAGAATAATTTTAATGGTTCTGTATAATCCTCAAACATCCTAAAGTAATCCTCAAATATCCTGAAATTATTTTTTTCAATGCATAATTCTGTATTTTAAAAAAATTCATAAATGGTTATCACGCACCGACAGCCCACGGATCCCGTTTGTGCGTTGCATTGGTTAGTATATGCTAAAATTATGTGTTGGACGTGTTTATAATCTATACCTCCTGTACAAACCTCCTAGGGGCGTCCAAAGGATGTCTTAAGGACGACCATGGGATGTTCCGAGGACGCCCTAAAGGTGTTTTTGGGATGTTCTTAGGATGCCCATGGGAAGTCCTGGGATGTTATAATGCCCTAAACCCGTCCCATTCACATCCCAGGACATTTAGGACGGATTTAGGATCATCCTGAGGATATCTTGTGCTATTAGGGGCATATTAAATTAATCGTTATAGTATTATACATATGTATTACCCAGTCAGCAAAATGTTAGCACTGTGTCGACAGGCTGGCGGGAGATTCGATCACGACGTGTTGACAGACTGAACTCAACTGATCTCAAATTATGCTGCTTACGTTCTGTTAACAGAATCTGTTGATATTTTATGTCAGCAGAATGACAGCACCAGACGAGCACGCCGTGCTGCCAGCACGTGACGCCAGATAGGCGGCAGAGTTCAAATGACATGCGCAACACAATTTGACGGCAGACTGCTAGCACAAATCGAGCACGCCGTGCTGACAAGTTCTGACGTCACGCTGGCAGCAAAAATCAAGCATTTTTATTTAAAATTTTCAAAAATTTTTATTATAAAAAAGTTTTCTTTTAGTTTTCTTGCAGATATTATTCTTATTTTTATTATAGGTTAATCTAATTTGCATATATTTTATTTTACTAATTACGATTACGCATTATTTTACAATTTTTAAAAACGCATTAGCGCCAGCGGGATTCGAACCTAAAATTTCGGGACAATAGCCTAATACGCTAACACTGAGCTAATCGTATACTTGTGCTATATTAATACGCTTGTATAACTATAGATTAAATGAATATATGTAGAAAAGATGAAACAATGTATTTTATTTTATCACACGCGTTTACTCGATGATAATAAATGGTTGACTGATTTTATTAATAACTTTCTTAATTTTTTATTATCGAACACTGTTGAACAATTTTTCGACAACTGAAATCCGTTCAAAGAAACACACACTTTACTATCGCACAGCATGCATTTATCCGTCGTTATCAACCGCGATTTTATTGATGGTTATAAATGGTTATACAATTTTATTGCAAAGCAACGATTCAAAAATGCAATATTATATAAGAACGTTGAAAAAACATTAAGAATAGTATTATTAAAACGTTTCTTAAACATTTGGAAATATCACATTATTTATGTAATGTCTTAAAAACGTTTTTATAACATTATATAAAAACGTTGAACAAATATTTAGAACAACATTATTGAAACGTTTTTTAAACATTCGGAATTATCACATTATTAGATAATGCTTTAAAAACATGTATACAATATTATATAAGAATGTTGATAAAAGTCACAAGAAATCAATGTTTCAAAACGTTTATTTAATGTTCCTTGCTTACTGGGAAGACATTTCGAAGATGTTTTAAGGACTAAGGACGTCCATTAAATGTCCAGAAGATATCGGTGGTACGTTCCGAAAAGGTCTGTTATATACATATATGTCAACAAAGTTAAGTATTTTTATTATTATCATCATTATCATTATTATTATAACAAGGATTTTATAATTTATAAAATTATAAAGATAATTTTTTGCGTTAAAAAATATTTAACAAAAAATATATTTAACCATATATAAACATAACATATAAATTTTGATAATATCATAAGCTTTAATATACAGTATACAGATTTTTAATAAATTATATTATTCGTTAATATTTAATATTTTATTATATATAATACTTAAATGGTATCATATTTACCCCGTCAGCCAAACGTGAACAAACAGATTATTCGGAGAGTCTGCTATCACTTTCTGTTACCAGAAAGGCAACAGATTTCACACAGACTCTGCAATATTTGCGGTGTCAGCAAACTGCTGTCAGAAATTGGACAGAAACTGTTGGCATTTAATTTCAGCATAAATCGAGCACATAGTGTTGACAGGACTGTTGTCAGATTGGCGGCAGAAATCAAGTATAACCTGCGCAACACAATCTAACGGCAGATTGGCAACAGAAATTGAGCACCGCGTGCTGACAAGATCTGACGTCAGATTGGCGGCAAAAAACGAGCCAGATCTACGCGACAATCTAACAGCAGACTGGCAGCACCACGCGAACACGCCGTGCTGCCAGCAGCTTATGTCAGATATGCGACAGAATTAGAGCAAGACCTGCACAACACAACCTGACGGCAGATTGTTAGCACCAATCGAGCACCCCGTGCTAAGAGAACGTGACATCAGATTGACAGCACAATTCAAGCATAACCTGCGTAACATAATCTGACGGCAAACTGACATCACAAATCGAGCACCCCGTACTGACAAGGTCTGACGTTACGTTGACGCAGCACAAATCAAGCAAACCGTGCTGTTTTGCATATTAATTTTTAAATTGTGACGTAATTCTTCATGAATTTATTAAGGGCCTTTTCAGACAAACTTGCATAATTGCACGCATAAATAACATATGCATAAATCCGCTAAACAAAATCATGTTGCAACGACGTTTCTGTAACGTTGCGTTATAGCCGTGCGACGTTTTGCGTTTTGTCGCATAAACGTTTCGGTAACGTTTAAGCAACCAAAAATGTTCCGATTCAATTACCTTACATATGCGACATCACATTTCCAACGTTTCTGCGACGTTTTTAAAACTTGCAATACAATGTTAGGGAAACGTTACCCAAGCAAGTAAAAATATTTTAAATATGTTTTTTAAATCAAAAGAGAATTATTTTTTCTGTGAGAAATTAGAATTCTATTCCTAATTTTTTAAATTGTGGAGATGCCAGCTTCGCAGAAGTTTTTTTTTAAGAATTTTTTTCGGAAGTTTCAAGTGGTCACCCATCCAAGTCGCGACTCCGGTAAACGTTGCTTGACCTCCATGATCGCTGCAAACTGATCTCTAGCGATGATCCCTGAACACTTTGCGTTAATACATGTATATCGCTGATAGATCAGGTAAATATACGTTATTAAAAAGGTGAAACACATATAATTAAAACATATTAGTTATATAAACATATATAAGAATACAGTTTTTTTACTGATTTTTACAAATAAGCATCTGAACTTTTCTGTTATATTCGTTTAAATAAGAATACAAAAAAAAACAACATAGTACAATAATTAAATTAAATATAAAAAAATTCTTATTGTTTTATTTTAAATCGTTATTCCAAATAATTCTGTAAAATAAATTAAAATTTAAACTTTTTTAAAAATGTTTTAAAATAAATAATAATTGAAATATAAATAGTTTAAATGTTGAATACACAATAATACACAATAAATAAATATTAAATAAACATTTGAAAAATGTTTATTGAAATAATTTTCTTAAACAAGTATTTTATAAAAAAAAATACTTAAAAAATATTTAATAAAAATATATAATACGTGATTAAAAATTAAAACAAACTTTTTCAAAAATTTATTTCTTAAATGTATAATACAATATAATTATTGACTCAAAGGCCGGTATTTATAGTCGACTCTTATTTCAAGACTGTCTTAATACAATACATTATTGCTGCTATAGAGTAGTTAATAAATTTAAACCTTTGAGTGATGTAACAACGTTAATGCAGGTTAGGAAAGTATGTCAAAGTTAAAAATGTCGCATATGCTACGTTGCTGTGATGTTTTTGAATGTGTAAAAATTAATGTTTCAAAAAAAACATTGAAGAAACGTAGCGAAATAAATGTTTCACAAACATCGTACATGTAACGTTAAGGTAATGTTTTTAAGGTTGCAAAAAAAAACGGCTTATATTAAACGTTACTGTTACGTCACAAAACGTTTATTTTGTGACGTTCCAAAAGATCACATTTAAGGTAAAAATGCAATGTTTCTGACACGTTCCACGAACTAACGCAAGTAAAATGTTACTTTTAAACGTTACAGGATCTGTTAATTATCTGTACATATAAAACGTTACAAATTCACTAAATTAGGGTCAAAACGTAACGTTCCCTGAAGGTTTCATGTTTAGCGGGTATATAAAGTGTTCACAGATCATCACGAGGGATCCAGTTCGCAGTAGTTGCAGAAGTCAAGTAACATTCACCGCGGTCACAACTTGGATGGGTGGCTACTTGGAAATTTCCACGAGAAATTCCCGAGATTTTTTTTGCAAAAAATGTTTCTAAAATATTACGAAAATAATGTTTTGTGTTGGAATTATGTGATGTAACTATATTAATATTTACATTTCAGAAAAATATTTACATTAATATTTACTTTAAATATTGTTGAGATGTTGATACAATATTAGTGTGCTGTATGGGTAATGTTATATAATAAACATTAGCAAAATGTTATTATAATTGTAATTATTACTTCAACGTTACAGAAACCTCTAAATCAATGTCAAAGTTTGTTCATATTGATGTTGATTACAACATTAAATATAACATATTTGGAAACGTTACATATTATTAAATAACGTTGTAATAACATCAGAGAAATGTTTGTTTACTTACTGGGTTATTTAGTACAAAGAACAACGATTTTGCAATTTTCAAATGCATATTTGTTATGTATGTCGGGAACATGTTTAATATACATAATATGTTAGATATTACGAATCATCCCAAATGTCCTGCGGACATCCTACAAACGTCATACTGCAGCTGTGATAAACCAGGATGTTCTTCGGATGTTCTTGGAACGTCCTATGGACGTACGAGATACTGGGACATTACAAGAACTTTTGTGTATGTATCAGACGTCCGGGGACGTCCATGTGTTGTGAGGGAAATTTCACCTGACGATTCCGTTACTTTTATGAAATTATTGGAAGGATAACATTGTATTTTTGCTGCCAAAATTCTATGATATGAAAGATAAATGTTTGCATTTCTTGCTTTACCTCCTTTTCAAATATTGAAATACGTGTATTTAGACATACCCCACACAACACATGGACGTCCCCGGACGTCCAATACATGTCCACAAAAGTCCTTGTAATGTCCTAGTACCTCGTACGTCCATAGGACGTTCCAAAGACGTCCGAAGGACATTCTGGTTTATCATAGCTGCAGTATGACGTTTGTAGGACATCCGCAGGACATATTTGGGATGATTCGTAATATTTAACATATTATGTATACATACATAATAAATATGCATTCGAAAATTGCGTTGTTCTTTATATTAAATAAGACATTTTGAAGATGTTCTAAGGACGTCCTTTAAATGTCTAGCAGATATTGATGGTACGTTCCGAAAAGGTCCGCTATATACATATATGTCAACGAAGTTGAGTATTTTTATTATTATCATCATTATCATTATTATTATAACACAAGAATTTTATACATTATAAAATTATAAAGATAATTTTTCGTGTTAAAAAATATTTAACAAAAGATATATTTAACCATATATAAACATAAACTACAAATTTTGATAATATGAGAAGCTTTAATATACAGTATATAGCTTTTTAATAAAATATATTATTCGTTAATATTTAATATTTCATTATATATAATATTTAAATTATGTAATATTTAATACATATGTATAATACTATAACGATTAATTTAATATGCTATTTAATGGCTATTTTATTTGTGAGGAAAATCTTACTCAAAATATAAATAAATAATAACGTATATTATATCAAGTAAAATTTTTCTCGGAAAAAACGTTTTAGAACGTGAACTTAAAATATAAAGAAAGTAATTATACATCTAGCAGCAAGGTATATATATTTGATTTACAGAATCATATCTGTTCACATGATTCTGTGAATCAAATACATGTATACATTAAAATTCGATTTAATTATAATTTATGAAACCCTGTAATTTCGGATTGAAATGAATTTAACAAGTGAGTGCTGGCACCACCGCTAGGCGGCCACGCCGCGAGAGATCTTCTCGTGAGTCGAATGCGGCCACGGGCGTTATATCTAGGCGCCACCGCAGCCGACTCCCCAGCTCATAACTTCAGTAAGACTTTTAGGAGCTGTTTGTTGTAACCTTGAGACGAATACTCGCTCAGTCTTTTCAAATGTAACGTGTGTATGGAACGCTGTTCCACATAAATTTTTATAATTTTTACATGTAAATAACAATTTGTATTGTTATTTAATCTTATACAAAAATTAAATATTTAATTCAAATTTAATCTTTTTTTAGTCTTTTTCAACGAAAAGGATACAAGAAATATTTTTTTGTAAATTAAACATTTATAACATTTTATGTTAATGTATTCTGTTTTAATAAATCTATATGGGTTCCGATTTTATAATATTTTCAATCTGTCTTTACACCATATTTTCGGTGCAGAAATCTCGATTGATTCGGATTACTTTTTTTTTAATCGGTTTAAATCGCACATTTTCGGCAGGGTTAATACTACTTTTACTAATAAATATCATTTTTTACTAAATAAAGTCCTAATCGCGCAATATAAAACAATGTCCAAACAACGTCCATAAAAGTCCTTTTTATGTCTTGCTGAGACGTCCTAATGACGTCCATTTGACGTCAGAAGGCCGCACATTGTACGTCCGAAGGACGTTTCCAAGACGTCTACAAGACACAATTAGTATGTCATCTGGACGTCAAGACATGTCCGACCACGACGTCCATTGGACATCTAAAGGACGTCCTTGTGTTGCGTGGGCAGCGGCGCGGCCACCTGGCGGTGGAGCCAACACTCACTTGTTTGCGTGGAGTCTTATACACACGGCAGGACCGCATAGCTATGCACGCGCTCGCTTGTTTAGTCTTTTGTGACGGTCGGTGATCAAGCCGCAACATTATATACATACATATAATTAATGAACGTTGTAAAATACCTAATTAATGATGGAATACGAGGTGTGATCAAAAAGTAAGGTGACTTTTCATTTTTATAAAAAAATATTCATTTATTCATCCAAAATTATGTTATCCCCTTCAAAATAATCCCCCTCTGATACAATGCCTTTGTGCCAGCGCTTTTTCCAGTCGTCAAAACATTTCTGAAATGCACTTTTGGGTATTGCCTTGAGTTCCTCCAGCGATGCAGCCTTAATCTCTTCAATCGTCGCAAATCTTCGTCCTTTCATAGGCCTTTTCAATTTTGGGAAGAGGAAAATGTCGCAGGGGTCCAAGTCTGGTGAATACGGTGGCTGAGGTATGATGATAGTATTGTTTTTGGCCAAAAAAGTACTCACTAGTAACGACGTGTGCGCAGGTGCATTATCATGGTGCAGAATCCATGAATTTTCTTTCCACACTTCCGGACGTTTTTTTCTTATTGATTCACGCAAACGCCGTATAACCTCTAGGTAATACTCCTTGTTTACCGTACGACCTTGTGGTAGGAATTCTTGATGCACAACGCCATGGTAATCAAAGAAAACTGTGAGCAAAATCTTCACATTCGAACGAACTTGGCGTGCCTTTTTCGGTCTTGGCTCTCCTGGGCTCTTCCACTGGGATGATTGGGCTTTGGTTTCGACGTCATAACCATATACCCATGTTTCGTCACCAGTTATAACCCTTTTGAGCAGATCAGGAACATCATTGACGTCGTTCAACATGTCTTGAGCGATGTTCATGCGACGCTGCTTCTGATCAAAATTAAGCAGTTTTGGAACGAATTTCGCTGACACACGTGTCATACCCAAAACATCCGTTAAAATTGATTGGCATGAGCCAAACGATATGTTAAGATCATCAGCTATTTCTCTAATCGTGATTCGACGATTTTTCAACACAATTTCTTTCACTTCCTGAACATTTTCGTCGGTTTTTGACGTGCTGGGGCGTCCAGAGCGAGGTTCATCGTTAACATTTTCTCGGCCCTCTTGGAATAACTTATACCATTTATAAACATTTTTTTTGCTCAAACTTGACTCACCGTACGCCACTGTCAACATTTCAAGAGTTTTTGAACACTTAATACCATTTTTTATACAAAAATTAATACAAACTCTCTGCTCCATTATTTTCAACAGCAAAAAATCGCCGAGCACGCAAACACGAGTCTAACCTTTATGCCTCTCACATAAAAACAACACATGCTATATAGTCAAAACTGTGAACATATGATCGTGATGAGTGTACCAACACAAAAAAAAAATTTTGAAATTAGAGTGTACAGAGCGCCCGAAATTCAAAAAGTCACCTTACTTTTTGATCGCACCTCGTATATATAATCATATTTCTTAATAGATTGAAGAAAAAAGTGAAGTCTAAAGAAAAATTTGTTGGAAATTTAATATTTAATTTAACTTGAAAAACCTTTTACTGTGATGTATAATAATCTAATCAATATTAATGAATAAACTATTTTACAAAATAATGTATTCAGTAAATATTAAACGACGTAAAAATGTACTTTTTTTTTCAAAAACTTCTAAATATACCTTAAAATATTTATTGCCAAGTAAATAATAAATGACAAAACTTTTTGTAAACATTTTCTTTAAAAAAATTTCTCATGATAAAAATTTTTAAAAATTAAAATCGATTTTTGTGCTCCTGTAAAAATTATAAATGGCAATAAGACAAATACAAAAGTTTTTCTGTAATTTTTTAATAAAATCATTATTGATCAAGTCGTAAAGCGATAATTAAATTAATAGATTAAATAGAAGAGCGTACATTAGTTTATATATACAGTTTAAGGGACAAACTAAGTAAATATCTAAACTAATACTAAAGTTAATTAATTCTTTTTCTTAACTTTCACTTTTATTCCACAAAAGGGCAAAGACATTATTATTTTATTTGTAAGTTGATTTCTTCTATAGGATACCGAAATTATCAAAAATATTATTGATAATGAAAATATTAAAATTAATCGAAAAGGTAGTGTCGTTGCATTAATAAAACATAATAGAAACGTCATTTGACATTACCTTGTTTTTTTGGGATTAAATATTGCAACAATATATTGCAATGATATCACTGGAATATTTTAATGTTATTATCACTTTGTCATATCACAGTAATATTTTTGTGATATTCCTGTGATATCACTGAAATATTTTAATATCATTATCATTGTGTAATATTACAATAATATTTCTGTGATATTTCACAATAATATGTAATATTTCTGTGATATTGCAATATTTCTCTGATATCCCTTACGGAAATGGACTATTGTAACTATTAGTAAAGCTATTAATAAAATTATTGGATTATTCGTCATAGTTTTTTTGCGGATTATTGGGACAAACTATTACACAGAACTATTGAAAAATTATTTGAGCCCAATAGTCACTACGATTTATGTAAAATATGTATTGATAAATCAATAATTAAACGTAATAAATTATAGTTTCCAAAAAAATATTTCTTCTTCTTTGTTCAAAAGGATTAAATAAAGATTAAATTTGAATTAAACATTTATGTACAAGATTTAATAACAATACAAATTGTTATTTTTGCATGTAAAAATATAAAATTTTATGTGGAACAGCGAACCACATACACATCACATTTGAAAAAAAACGAGAGCGAAATTCGTCTCGAGGTTACAACAATTAGTTCACAAAAGTTTCACTGAAGTGCGATTTAAAAGGACGGTCACGGTGTCGCCTAGATATAATGGCTGTGGCCGCACTCAACTCACGAGAAAATTCCCCGCGGCATGGCCACCTAGTGGAAGCCGCGCAAACCGCGAAGACGCGAAAACTGGCGTCGCGAAAAAGTTTTGAAACCATAGACATAGTACAAAGTCTATGTTTGAGACTCAAAACCAAAGCAAATCGCTTGATTTTTGAAAGCACCAATATGTTTCTACGTGTAAAATAACTATTAATAATTGAATGTCTTGGATTTTAATCGTATTCGGTATTTCTGAAATAATTTATAAATGTTTTTTATTTCATATATAATATACGTTTTCAATAAACCTATAATTTGCTATACCAAATGTGTATAAAATATGTTTATTATTCGTTTAAATATTGCTGCAATAATAACGTATAAATATAATTTACGCTTAAACTTTTATTAACATATTTAAAAAGTATATCATACCTGGATATTAAATCCTATTTTTGATACGTTATTTAAGGGGACAACTTTTAAAAATCATAAACGTATTTAAGAAACGTTTAATTAATATATGATAGTATTTTATACTATTTTTATACGTGTTATAAACGTAAATACATTTTTGGCATTTTATGCATTTTTCAACGTATAAAATACGTTACGTATTATATATACGTAATAAAAACGATTATAATAAACGTATATTGCATTAACGTATAAAAACCGTTTTACCTATACATATCTGCCATATACTTATGCCCATACTTGTTTTATACCATACTTGCGTTTAATATACGTATAAAACAATCCAGTTCTTTTTGGGTTTATTATGAATAGTCGACTAATAATCATTTATTTATTAAGTATTAAAAATAGTATGCTGGTGATTATTCCAAATAACCTGATTATGAAATCAATAATCTTTCCATAAAAGAACTATTGGGGAATGAGTATTGTAAATAATCTCATTATGAAATCAATAATCACTCATTCAAAAACTATTAGGAAAAGATTATTGCGAATAATCCAATCATTAGATGTTACATAATCACTATTAGAGAATGAATAATCACTATTGTAAGTCAATAGTGATTATTGGCTTTCCAATAGTTCATTTCCGTAAGGGATCACAGAATTATTACGTGCTATGTGAGTTGTTCAATGTTGCTTTAACGTTACAGCAACATTAATATTTAATGTAGAAAAATCAATGGCAATTGTTCAGAATACCTCACCTCCGATTTTGACGAAATTTTTACTCGGGTATTGACAATGAAAAATAAATTAGTTCTGTAACGTTGTACTTGTCATATTTATTATACACTGTTTTATTTAATTTATTTTAGTTTTATTTAATTTACTTTATTTTAGTTTTATTTAATTTATGGCGACATTTTAAATTTAATTTTTTGACCTTATGATTGACTTCAACATGCATTTTAATATTGCCTAGTCTGTTAAAATTTTGTTTTTTAAATACAACTTTTTGCAATGTTTGAAAATAGAAGCTATTGCGTTGTTATGGTAAAAACTGTTTTGAATTTGTTAATCCTATATTTGTAATCCCAAAAATCCTTATATACAAATTTACATTACTATCTAATAACTTTTTATTAAACAAGTCGGCCATTTTAGATCCGCCATTTGGAATTTTTGACTTTTACCCTCATTTTCAAATTCGGAGACCCCAAAAACCTTTATATACAGAATTCCAATCATATCCTTTTTTGACTTTTGGCCAGCTTTTTGAACGTTTCAGATCGCTGTGCAGTGGTCTAAACAGAACCAGCTAGCCCTACCTAGCTAACTAACGTATCTCTCACTTCTGCACATAGCATGGAGGAGAACCGTAATATCGACATAGCATCGCTGAGAACTACGAAAACGTGGACATTACCGACGTGGAAAATGGCTACGTAGTTCAAGGTCCATTTTTCGTGAATCACAGAGGTCCACTCAAAATAAAGTCGCACCTAAAATTGAAGCGTGACCGCTCTTAGGTTTCTCTCTGCTCCCAGCTCCCACCGTAATATATTTCAATATTTCACCTTTATGCATGTATTTTGCGTGGTTCTGCGATTTTAGTGATTGGAATAATTATCGCAAGAATTAGAAGATTGGATTTTTCTAGTAATCTTTGTTAACGGCTTTGCTAAAGTAAAAAAAAAAAAAAACTTGAAGAAGAGGAGGCGTATATACAACAAGAATTTGGAATCAAAACTATACTATCAAGAAAACTATACTACCAAGAATATAGAAGAGATTATTTAAAGTTCTGTTCTTAAGAATGTAAACAATAATATTGAAATCGTAATTTCATCATAATGAGTTTTATTTGAAATAATATTGCACAATTTAAATTTGAAAATTAAAAGATTATAAATTGAGAATGACTGTTGATTGTGCAATTAGCAATGAGCAAGTGATTTTTGTTACTGGAGGTTATGATCATACTATCAAAATATGGCAACCACATACAGGCGTCTGTCAACGTACATGTCAACACACGGATTCGGTATCCTTTTTTTACGCATGAAAAACATTTTTTATATCTTGCTTAATTTATGTTGTATCAAATTATATTGAGTATATATATATATATTAAAAAAAGTTTTATATATAGTATAGATAAAATGGAAAGATACCAATAGTTTTACATTTTTGTTACGATAGAAGCATTTTTAGTTTTACATATTGTAGTATTAGTAACAATGTTTTAAAAGTGTTTTTTTTTTAGTCTCCTTAACGAGTTTTACAGCAAGTCAATGCGTTAGATATTACACCTGATAAGTATGTTGTAGCTGCTGCTGGATATCAACACATACGGATGTATGACTTAGCTTCAAATAATCCTAATCCAGTCATTAACTATGAAGGAGTATCAAAAAATATTACCAGTTTGGGCTTTCAGGTATTATGTTATTATATTTAGTATATTATTTAATTTACAAATAAATACATAGAAAAAAACAGTTTACACATTAGTATTTACATAGAGACACCAAAAATAGCCATATATTTATAAATTTTTTTCTCTAAATGTATTGGGGGTATCAAATCGGGATTTATTAATACTAATATTTTATATATAGTTTCATTAATAAAATGTAACTTTTTAAATTAAAAAATATTAAAAACTTAAAGAGATATCACCATTGACATCAAGTATATTAGCTGTTGCAACTGTTTATAATATCCATTGTAGAATCTATAGGGTTCATTTAAAACACAAAAATACAGTATGTTTTTAAAATATACAGTTAAATCTAGTTTTTGTCATAACTGATTTTTTTACAAAATAGAGCTTATCTGAATTATCATCTAAAATTAAATCAATTTTTTCCTATTGAAAAAACTAAGATCTAAAAAAAATATGACAAAGACTGCGTATTTTTATGCTGAATAAATAAAAAATTTGAATCTAATTTATCCATTTGTTTTCGAAATATTTTGAGAAACCAATTTGTGAAACAGTTTTGAGAAAAATGTGTTTAAAGTTTTCAATTTACATGTAATCCAGCGTATATCTGTCTTTAAAATGCTATAACTTTTTTAGTTTTGCACATTTTGAGTTGAAACTTTAGGAAAATATTCTTAAAATATATTAGAAAAAAAATGTAAAAATTGAAAAATTGATTTTTTTTACCCACTTAGATATATTTAATTTCTTAAAACTAATATAATCTTCTATTTAACAATCATTGTTTTATATATGAACATAAATTTTAACTATGTATGAATATAGTTAATTAAGATTTTCTACATAAAACAAGTCTATATTTTAAAAACTTTGGGTTATGAATTACAGGTAGCAAATATATATTGTAATCCTATGAGAACTGAACAAATACAAGTTTGTTTTCTTTTTTCTTTTAAATGACAGTTCCAAGTATTAAATTTTACAACTTTATTTTCATACCTATTGTGTCACAGGAAAAATTACGACATACAATGAATGATTTGAAGATGAAAAGATTTTATTTCTTGGAAATTAACTTTTTTGCATTTTTTAATGTCTCTTTGCACTTATTTGATTTATATAAAAAATTCTTTATTTATATTCTTGCTTGTATATAAAACAACGATAACTTTGCTTATATATAATTTAAACTTATTTAATTTTAAATCTCAGCAAAATATATTTGTATTTTAACGTTAAAATAGCCATTAAAAGAACACAATATGATTGCTTTAATAATAAATATTAATAATAGTTAACCAAATGAAGTATTCCTTATAGTCATCAGTGATAAAATAATAATTCTAAATTTTATCAACTTTTTGGCAAAATATATTTATTAAAATAAATCCATAATGATTTGATCTTAAATTTAAGTCCTTTTCAAGCAAGTTGGTTGCAATTAAAATAAACATTAAAATAGACATGTGATGTATTGTACATTGGACAAACGAAGCGACATTTAGCAACTCACATTAAGGAACATAAAAATTATGTTAAGAAACATGAAAATGTCCATTTGGTTAGCAAACATCGTCTTATTAATAATCAAGCGTTTAATTGGTTACCTTAAATTTTACATTATGAATAAACAGAGCAAATACAGAGATTGCCGAAATGTTTTTTATCAAGAACAATAAAAATACAACCTACAGAAGGATACTGAGAATTCACAGTTAATTTACAATGTAATAGCTGTTCAAATTCAATTTACAATATAAGAACTGTTACTCACACTTATTCAAACAATTCAGACAATTGGTATATACACTTTTAACTTATGCTGGTGTTCTCTATAATTTTTAATGCGTTGACGAAGTTTAATTGTTTTGTACATTTTTGACAATGAAAATATGTAAGTTTAATAAGCATTTTTGTTAATTTTTATAGTATGTTGTTTTTAGTACTGAATTTTTTGACAAGAATTTACTGGTAACTTGATTTATTTATTTTAATATTTATATTGCAATCAATTTGCTTGAAAAGGCTCTAATTCTGAGGTCGAAGTTGTGGGTTTATTTTAATAAACGTATATTTTGTTAGAAAGTTGATAAAATTTTAAATTATTTATTAATAATAGTATTACAAAATTCTATTTTGTTTTAAGATATTGTTATTTTATATTTGATATTTTTTTTTTAGATGCATGAAAATTATATATTTGAGAATATATTTTTCTTAAAACTATATTCTCCTAACAGAAATGTACTTTTTAATGTGTTATATCAATTGGGTTCTAATTATAGACATTTTAAACTATTATTATCGGAGTTAAGTGGTAACTAATTAAAAGTTAAAAATTAAATAGTCAAGTTAAAAAGTTAAGAATTTTTAAGATAATTGATTTTAAGTGAGTTAATTTTTAATTTTAACTATTTAGGTATATTTAAAACAAGTAAACTTTAACAAGTAAACTTTAACTTATTAACTGTTTTCTCTTAATTTTAAATTTTAACTACGTAAAAGAAAAAAAATGATAAAAGAAATTTATATTTCTATATAAAAGCAATATTTTTTAAATAAGGATACTTTGATTTTTTAAATAAGGATACCGCTATGTTAAAAACACAAATAATTAAACAATAAGAATAGGTAAAAAGGTTAATGAGAGTACTGCGCGGTTATTTATTATTTCTAAACGGCGAATATTATTTTTAAATGTTTTCTTATTATCGAATACGTTCTTTTTTTACTTTATGACGTATAATTTACTTATTATTATATTTTTTTATATTTATCTTAGCTTTAATTTTTTGGCTTCTGTATATATTATTTCTAAACAACAGACATTACCTTTATTTGTTTTCTTACCCGTTACAACTCTGACAATGTATCTTTCACTCGTCTTGTGTTTATGTGTAACGCTCAGTCACATGCCGCGCTATTGGAAACGTCTCTTAGCGATTGCGGCATTCTTAATATCGATTTTATAATTATAATTGTTGACTTTTTATTCATGGCTCTGCTAGTTTTCGTCGATCTTTGGCGGTGAATCACTCAAATCATTTTTTCTTTCCTGTAAGTTACTATTTTTAATATCAATTATAGGGTGATCAAACCATCACCTATATCAAGTTGGAAAGTTGCACTTTGGATCCAGTAAACCGGTAGTGACAACCACATATTAGATTGACGATGGCTAGACAATTAGTTCCTTAGAAATATGCGTTTTATTGTAAATTTGCCTTTACTAATGACACCAAAGATAGTCGAAACGTTTGATTCAATGACTAAATCAATTTCGGTCTTAAACTGACTACTTAGTTTCGCGCCAAAATAACCGCGCAGTATTCTTATTAGCCTTTGTACCTATTCTTATTATTTAATCTCGAGAGTCTTTACTAAATTATTGACAAATAATTAATAAGCCTAAACGGGTATAGTTTGATTTTACTGCTGAAATAATGTTTCTTGTGTGATTTTACATATGAAGCTGAAGCTGGCAGCCAGACCTAGCCAGAAGACGATAGCCAGGGACGAATAGGGTGCTGAGTGCCCCCGGAATTAAAAAACATTAAAATGCACCTACATTGTACGCATACGCGGAGAGGCATGAAAAAAATCGAAAAAACGATGGCAAGATGCTCTTCCTGGGGACGGCACTCATTTTTCATTAAAAAAATAAAAATTATAAACAATTTAGCAGCCACGACGCACGCATACGCACAGAGACTTGAATAAAATCACAGATACTCTCTAAGAAGAGTACAAAACGATGGCAAGGTGCTCTTTCCGGAGACGGCACTCATTTTTCATTAAAAAAATAAAAATTGTTTTTAAACAATTTGGCAGCTAAGTCATACGCATACGTGTAGGGACTTGAAAAACATCAGATACTTTTGAAGGAGAGTACAAAACGATGGCAAGGTGTTTTTCTTGCGGACGGCACTCATTTTTCATAAAAAAAAATATAATTTACATATTATTAAGAAGAGTTTAGATGTTGTCTTTTCCCGGAAAGAGCACCTTGCCATCGTTGTGTACTCTCCTAAGAGAGTATCTGTGATTTTTTCAAGTCTCTGTGCGTATGCGTACGTCGTGGCTGCTAAATTGTTTAAAAATAATTTTTATTTTTTTAATAAAGAATGAGTGCTGCCGGAAAAAGCATCTTGCCATCGTTTTGTACTGTACTTAAAGAGTATCTGTGATTTTTTTTCATGTTTATACGATGTAGGTGCATTTTAATGTTTTTTAATTCCGAGGGCACTCAGTCTATTCGCCCCTGGCTACCGTCTTCTGGCTGCTATGTTCTAGATAAATAGCGATATTACAGGGTGTCCACAGAGAATCACTTTTTTATTTATTTGTTTTTATTATGATAATTTTTGTAAGAGTAATACTATTTTACAGAAAACTAATAAAAAGTGATCATTGGTGTCGCTTCAAGTTGCTAAGATGAAGGAAAGAAATGACCTTGAAAGACCTTGAACGTCGCATTTCAATGATCTATAAACGTTTTGTACAATAAACATGATTTTTTTTATAATATACAACTTACTATATACTTGTATTATTTTTACATATTATAAGTTTTACAATAAACAATTACATATCGAATCCGTAATCGAAAAAATCCAAACGGTTACGGTTACAGGTTCACCGTTATTGGTAAAAACCGAAACCGAAATTGGGCAATAGATTTGAACCGTAATCTTAACTTTAACCTTAATCGGGCCAAAATTTTATTTTTATCTGGGTCCCTGCTTACAATATTTTTTTATTTTATACGAACTTAATTTACAAATAAAATATTTTAACGATCTATGTTGTAATTGCTTAATTAGAGCTATTTAAAAACAATATAACTTTTTGATTTAATACAAATGCTTTTCAAAATTAAATTTTAATTTTACTTGGTTTAATTTTAACGCAGATTTTAACGTAGTTTAATTATATAAATCGTTAACTTTAATTTAATTTAAAAATATACTAACTTACCTAATCTTGATTATTATATTATATAATAATATTTATACGAGTAATGATTTCTTATAGGAAGAAGGAAAGTGGATGTATACAGGAGGAGAAGATTGTTCTGCAAGAGTATGGGATTTAAGGTAAATCTATATAAAGGTGTTCACCAATAGGTGAAAGAAAATTTAAGGAGTGAATTTATATTAGGCCTATTTAAAACTCGACTTGCCAACTAAAGCGCTTCGATAAAACGACACAAAAAATAAACAATATAGGATAAATTTTAACGTTTGAAAATCAGGCAGTGATAATAGCATCTATTTTTTGTTTATTCTTTGTTTATTCTCACTTTATCGAAGCGACGGAGAAGTAGGAGCATTTTAACTTTTGAGCTAAGTTTTTGAAAGGCCTGTCTATATATAATATTTAATAAAATAAAACAAAGATTAAGAATAACAAAATTGTGATTAAGGCTTTGTTGTTTTAATTATTATTATTTAAATATTTAAATGAAAATGCTTGAAATACATAAATATTTAGACCTTAGATTATATAAATATGAACTGCTAAAAGCTAACTTTACATGTGTTCTAAAATTGGCTGCGTTCCATAATGTGCATATGCGTCTAGGACGGCGGTCCACAAACCTACATATGCAGTAGCTATGCTTATAATGCTACGTTATGAAGTTGGCTTTGAATAAAAATGCGTGCATAAACCATAGATATAAACTGCTTCAAGTCTGGAGTAGAAGCACTAATAATTTCAACTGCTAGTAACTTTCTAAAAAAGTTTTCATTCCTGGTGTTTTCAGGAATGAAAATGACCGCAAAAGGCACGAGTGGCACGAGACCAACGAAGTTGATTGATTTAAATAACCCCGAAATATCGATTTTGGCCGTATTCGTTGATTTATTGTTAACAATAAAATTTTTTGTGCCAATTTTACCCACATCTTAAAGTACTAGTTTTTATCTTAAAAATCAATTTTTATTTATACAATTTTTTTGCAGGGATATCAAAATTTGAAATTAAAGAATCTATAGCGTTTTACTTTTAGCGTTACACTTTAGGCTAATAGATCAACCTTTCAACTTATGTGAATAAATCTCAAATATAAACATTATTAAAATTTAAAATAACGATTTAATGATGACTTCGATATGACTTTGATGTGTGTTATGCTACAATGTGTTATAGATTCTTTAACTTCAAACTTTGATCATTGTGAAAAAAAAATTATAGAAATAAAATTTCGTTGTTTGCAATAAATCAATGAACATGGCCAAAATCGTTATTTTTGGGCTATTTAAACCAATTTATTCTAGTAATTTCACGTTAGTTTAATTCTGTAGCTGGATTAGGATTTAGCATATAAAATTACATAAGAAATGATTTTTGTTTTTCATAACACAGGAACATGTAGACATGTTTTATACTTTTAACTATACAGTCTCTTATGTCCATTTTTATTGATGTGAGATTATGTTTCAAAAGAATGCATCAAATACTGAAATTGAAAATTCTAGTAATCATTTTTTACAATTATTTTTAGTTTTTTAATCATTAAACAATTTATTTCATTGTTATTTAACTTATTCAATATTTGATTAAACTTTTGCAAAGTAAGATGTAAAAAATATAATTAAATTAATATTTGTTGTTAATTAAATTAAATTTTGTGTTAATATATTTTTATTCTCTCTTTTTTTTTACTCAAGTTATAACGATTTATTATAGTGCAACTATTCAGGACACTATATCTGATTTTAACAAAATTTCCAAACTTTAAACCTATGTAGAAAACGTTGTTAATCCTTTGTCCGAATAATTGCGGTATTCAACAAATTTCTATCATCACTCGGATCAAAGGAAAGGGAGAGAAATAAATTATACAAGAAATTTAATTTAATTATTTTTTTTTACATCTCAGTTTACCAAAAATTTTATTAAGTATTGAATAAGTTAAATTAGTAGCAATGAAATAAATTGTTTAAATACCAAAGATTTTAAAAAACTTTTAGTGTATAATAGAAAAAAATAATTTTTAATAGATACAAATATATTAATATAATATATAATTTTATGGAATTGATTTATTTCCAAAATCGCTATTTTTTACTTCCAGCATTGGACCAATTAATAATAAAACTCTTTTAAATAACGCTGGATATAATCTATCAATATAATTTTATTTATTTATTGTTTTATAACTATTTTATTACATGACTACGCAAATATTATATTATATTAATATTATATTTGTATTTGTTCAGTTCGCGAATTTTGCGAATATCGAATGCCGGAGCCACTTCGCGAGAGCGCAAATGAATCATGCGGAGATAAAAGTCTGATTTGCCATTCCGCCCCGATACGGCACTGAACGCGCGAATAATGAGTGCGAGGGCACAGAACGATTCACGAACTTATCGGTGAGAGAGATGGAAAGTGGGAGCGGACAAGAGGAAAAACTGAATGATCACTCACTTCGTATTAACAGTTAAAAAAAAATGTTTTTAATAAGAGTCAAAATTAACAACACTTCTGTCTCGTTAATTTGGGCTTAAAACTTGCGACTGAGTGCACTAAGCGCAATGATATAATCTGACGCGCGCATTGTTACTCCCAATACTTTCAAATTTTGTAATGATACTTTTAAAGCTCAATAAAGCTTATCTTACGATATGTTACTTGCTCGCGTTACTCACTTGATCTGAGGCTACGAATTTCTCGAAAGCGCGAAACCTAAAGCTTTTGTTTGGCGAAGTAAATTCGGGAGAAACCGATTTTTGCGGGAGATAGGCCGCATTGGCCCGTTTCTGCTTATTGTCTTTCGACAACATCGATTTGAACGGACAACGAATTGTAAAATCAGTCAAATCACTGTTTAGATACGCTCGACTCTCCTTTGCTTACACGGAGAGCACGAAAAACTTATTTACTTTGAAGACAATGATGGATCGCTCCCGTCAAAGCTTCTCGACTTCTTATTCTCATACAAATTAACGAGACAAACTTATAACTATTACAGTCTCAAACAATATTTATTACGCATTATTTAGTTAGTTGCATACCGAAAGTGTTTTTTAAGATTTTCAACATTTAGATGATTAATTACATTTCTATATAGCTTCGAAATTTGGGAATTTTGTTTAAATCAAAAGGAATGTTATGAATAATTGTACTATTTAATAAATTTTTCTTATTGTCACTCGAGTCAAAGAAAATAAATGTTTCAATTTTGGTATTATTGCTATTATTAATTGCTTAAAAAACATCAATTTTTAATTGCTCTATTTCTCAAAATTATAATTGTTTAAATTATGTCTTTTTCTTGCAACTATAATAGGTTTTTTCGGGGGGGGGGGAGAGGGTTAATATAGATGCTAGTTACCATCAAATATTATTAAATTAATTTTAATTTAATAAATGATATTACTAATTCTTATTTGATTATAACTGTGTTATATGACGGAAAGTAACGGCACGCAGTTTGGTTTAGTCTGAGAAAGTATATAAAATCACACGAATACATAGAAGCACTAAGATCCAGCGACCTAAGAAGGCCTTGTTTAGATTTGTATATAATAGGTTAAGCTATAACTTATAAGATTATAGGTTAGGGGAGTTAAGTATGTTCATGATATTTAGTACATTTTCGTGCATTGATGCACTTTGCGGAACTCTCATACCCTTGAGAATCCATGGAGCGGATTAGCGTAACGCGGAACCCATCATGTGCGTTCCACGTTATGCAGTTTTTATTACGCTGTTTTTAATTCTCTTCATCTCTATGGAGCGGAACGAGCACATCCCGGACTTTGCACAGCTCCATGAGATGAAGGGAATTAAAAACAGCGTTATGAAAACTACGTAACGCGGAACGCACGTGATTGCTTCCGCTCTTGTTCCGCGTTACGCTATTCCGCTCCATAGGTTCGCAACCTGAGCGTAACAATGATGTGCATAATGCAGTTTACGGAACGCAGCCATTTACAGCACCACCAGTACCGAAAATCTATAGTATGTGCTACCTGAAGTTAGCTTTTATGCACATATGGCCACAGAGTATATTCACGTTGCTACATCTCGTCAATGTGATAGTTTTCCTAACGTGAATAATCGTCAATTTTAACGATTAATATTTTGCTTGGTAGGGCAGAGCAACGCTTATTTCTGTCCAAATTCTTTCGTTTTGTACAAAAACGCGTTGAATGAGTCTAATTTTATCGAAATTGAAGTAAAGGACCCTAAACTGTATGATTACCAAAGCAAAAATGTCTATTATTTTGTAAACAAATTAAATTCCAGTAGATATATGCGCAAAAATCTACCAGCATCAAGCAGCGAACATATTGCATTTTTTAGGTACAAAATAAAAATTCTATCTCTGTATCTGTATGTCTACTTGCAAATTCAATATTATGTGTTAAAACAGAATAATGACATAAAAAAAAATGAGTTGCAATATATTGATGATCAAATAACAATATATTTGTGTTTAATAAGCAAAAATACGTCGGAAATAGCTATTTATACTCGTGTTACAAAATGATTTTGGATAGTATCATTTGAACTTTGCGCGTTTTTTAAGTACTGGGAATGTTGAAATATATTGTGTACATACGTTTAGCGGACTTAACAGTTGAGTGAGCGCTTGCTATTATTGATAAATTCTTTTAGATCATCCAATCAGACCTTTGGATATAGAACAATACATCAGTAACAGCGAGCGCTTACTTAATTGTTGAGTGTACTGAACGTACTCATTGGCTCACAGACGTGCTATAGTTTATGCGAATAATTACCAGTTCATATTTATATAGTCTAAGGTCTTTAGATTAGACATAATAATTAAAAAATGGATTCTCCGAAAATTTACCCACCCGTTGCAACATCTTATTGCAACAAAAAATGATTTAAAATTAAATTTAAAACTCCATAAATTATTAACAAAAATTTAAGGCAATGATTTGACCAATGATAGTCAGCACGAGGTGTTTATGTGCACATGGAAATTTATTAGTATTTAGATACGTTGGTAAATGGCGTTCATTCGACGCTAATTTTTGCAACTTTACATTAGTACGCAAACGTTTCAACTTACAATTTGAGTTCTCTTCAACTACAGCTCAACCTTCTTAATCATTAGGTACATTTTAAGATGTGTGTTGGATATATCTCACATTTGTGCTGAATATTCTCATTCTGGCAGTGAGTCACTTAGGCAAAAAGCGATATTTTTCCGAGAGTTGATCTTAAAGGGTCTATATTATCAATTATATAAAATTAATCAAATAATCTGAATAAATTAACATAAATTAACCCTCAAACACACTGATCCCGCAAAATACATAAACACATTTTCGGGTCTGGGAGACTTTTTCAACTTTGAGAAGTTATAACTTTGGTTCCAATCAACATTTTTTAACAATTTTTTTCACATGAAAATTCAGAATCTCAGAAACGTGACTGCATAATTGGCATTGCTGAAAAATGATTTAATGTTAAGTTATAAAAGAAAAACCATTAAGCAGAAATTAGAAATTGTTCAAAAATCCACTTTTCCTTTAAAAAATCTTATCTTTGCAACAAAAAACTTTTAAGGACTTTCAAATATGATGTTTTACAGCTAAGGAGTCATATTTTCAAAAAAATTATGGTATTGTCATTTCTTTTAAAAAGTATAATTATATATAGGGCGCGAATGTTTGTGCATGATCGCGTGTCGCGCGCGAAGAACCGCTGCGTGCGAGTGAATCGAGTGCTCGCTGTATTTCTTGAGAAAATCCGATGCTTGTCAATTTAATAGAATCAGAATTTGTTAATAAATTGAATTCGGTGAACACATCATAAACATTTTTGTCGTTTTTAATTGACATTCCCAATTTTTCGTGTAAAAATTTCGGCATTTTGAAGAAATGTGTTTTTACGTAATCTCGAACTAATGCAGAAAATTTTTTTGTTTTGTTTATGTTCAAATGAAGTAGGCCGCATTAAGTAAGCCGCAACGGTTTTTTGCGCGCGACATGGAATCATGCACGAACATTCGCGCCCTAATTATATAACAAGTAGAATATGAGGTATTTTTGGTTGTCTAAAAATCCACTTTTTTTTTAATCATATCTTTGCAACAAAAAATTTTTGAAGATTTTACAATACGGCGTTTTAAAGTTAAAGAATCATACTTTTAAAAAAAATTGTCACTGCCATTTCTATTAAAAACTATACTTACGTAACAAGGCGAATATGAGGTATTTTTGATAAACTGAAGGTGTCTAAAATTGAAAATTGATGTGTTTCATAATATATTTTGAACCCTACGCAGAAGTCCTTTTCTTCACGGCACTATAGTATTTTAACTTTAAACAGAGTAACATACAAAAACGGACCTGTTTGAATGTGTTTTGTTCAGTTTTTTTTTTACTCATAAAAAAATTTTATTTACACACTATATGAGTCCCATTGACCTTAACAAAACTTTGCTGCCGTGCCGTTTGAATTCTAGTTGACCAAAAAAGGTGATCAACCATATCAATCGAAAGAGATTTCAAACTTTTTTTTTACGTCCTGGTCTGAACCTTCTATCTTATTTCGTCTTCACACAGCAAGCGTTTGAAACTTTATATGAGGTTTCTTAGACTCACTTATGTGTTTAAAGGTTAACATAAGATGTGTCATAATAAACTTATAGTTAAATGAAAATAGTGAGCCTAAGTTTGTTGGTAGATATTTTTCCGTGATACGTTGTAACTGTGAGCGACCCCGTTTGTCGTTCCCGAAATGTAAACAGATTTACTTGGAAAAGTCACACAGAAGCGGCAATTGCAAGGGCTTAATTTACATACAGATACGGAAATCTTAAATGCTGCCTATGACAATCCTCGACAGAATAAAAAAATAACTCATGCTACTACCACTATTTTTATTTCTATTTCTATTTACGTTCATTTTTTTTCTTCATTGTTTTTTTTCTCAACTTTGTAAGCTCTCTTATTCTCTGACGAGAGCACTTACTGCGGGATTTGGCAGGAGGGAATAATGATATTGTATTAAATAAAGGCGCGTTTTATATAAAAAAATAGTCATGTTTACTCTGCAACGATCTCGCTTTGCACACAGGCGGTAAAACAACAGAGGCGAGAGCGCGAGGGATCGCCGGGAGAGAATTAGTTATCAACTCAATTTTTGGTGAAAGTATACACAAGATTTATTGTAAGATAAATTGCAATGGAATACAAAAGAAAATAAACGCGATGTAAGAGAAAATAACAGAATGCGGATATAAGGCAGACGCTATAAGAACGGAAAATTGGACAGACAATTCGCGGAATTATGTACAGACGGCCAGAGATTTAAATCCAGAGTCATTTACACAGCAAGTGCCTAGCGGCGTCGTGCGCATGTACCGACGAATTTGCGTTGTTTGGCGATCAGCTGAGAGCTATAAATAGACTCACGCTGTTTATGTTTCCTGAGCGCTTGTAGGCCGGATGGCCGCGCGGGCACGGCGGTACCGCGCCGCGAGATGTGGATCAGGCCTGATCGCTTGACTCCTTTTCTGGACCTGGATAACTTCTTTTTGGAACGGATTCGGAGAAAGAAGAGAGCTACGAGATGCGCGTTCTTGTGGCTTATATACCCGAGCTCGGTGGTAGGAGGATACTCGGGCAACGGTCGGAGACTCAGCGGAGTCAGCATTCCCGCCACTCGAGATTGGACACGAAGAAGCGGCGTGCTCCCGAACTTTTGAGATCGGCGACGACTGCGCGTGGGCGCCGAGATTGCCGTCGCGCGGATGCTTTGTTTAAACGCGCGCGAACGTGAAAAGTATTCTCGGCGTGTTGTGCTTTTTCGGCGGATGTTCGGCCGGACAGTGTGGGACGATGGACGATCCGGGAGGTAGTAACAGGGCGGTTTGTTACAACTCTCACACACCTACGACTCGTGATATATGTACATCTCAAATGCATACTCAGACATACAGATCACGACTCGCCGGTCTCATGCTGTAATTTTCGCTGAATTTTGTGACTACTACACTGCCACTACTTTGCTGTCCATCGCAATCGTAGGCAAATACATCGGCCTCATGCCTTGCGATTGTATTTCACTCTTGCAAAAGAAATTTTACTTCTTTTCCTATCACACGGCCTTTTTCGTCTACGCACAGTGACTCTGAAATTACAAGTAAGTCACCATCTACTCTTATTTCACCGATAGGAGACAATCGGCACGTACATCGCTCGATTGTTCCGAAATCATACCTGTCACGCCATTGCTCGGTATTGCTATTCACATTCTTACATGTACTGCTTATATCTAGTGTATATTTGTATGTTTAACACCGACAGGCGCCTACAACTTCTCACTCACCTTCTTGGCCCTCTTTCTCCCCCCTCCCCTCCCCCCCTTCTTTGTTTCTATTTCCTTTCTCACTCTCTTTATTCCTTCCTCCGCTTTCTGTTTCTCTCTTCTCTCCGTCTTTCCCTCTCTCGTCTTCTTCCTGTCTCTCTTTCTGTGCCTTTTTTAAATAAATTTGTTTACATTTCGGGAACGACAAACGGTCGCTCACAGTTCCAACGTACCACGGAAAAATATCTGTCAACAAACTCGTGCTCACTATTTCCATTTAATTGTAAATTTATTATGACACATTTTATGTTAATTTATGTTAATTTATTTAGATTATTTGATTAATTTTATATAATTAATAATATAGACACTTTAAGATCAACTCTCGGAAAAATATCGCTTTTTGTCTGAGTGACGCCGCCAGAATGAGAATATTCAGTACAAATGTTGGATATATTCAACACACATTTTAAAATGTACCTAATGATTAGGAAGGTTGAGCTGTAATTGAAGAGAATGCACTGAAGAGGATTTGAATTTTGAGTTGAAACGTTTGCGTACTTATACGTAAAGTTGCAAATTTGACTAGCGTCGAATGAACGCCATTTACCAACGTATCTAAATACTAATAAATTTCTATGTGCACATAAACACTTTGTGCTAACTCTTATTGGTCAAATTTTACCTTAAATTTTTGTTAAAAATTATTAATAGGGGAGGGTGGGGTAAATTCGATCTAGTTATAATTTTTGCTCTTTATAAGGCGCAAATATAGTCCGATTGTAAAACTGAAGGTGTTGTGGGAAAGATAATTTAATTTGCTTCATTTTTTTTAAAGGCCATTTAACGTATCTCTCTGTGTTGAACTATAACGAAAAATTTAAAAACGTTTTTTTTTTTATCCGATTTGGGACCTCTAGTTCCAAATCGGACCACCCCCTGGTGCAAATCGGACATTCCTATTTTTAAGGATTTTTAGATAGAATTTTTTAATGTATTTTTGTTAGAATTGAATAAAAACAAGTAATTTGACAGTTCTGCATAAAAATTTTATTCAGACAAGAAATTACTGACAGTATTATTAGACAGACTATATTATTAGAATTGAAATATAAAAAAACTCAATTTGAATTTGATGACTCATGATATTTTACGGATTTAATGTTCCTTGGACCAATCTAGTCGACTGATTACCAGTACTACATACCAGATTGCGGCGAGTTGTTTTTCTTTGATGAATTAGTTGGCTTATTTGGCTTTTTAGTGTTTCTTGCTTTTGTTTGCGTTGCTTTTTTTAGTTGATGCATTTGTTTCGTTGCTTCCTGTAAAGCAATCGTTTCAATCACAGTATCATTGATTAAAATAGTTGTTTTTCTCGGTTTTTGTCCGACCGGTATTTTTACGTGGAGGCGTTTTTGGACAAATAGATTAAAGTATTTTGCCCAAATTTACTTTTATCTCGCTATGTTCGTTTGGCGGATCAGTTACTGAATTGGGCAGGAAGTCAATTTCTTGGAAAACATCAGGATTCAATAGCCAAATGGCTGTTGCTTGAAAGTCCGATGTTATGTTTTGCTCGATGGTGCTAAATTCAAGCGCTCGAGCTGTGATTTGCAGTATATCATAAATCTTCATAGGTCTGCCAGGATTCATTTGCATCCAGTTATTGCACTGAGCATTAACTGCTCTTTTAAAAGGACCAAAGACGCTGACATCAAGCGGTTGTAGTTGATGTGAGCAATGTGAAGAAAAGGAAAGGACATGAATTCCATTAGCTCTGCAAAATTTCAACGTTGCGCAATGACCTATGAGACTTGTGATTGTCAAGCAATAACAAAAGTGGGTTTTCAATGGAAACGCATGTAAATTTCTAAAAATGTTTTATGAGGTATTTTTGGGCATCTAAAAATCCACTTAAAAAAAAAATCATATGCAACAAAAAACTTTGAAGAACTTTACAATACGGCATTTTAAAGCTAAAGATTCATACTTTCAAAAAAAAATTGTATCATTGTCATTTTTGTTAAAAAATGTACTTATGTTGCAACGATGCACCTCCGCATCGTTCTCCCTGGGGCCACGAACCGCTCTCCTGTCCGGCCGAACACCCGCCGACAAACGAACAGGCGCTACGCGCCGACAATCGCCTCACACACGCGCGCGCGAACGGTCCGACAAGCGCGCCGTTAAACGCCCGAAGTCCGCGTGCACGCGCACGGATTCGCACGCTCCTGGCATTGGAGCGACAGAGAGGCGTACGCTCAAGCGAGAGCGCGATACCGGACCGATCTCGGAGCAGCGGGGATGCTGTATTCCGAGGAGAACCGAACTCCACTCGAACATCCCCGACTCTCCGAGATCGGGGTATAAAAGGCGGACGATCTCACAGAGAGATCGACTCTTCTCCGGTCCAGCCTCCGAGCCAGACCCAGGAAATCCGCGTGGTAGAATGAGCTCTGTCACCGCCGAGAGATCTCGGCGATTTCCGATCCCGCTTTCCCGGCACCTAGGGAATCCGAGTGGTAGAGCGAGCTCTGCCACCGTTGAGAGATCTCAACGATTCCCTCAAACCCATCTCCGTCCGAGAGTCCGCGGTAACGACTGCCACCCAGGGGGTAGAGAGATCTCTGCCTCCATCGAGAGATCTCGAGGCAGCCGGCACCGACTCACGTCGGGGATTCCCTACTAAGGGAATCCCGCCGCGCACCTGTCGCGAATTCGCGGAACACCGGCGCGGCTTCTAACGTAGGGCGTCCCGACCCGCGCGCGTCGCGGATCGACAAGGCCGGCGGCGACGTAAACACCGTGGAATCCTCGCGACGACACCGAACCAAGCGTGAGCGAGACCGCGCTATCGTGCGCTCTCTCATACCGGCCGCGGGCCGAGTGCGCGCGACCGAGAGAATGTAAATAGATCCCCGTTCTGTAAATACCGCGTCTTATTATTGTGAAATCGCGTCACCGCACCGTCGCGGATACACCTCGTGTATCCCCGAACTACGTGCACATATTATCAGCATTATATCTCAAATAAAGTAGTTTCTCATTAAACGCACGTCCGATCTCGGAATTAATTAACCCGGCAACCTTCCTTCGAGCCCTGGCTTCCCTGAGCTCGTCCGCGCTCGGACAAAACACAGGTTGTTACAATGTAACAAGGCGAATATGAGGTATTTTTGATTAAATCGTGTCTAAAACTGAAAATGGATGTGTTTTATGATATGTTTCGGAAAAACTCCCTTTTCTACAGCATTTTATAGTATTCTAACTTTAGACAGAGTATATGTGAGTAACATCCGCAAACTGACCTATTTGAACGTATTTTGTCCAGCTTTTTTATGTAAAATACTCACAAAAAAAGTTTCACTTACACACTATATGGGTCGCATTGACCCTAACAAAACTTTGCTGCCGTGCCGTTCGAATTCTAGTTGACCAAAAAAGTTGATCAACCGAAATATCAATCGAAAGAGAAGATTTCAAACTTTTTTTACGTCTTGGTCCGAACCTCCTATCTCATTCCGTCTTCACTTCGCATAGCAAGCGTTCAAAACTTCATATGGGGTCTCTCAGACCCACTTACGTGTTTAAGGGTTAAATATCCAGGCTCTCGTGATAACACAGATGCACTTATCGGCCGAAGCCTATAAAGTTATCTACTGTATTGTAGGTCCGACTTGAACATCTAAAAAAAAGGTCCGATTTGGACACGGATTCTTTTAAACTTTGGAACAAATTTTATAATAAACTACAGAAGTGATTACATTCTTTAATTATCTTAAATCAATTATCTTTCAAATTTTTAACATCTTTTTTAAACACACCGATCCTGTAAAATACGGAAACACATTTTCGGGTCTGAAAGATTTTTTTTAACTTTGAGAAGCTATAACTTTGATTCCAATGAATATTTTTTACAATTTTTTTTTTTTTTTTAATGAAAGTTTAGAATCTCAGGAGTGTAAGTGCACAATCGGCATTGCCAAAAAATAGTTTATTGTAAAGTTATAAAGGAAAAACCATTAAGCAAAAATAAGAAATTGGTCAAAAATCTATTTTTCCTTCAAAAAATCATATTTTCGCAATAAAAAAACTTTTAAGGACTTTCAAATATGGCGTTTTAAAGCTAAAGAATCTCATTTTCAAAATAAAATTTGGCAAAGTCTTTTTTTTTTTTTTTTTAAGTAGAATTATGTAACATGAAGAATATGAGGTATTTTTGGGCATCTAAAAATCTACTTTAAAAAAAAATCATATCTTTGCAACAAAAAATTTTTAAAAATTTTACAATACGGCGTTTTAAAGCTAAAGATTTATACGTTCAAAAAAAATTATATTATTGTTATTTTTATTAAAAATTGTACTTACGTAACAAGGCGAATATGAGGTATTTTTGATTAAATCGTCTAAAATTGAAAATTGATGTGTTTCATGATATATTTTGGAAAAATTCCCTTTTCTACAGCATTTTATAGTATTCCAACTTTAGACAGAGTATATGTGAGTAACATCCGCGAACCGATCTGTTTGAACGTATTTTGTCCAGCTTTTTTATGTAGAATACAGAAAAAGTTTTACTTACTATATGGGTCACATTGACCCTAACAAAACTTTGCTGCTGTGCCGTTTGAATTCTAGTTGACTAAAACGTTAATCAATCATATCAATCGAAAGAGGAGATTTCAAACTTTTTTCACGTCTTGGTCCGAACCTTCTATCTCATTCCGTCTTCACACAGGAAGCGCTCGAAACTTCATATGGGGTCTCTCAGACTCACTTACGTGTTTAAGGGTTAAATTAATAATTTACAAGAATTTTCTTTTTTTTTTTTTTTTAATTTTTGCACGATGGCTGAAAATACATATTTGTGTTTATTCTATGAATGTTATAACAGAGAACTGTCAAATTACTGTTGGATGTTCTACATTGGATGTTTTATAAACACTTTACATTATAAATGGCACGCCAATCTGCTTAACCGTGGTTATTTAAATTAAAAAGGTCCGATTTACTCCACTCTTCCCTATAGAATGTCTGGAAAGATCGAAGCCAAATTATATAGTTCATACAATGTGTTAATAATGTCAAGTAGTTGAAATGTTTCATACAAATTTATGTCTGAAAATACTTGAGAAAAAGTTCTAAGCGGTCAAATATTTGTATATTTTTATAATTGTTATAGTAATTATAGTTTTAAAGGAAAAAACCGTTTTTTTAATGTTTTTATGGGTTTTTTTAGTTCTTTATTTCAAAGCTAGAAAAATTCCTTGAAAAAATTCACGTGTGTTTGTAAAACATTGCTTCTTTCCATGAAGATAATAATGATTGCATGTATTTTACTAAAATTAAATAAAAATAATATATAGTCGTGTAAGATAACTATTGCTGCTTCTTCCTTCTCACCGTGCCGCTTGCCGCGGCTGCCACTGGTCTGGCGACCAACGGGCGAGGCCCGTGTGCGGTGGATAGATAAAGTACGTGCTTATTTGCCGTCTTTGTTAATTTTTCTCTCGGTAACTATTGCGAATATTGAAAAATGGTAGAGGACTTTTCTGCTCAGTTTGACTTGTTCTATCAATTCACGAGATCACAGGCGAACTTTATCTGACACCCTGTATATATCCAGATGAAACAAAAGTCTGAAACATGTTGTAAAAATTTCCAAAAAACGTCTAAGGAATATCTTTACTTAAAGAAAATAAACAAGCTCGAGAGCCGCGCTGGGTGTTGAACGCAATAACCAAAACAAGTAGGTAAATTCGTGTGTACGTTCCGACCTTTAATAACGGTCTTCTTCAGTTCAAATAAGCATCAATTCTGTAGAAATTAGTCATGTTACGACTGTCGTTTTTAAGCAGATCTGATACGACATTCTTATATTATTTCAAACCGTAACATGACTAATTGTAAGACACAGTTTTTCGGAATCTACAGTGCACGATGCCTAAGCTTTCAAAACATGTCAAGACACGTTTCCGAGAGGTCTTGATTTTCTTTTGTTATCCTACAACTGACAGTCAATGGACGTTTTTGTTACTACGTACTTTCCACAGAATTGATGCAGAATTGATCCGTTCTCGGGTATTCTCGGGTCTAACCCCGTCGACGCCGTTCTTTGTGTCCGGCTCACCAGTAAACTGCACCCCACCGGGTGTCCACCCCCGCAGGATGAGATCACTTTGGTCTCCGCCGTCGACTACCCTTGCGTAGCGCGGAACTGTCCACCGCGCCGCGCACTGTCGATCCCGCGATTGCAACCGGCCGACGCACGGCCCAATCACGGTCAGTTTCACCGTTCCTCGAGTTTGCCGCCCCACAGCAACTCCTTTTAACCGATCTCGAACGTATATTGCATTATACGAGCTCGTCCGTTTATTCTTTAAAATTTCCGAATCCGTTCATTCCTTGTCCATAAGCCATTTATGCAATCTAGAATCGTTAGTAAAACATTACCATACATTTGCGCCGTTATCCGTACCTATTGTACGAGTTCGATCATTTTTAGTTTACTTATTAATGCGTATTCGCGCAGTCAATTATATTCCGTTCACTTACTGTTGTTTATTTTTGTACGTGAGCACAGCTCGCAAATATATTTCTTACGTTTTATATTTTACATCAACCTACGCCGTTATTATCATTTCGTGTCCACGAGACATTTCTTTGTTCTAGTCGAACTCTTCGGTTACTTATTCTTTTGTGTACATGAGTATATTGAGAAAATATGTTTACACGTTTATATTTTTATACCAAACCACGGAGTTATTATTGCTAAAAACCCTGGCATCCGGCGAGCACATCCGAGCAACCGATCCCGATATCCCGCACCGAAAAGTACCAGCGTTACACAATGAATACGTAATATATGAATAAGTAATATAATCATTATCAAAAACTCCCGTAAAAAGGATGACTTTGATACATTTTTCAAAATTTAAAATTTTATAGCGAGCTTGTATTTCCTGCTGTTACGAAGAAACTTATTGATTTTAGTTCACGATTTTCATGACAGTAAATACGAGTACACTATAAAATTTAAAATAGTAAAATATTACTGTAACCATAGTAACATTACCAGTACCAAAGTCGTTCTGTTTTGCGGTGTATGATTTTTTAATCCTAGCTTATCGCACTTACTTCGAGTCTGTAGCTTGCCACATTTCGGTATATGAAACGGTCCGAAAATAGAAAGAAAAATAAAAAAATTTTAACAAAAATAAGATTATACATAATTTCCTAGTTTACATTAATCTAATGGACATTAAAAATTAGGTAGCATGTGTTTTCGGTAGCATAGCAGAAATCAAATTTCGGAAAAAATTGAATATTTTTAGTTTTTTCCATCGATCTGAAAAAGCGGATTTTTTAAAACTATAATAATTATAATTTTCAAAGTATATTTGAAAGAATGTAACGAAGAGAAGCTTATATTCTTACAAAAAAGAAATTTTAAATATTTATTATAATTAGTAGGCAACTCACTTTTTTCATTTTTTGAAAAAGAAACTCACTTATTTTTTTTCTTTTTTTTCTTTTTGTACTCGAGTTAATCAGTCATATGAAAATACGTATGAGAAGAAATAGTAATATCGTATTACATTAGCGACTCCAATCCGAGAAAAAGAACGGTTGGTTAAATGGCAGTCGCAAGTTACTGTTTTCTGATTATAAATTATAAAGTTATTAAAAATTATTGTATGTTTAGCGTAGATATTCCTGATACATTTTTACTTAAAAAGAAAAAACTTGGATATTTGCAGATCTATTACTTGGGCTCATATTTCCATAAATTGAGAACTGCAGATACACAGAAGAACTCATTTGTTGTTTGTTATAATGAAACTACTAACTTAGAGGACATGAAAGTATTACAAATTTCAATACGATTGTGGTAAAAAATTTAAAAAAATAGTTTTTTTTATTATTTTTACACATTTTTTAAAAGACATGTTACTGTAACCTTATAAGATTGTATGTTTAATGCTTTAAAGAATAGTAATCTCTCTTTATGTAAAATGTTAATGCTGTCTTGTGATAGTTCCAATGTTAATAAATCTGTAGTACGTCAAATTAATGAGGTCATAAAAATGGAAAATACTAATTGAAAAGTACTAATTAGATATAGGAACATGCAATTTGCATGTAGTTCATAATTCTTTTAAGAAAACAATTAATTTTTTGGGTGTAATGTTGGCTCTTTCTTGATTCATCTTTATCATTAATTTCATAATGGGCCTAGTAGATTAAAAGATTATAGAGAGATCCAGAGAAAATTAAACATTCTTGTTTTTGAATTGTTTCTTAAGATGGGTATTCCTATATAACTCCGGTAAAAAAGCCTTAGAACAGTGACCTATTTTTTGAATACTTTCTAAAGTTTATTCCGTAAATTTGATCTTTTTCAACCTTTACAAATGCAGAAATACTCTGAAATTAAGAACTATTTAAAGTCTCCCACAAGGGAAATAAAAATCACATTTATAATTAACAATGTTAATCTTGAAATAAAGATAAGCAATGAGAGTCCACGCGGTTGTTGATGCGTGTATATAGAACTAATTTCTTTTAACATTAATATCTAGTACCGAAAATAACGAACGTTTCGACCCGATTTTGGGTCATCTTCAGCAAAAATACAAAATTAACGGAGAAAGCTCAACCTTATCACATAGCGAATACAATAACTCTATCCTATTCAGGTGTTAATTCGAGTGATTACACCATATTAAACTGGTCTCTGTGAAGTTAGCATCTCATTTTTTTGCACCACAAGTTTTTATGCAAGTGCTACTTGCAGCCTCAATTCTAGAATTCCTGATAGTTTATAACAATAGTTTTGTCGAAATAACATTAAAAATGATAATTTGAAAATATGATGTGCCAACTTTGCATGGCACTTCAAGTTTCGAAAAAATTGATTTTCACTATGGAATTCTATAGTTTTCGAAGAGTTCTAGAGTTCTCAATAAGTTACATTAACAGTTCCGATATACAGGGTGTTTCAGACCACCCGTACACCCCTTTTCTCTTCGCAGGATTAGGACCAATCAAAAATATGTTCAGACGAAAGTTGTAGAGTTTCAAAAGATCTATTCAATGATCTTATTAGTTTGACCTTGGATGGCGTCGCCAAGGTCAGATCGAAATCACATTAAGTTTTTTAAATGGAACACCCTATTTTTGATTCCAGAATCTAATAGCTGGTGTCAAGACCTTTCCAAAACACTATAAGAATGTTTATTTTCGTTGACTACTTTCCGAGTTGTGCGGCTTGAAAGTTACACTACCGCCAGCATCAGCATTACTCAAGATGTACCATGTGGTGGTTACTTAGTCGGATTTAATCTTGTGTGTGGGTGTGTGCATACGTGCATGCGTATGTGTATGGGGGAGGAAAAGGGGAGTCAAAGTTTTATGTACTCTGCTTTTGTTTATTAACTGGATTGATTATGTTTGATGATCAATCATGTCCAGATTAACTGTATGCATTTTCCCGTGCTTAGCATTATCCAGAATGAACGACGTGGACGTGACGAGAATTTCATCCCATTGGGGTGCTTGATTCACGTGAGTCCCCTTGCCTCTCACGTTTGGGGTGCTTGATTCACGTGAGTCCCCTTGCCTCTCACGTTTGGGGTGCTTGATTCACGTGAGTCCCCTTGCCTCTCACGTTTGGGGTGCTTGATTCACGTGAGTCCCCTTGTCTCTCACGTTTGGGGTGCTTGATTCACGTGAGTCCCCTTGCCTCTCACGTTCGGGAATGAATGAGTGTATGTTTTGTTAAGCGACTAAATGTTCAAAGTAAGCACCATTCTCTGCGATGCAAGCATCAACTCTATTTTGAAAATCATTGGTTGCTCGAAGAATTTCCTCGGCACGTAAGGATCGAATTGCTTCACTTATTCTACGAATCATATTATCCCTCGTAGTCGGACGTTCATGATAGACCAAGTTTTTTATCCTTCCCCAGAAATAATAATCAAGGACGGTGAGATCTGGTGATCGGGGTGGATAATTGATTGGACCGTATTTGCCTATACACTTGTCGGGGAACATAGTATTTAATGCCGCACGAGCAACTCTCGATGTATGAGACGGACATGCATCTTGTTGGAACCACATGTTCAGGCGCAATTGCAGAGAAATATTTTCTAGTAAGACAGGAAGATCTGTCATTATCAAGGCGGAATATCTATCACCGTTTAGATTTTCGTCAAAGAAAACAGGACCTATGATTTGACTTCCAATAATTCCACACCAAACATTGACTTTCCAAATGGTTTGATGATCTACTTCTCTCAACCAGTGAGGATTATTTTGTGCCCAATAACGAGAGTTCCAAGTAATAACAGATCCATCACTTTTAAGTGTACATTCGTCAGAAAATAAAATTTTCAAGTGGAAATCAAGTGGTTGCTGTCTTATAAAGTTGCAAAATACAAGTCTCTGTCTAATATCGTTATAATTCAACGCTTGATGAACAGACATTCTGTAAGGGTGAAATTTGTTATTTTTTAGAATGCGCCAAACACTGATTTTACTAACACCAGAATCTTGTTCTCGTCGTCTTAAAGAATCATAAGGGTTCAATTCTGTCGATGCAAGAATTTCCACTGTTCTTTCATCCATAATCGGACGACAAATTTGTGTACCTTTGTTATGTTGAGGCTGAACGACACCTTTAATTTTGATTCGTTTAGCCAAACGTGAAAAAACATTTCGCGAGTGAGGAGTCCGATCAGGATAACGTTCCCGCCACAATCTTTCCGCTGCAATGAATGTACCTCGACACTCACCTAAAATTAGCAGCATATCATATGCTTCTTCATTGGAATAGGACATGGCTAAATAAACCTAGACTAATAAAGAGGGTCGGATTTTTGTTGCGCGATTGATACTGATATGACGGTTATTGAAGACGTAGGTGACAAGTTTGATAGAGTTATTGTCACTCGTGTTGAGTTGAGTCACAATAGCGTTGTGGTGAATACATCTCTACTACATCCTATGCAAATAACAATATGTATAAAATCACGAGTTAGACATCGTTACGCAGAAAGCCGCGCTCGTTATTGCTCGTGTGCTACCGATAAAGTAATAATGTAATTACATAATATTATGACATACATATGTATGTGACTATCTACGGTCGCGACAGCTAACTTTCACGATTTTTCATGATCTGTTTTTGTTGGCCCGGCTCGCGTGTTTACTTTCTTTGTGTCGGCTGCACGGCTTTCTGCGTAACGCGTGATTTTATATTGTTATTTACATGGTGTTGGCGGTAGTGTAACTTTCAAGCCGCACAACTCGGAAAGTAGTCAACGAAAATAAACTTTCTTGTAGTGTTTTGGAAAGGTCTTGACACCAGCTATTAGATTCTGGAATCAAAAATAGGGTGTTTCATTTAAAAAACTTAATGTGATTTCGATCTGATCTTGGCGACGCCATCCAAGGTCAAACTGATAAGATCATTGAATAGATCTTTTGAAACCCTACAACTTTCGTCTGAACATATTTTGGTCCTAATTGGTCCTAATCCTGCGAAGAGAAAAGGGGTGTACGGGTGGTCTGAAACACCCTGTATATGTGTGTATACAGGGTGATTCAGAATAACCCGTTGTCTTTTAAGGGACGTATTCCTGATCAAATTCTAAAACGATTTTTCCTTTGCCAAAAATTTGTCAGACGCTTAGATTTTAGAATATCAGCCGATTAAGTTAGCGTATCAAGCATGTCGAATACAGATGGTACGCAGGGGCGGCGCACTCACCATTACGTGCGGGTGTGTCGAGAGGTGCCTGCTGCGCTCAGCTGATACAACACACAAGTATTTCTCCCTTCTCACTCATTCACTCACTCACTCTCTCTCTCTCTCTCTCTCTCTCTCTCTCTCTCTCTCTCTCTCTCTCTCTCTCACGCGTTGCCTTCGAGCAACTTTCCTCCCACCTATTGACCTACAACCTTCTTGATCCTCTCCAAACCGGCTTCCGAAGGGGGCATAGCACACAAACGGCTCTACTGAAGCTGCTCGACGATGTGAGACTGGCCATCGATAAAAGGATGGTCACTTTGCTCGTCCTGTTCGACTTTACAAAGGCCTTCGATACGGTCTCTCACGAGCTCCTTCTTCGTAAGCTGTGCTCCTTCCGCCTGTCTCCCTCCGCCTGCCAATGGGTGCGGTCCTACCTTACGGGGCGTCACCAGCGCGTGCGTGGCCCGGACGGCTTCTTCTCGTCTTGGATGCCTGTTCTCGCCGGGGTCCCCCAGGGCTCGGCTCTCGGCCCCCTGCTCTTTTCACTCTTCATTAACGATCTCAGATCCGTCCTAAAACATTGCAACCACATCCTGTACGCGGACGACCTTCAAATTTACATTTACTTTCCACCTGCTGAAATTGACGCTCTCGCTAAGGTCAGAGCGGACATTGCCGCAATCGAGTCCTGGGCCCAGAACAACTTTCTCATCCTTAACGCTCGCAAAACCAAATCCATGCTCCTGGGGTCCTCTAAATTCATCAACAGCATCCCCTCCTCTCGTATCCAACTTCACCTCAACGGCGCACCAATTGAAACAACCGACAAGGTCACAAATCTCGGCATCTGTCTATCCAGCTCTCTCAGCTGGTCGGAACAAGTTCGCGGCACCTCGAGCCGCGTCAACGGTATCCTTTGGCGGCTAAAAGCTTTCTCCGGCTGCCTCTCCTTGCGCCTCCGTACTCAGCTCGTCACGGCTCTCATCTTCCCCGTCTTTGACTACTGTGCGGCCCTCTTTACAGATTTAACGGGGCAACAAAAACTAAAGCTAAGACGCCTAATGAACTCATGCGTGCGGTTCATTTACAATCTTCGCAAGGATGAGCACATTTCGGGGTACTACGAGAGGTTGGGGTGGCTCAGCTCTGACGACAGGAGGGAGTATCTCACATGTTGCCTCCTATTCTCTATCATCCTTAATTCGTCTCCCCCCTATCTCTCGGAAAATTTCCGTCCTCTTCACCGCCCTCTCTCACACCTGCGCTCCTCCCCCTCCTCTTCCCTCGATCTTGCCATCCCCTTCTGCCGCACCTCCACCTACCAACGTTCCTTTCATTCGACCGCATGCTCTCTTTGGAACAATCTCCCTCCTGCCGTCAGGGAGACTGCCTCAACTAGCGCCTTTAAGCGCTCGCTCTTCGGCTATTTATTGAGCCGCGGTCGTGCTATAATCCCTCCCCCCCCCCGCCAGGCACATAGCGCTCCTCAACTTCACTCACTACAAACATTACTATCACCGATATGTTATTTCATTTGTTTTGTTTTGTTATTACAGAATTATTACATAGTTTAGTTATCTCAGTTATATCTACTTCTTCTTTGCAGCTTAGTATTCTCCTGCAATTTCGTTTGTTCTTAGTTTGTAAGTGATATTATTGTTACTCTCTACGTTTTTCTGTACTTCTGTGCGTCCTTAGAGGGCTTGCCCTAGGACAGAATAAATGCTTATTCATTCATTCATTCTCTCTGTCACATCACAATACTAGCTTTAACTTACAACTGTAATTAATTTTCATCTTAATTTTAATGATTTTAATAAGAGAAGTGCCAGGAAATTTTTTGTACAGTCGAAGAATCGAACAAAGAATTGCACGAAATCTACAAAAGTATTTACATCTCGAGTTTTTAGAAACAGTAGTACTTTTTTTGTTACAGAGAGAGAGAGATAGAGAGAGGGGAGGGGGGAGAGCAAACGCGCGCGCGCACGTGCACGCGTACTTGCATGAACAAGTTTGGACATGCATTTACTTACGTATTATTCTGTACAGCAATCAATTAGTTGTCTCCACGATGAGACAGACCAAAGTTTCTTTGATCCTCTCGTAAAGTATCACTTTAATATTATAATACACAATTCATTCACTTGATCAATAAAACTTCAGTAACTAATTAACGATCACTTCGAGTAACGATCACTGTAAATAATTATTAGTCATTTGGCGTGCGAAGATATGTATCTCGATAAAACTCGTGTTTACGCGCGACGAACAGACAACACGTGTTTACTCGACAACAGGAAAGAGCCGACTGATTTTATGGGATACGTTATGATCAAATATGAATGCGTGATTGGTCGAACAGAAATTAGAACGCGGCAATTTAAAAGTAAAGTAGTGATTAATATTGTTTATAATAATAAAATTTATTGAAAAATATTTTTCTATTTATTTTAATAAAATTATTTTTTTATATCAAGAGATTCTACACTGAGAAAAAAAGTTATTAAATTTTAATAAATATTTGTTTGAATACTTGCGATGACATAATTTATTAAATGTAATTAAATATCTAGATTTCGTGCAATTCTTTGTTCGATTCTTCGACTGTATAAAGACTTTCCTGGCACTTCTCTTATTAAAATCATTAAAATTAAGAAGAAAATTAATTACATTTTTAAGTTAAAGCTAGCATTGTGATGTGACAGAGAGAGAAAGAGAGAGAGAGAGAGAGAGAGAGAGTAAGAGGGGAGAAAGACTTGTGTGTTGTATCAGCTTAGCGCAGCAGGCACCTTACGACACACCCGCGCGTAACAGTGAGTGCGCCGCCCCTGCGTAACATCTGTATTCGACCCGTGATACGCTAACTTAATCGGTTGATATTTCAAAATCTAAGCGTCTGACAAATTTTTGGCAAAGGAAAAATCGTCTTAGAATTCGACCGGGAATACGTCCCTTGAAAGACAACTGGTTATTCTGAATTACCCTATATATATATATATATATATATATATATATATATATATATATATATATAGGGTGATTCAGAATAACCTTATGTGTCCTTGAAGAGACATATTTCTGAGGTTATTCTGAAACAACTTTTTCTTTGGCAAAAACTTGTCCGAAGCATAGTTTTTAAATAATAAAAGGAAATAGTTATCCAATAACCGGGCGCGTATAACAGTGAGGCAGGGCCGGCGCAACTCACCGTTTGATATGGGCGATTACGTAAGGCGATCGCAGTGATAAGCTGACAGCTCGAACACTGCTTTCCCTCCCTTTTCCCTCTCTCTTATTCTCTCTAAAAACCTCTATCCCATTCTCATTCTCATTTTTTTCTTATTTATTTATCAGTTCGTACACTAACACTGAAATAATGCTAAAATTAAAAACGATATTTAATTATTTGATAACGCCTTGCTTTTAATAATTCTGTACGTGTAAAAAAATATTTTTTTTTTTAAGTTAAAAATACCATATTTAAAATGCGTGAATGAAAAATAAAAATGCAGAGTGAGAGAGAAAGAGAGAGAGAGAGACGAGTTTGATCAAATTTGAACGTGTATACTCACTTAACATCCTGCACAGCAATCAGCCTTTATCTTTATCGAAGACAAAATATCCAAACTCGAGATTTTTCTTTTTTCTTCTTAAATCACATCACTTGTCACATTCACTGCAATCATTCTCTTGATCGAAAAATACTAACGCATCACTTCATACAAATCACAATCGTCAATTACTATTAGTCACTACTAATCACGCGTGGGAATTACTCAAAAAATGAAACACGTGCATGTACCGTAATCTCGAAGATTTCAAGGTCTTCCCGGTTTTTGACGACCGAAAGACTGAGTTTCATATGAGACAAGTGACAGTCGCTCGAGAAACGTGAGCCGTCAACGCGCCGCGGGTGCAACGTTTGGGGCTCGTCCGGAATGACCGTGAAATCTTCGAGTTCATGGTCACAGGCTAAACACACGAGAGCAACAGTATTTTTAATTTTTAGTTATCGCGTTCTAACTTTTAAAACGTCAATCACGCAGTGATACCGCGAACAATAAAATTAGTTGACTGCTTGCTCGTGAAGCAAAGAGGATATAACCTAACCTAACCTAACCTTTTTTTTTTTTTTTATAGTTGGGAAACGCCTTTATGGGTCCCCGGTCCTGTGGGGACAGGAACGCGGGGTATGTGAGACTCATTGAACTGACTAGCCGACATACTCACTAAACTTTTCCGGCATCTGGGCTCGGGACGGATCACGGGATCAAACTAAGCATGCACCGCGATCCGTCCTAGCCCAAACGGGTCCCCGCCCAAGGGCAGAAACCCCCCTCCGGAGTTAGTGGCCAGAACTCGACCGAAGTCGAGCCCCAGCCGCCCGAACCGGGACGCCGGGAGTGCGTCGGGCCCCCTTGGGAGAGGGCCCTAGGTACGCACTCCCGCGTCCCAAGCCCCGAGACGGGTCAGCCGGGCAACTACCCCGCCGCTGATTCCGCCCGAGGCGTACCTCCTCAACGGTGGGGAGGGTGGGACCCTCTGTCCGGTCTAGCCGGCGCTGTGAGGGTCCCCCCTTCCCACCGTTCCTTCTCGGCTCGGCTCAAACCCCCGTAGGGGGAGACCTTAGCCGCGCCGGCGGGCCCTCCCGGCGACGACGCGCATGACGCCGCCACCGGGAGGGCCCCCCAAACCTAACCTAACCTAACCCAACCTCTTTGTTGTAAACACGTGTCGTGTGTTCGTCGTGTAAACACGCGTTTCTTTCTTTGAGTAATTCTCACGCGTGATTAATAGTGACTAATAATAATTGACAATAGTGATTTGTATAAAGTGATTAGTAATTTTTGATCAAGACAATGATTGCAGTGAATGTGACAAGAGATGTGATTTAAGAAGAAAAGAGGAAAGTCTTGAGTTTAATATGAATATTCTGTCTTTGTGAAGATAAAGCTGATTGCTGTGCAGGATGATAAGTGAGTATACACGTTCAAATTTGATCAAACTTGTCTCTCTCTCTTTCTCTTTTTCTCTTTTACTCTGCATTTTTATTTTTCATTCACGCATTTTAAATATGATTTTGACTTAAAAAGAATATTTTTTTTACTTGTACAAAATTATTAAAAGAAAGACGTCAAATAATTAAATATTGTTTTCAATTCTAGCATTATTTTAGTGTATGAATTGATAAATAATTAAGAAAAAAATGAGAATAAGAATGGGATAAAGGTTTTGAGAGAGAATGAGAGAGGGGAAAGGGAGGGAAAGCAGTGTTCGAGCTGTCAGCTTATCACTGCGATCGCCTTACGTAATCGCCCATTGAACGGTGAATTGCGCCGGCCCTGCTTCACCGCTATATGCGCCCGGTTATTGGATAACCGTTTCTTTTTATTATTTAAAAACTTCATGCTTCAGACAAGTTTTTGCCAAAGAAAAAGTTGTTTCAGAATAACCTCAGGAATATGTCTCTTTAAGAACATAAAGTTATTTTGAATCATTCTATATACGAGAGCTATTTTTTAATTAACCTCCGATTACATTGTACAAAATTCCTAGTTGCAATACAGAACCCGCTCTTGCGCAATTAAGTTGGTAGCACTGTTACCTGTTTGCCCATTATTAGTAATAGCGTTTTCGATTGGGATGCATTGGTTGCACTCAGTGTCAGGCGCGTGTTCGATTGGCAGTGCCAATGCGCACTTGGCTAGTGTCACGTGTTCGTTTGAACGCACGACACTCGTATAGTGCGCACTCAGTGCGCACTAAGTGGCACGAGATATTTTGACCGTGCCAGTTCAGTGCATTGGATGCATGCAAGCATCAGTGCATTATTGTAAGCAATAACGAACGAAGTTTCAAATTTGAAAAGATGAGCAATCCGGATTTGGATCTTTTTAATATTTTGGAGACATTGAAATCTTCTTCTAGTTTAAGCAAGGAAGAAGAAATAATTGCAATCTTCCGAACTAGAAGAATGATTCCAAAAACTGTAATTATGTAGCATGTGTGAAAAAAAATGGATAATGACACCATTAAGTAAGTGTTATATCTTTTATACAAGTACATCAATTTTATACCTTTTTTAAAATATAATTAATTACTTGATGTAATATAATAGCATTTTTTTAATGATTATATACTATTTAATTACATATAGTAAAAATCATTACTTACTGAGCACGAGATTACTTTTTTGAGGTTACTTTTTTCTTTTTCGCGTGATCTATTATAATTAACTTAAGTGACATTTGCATTAAAAATTTGGGCGTGTTCTTTTGCATTTGCACTATTCAGTGCAACTCATGGAACTTGTCCAGTGTTGGCGTGAACTGAGTGCGCACTGGTGCGCACTAACTTTTTCCCAATCGAAAACGCTATAAGAATGCCATTGTTACTGAGAATCAAACAGCGAGCGTTTAAATATGTCGACTACGATCGAGTTTCCCGCCAAGTGCGAAGTGCGTTCCGTTATTCGCTTTTTGCAGGCCGAAGAAAATAATGCAGCTGAAATTCATAGAAAAATGTGTCGTGTGTACGGTAATGAATTCATGAGTGACGGCGTGGTGCGTGATTGGTGTAGGAAATTTCGAGAAGGACGTACCGACATTCACAACGAGGCCGGCAGAGGAAAAAAAATCTGTGGCAACTGAAACCATCGTTCAGCAAGTGGATCAAGTTGTTCGTGAACGGCGTCTTTTTACCATTTCTGAACTGACCGATACCTTTCCTCAAATTTCAAGATCTTTTCTGTATAAGATTATTACGGAAAACTTTGGATATCATAAGTTATGTGCGCGGTGGGTCCCGAAGATGCTGACTGACGGCCACAAGACTCGGCGAATGGGCTCGGCTGTAATGTTTCTTCGACGTTACCATGATGAAGGGAACGAATTTTTGAAGAAGATTGTCACGGGGGATGAAACGTGGGTCAAATTCGAAAATCCAGAAACAAAAGAATAGTCGAAACAGTGGATGCACAGCCATTCTCCAAACAAACCGAAGAAATTTAAGCAAACCTTCTCAAACAAAAAGCAGATGTTTCGTGTTCTGGGATCAAAAGGGAATCTTGATCGTCGACTTTATGGAACAGGGAACAACAATCAACACAGCTAGATACTGTGAAACGCTGCAGAAATTGCGCAGAGCAATAAAGAGCAAACGGAGAGGAATGCTGTCATCGGGAATTGTTTTGTTGCATGACAACGCTCGACCTCACACTGCCGGGCCGACGCAATGACTTATCGAAAAATTCAAATGGGATATATTCGATCATCCGCCGTATAGCCCGGACTTGGCACCTAGTGATTTCCATCTGTTCCTTCACATGAAGAAGGCACTAGGAGGACAACGTTTCAATTCAAATGAGGAACTACAGATCGGCGTGACAAACTGGCTACAAAAACAGGCGGGAACGTTCTTCGCAGAGGGTATAAAAAAGCTCGTGACTCGATATGAAAAATGTTTGAATCAAAATGGCGGAAAAATAGTTTAAGTATGTATATATTATAACTTTTGTAAATAATACATTATAAAAATTCATTGTTGTTTTTTATTACAGCGCTATCGGAGGTTAATTAAAAAATAGCCCTCGTATATATATATATATATATATAGTTTTAAATCCGCAAGCTGGCATTGCATTGCAAGAGTAAAGTACTATCTTGTTGAGAGTTCTGGACAAGTTCTTGGCATTTTTTGATAGTTTTGCAATAGTTTTAAAGCTTTCTATAGGTTTTGTCGAGAGTTTTGCTTCTAACCATTTTTTAATTATTTTCAAACTAACGCGCTGACACTGCACTACAAGAGTAAAGTATCATCTTCTTGCGAGTTCTGGACGAGTTCTTAGCATTTTGCGACAGTTCCCTAATAGTTCTAAAGCTTTTCATAGGTTTTGTCGACAGTTCTCGTCTCTAACCATTTTTTAATAATTTTTAAACACGCGAGCTGGCACCGCACTACAAGAGTAAAGCACCATCTTGTTGAGAGTTCTGGATGAGTTCTTGGCATTTTTTGATAATTCCGCAATAGTTTTAAGCTTTTCTATAGATTTTTCTGAGAGTTTTCGCCTTTAACCATTTTTTACTAATTTTCAAACTAGCGCTCTGGCACCGCACTACAAGATTAAAGTATCATCTTGTTGCGAGTTCTGGACGAGTTCTTGGCATTTTTCAATAATTCCGCAATAGTTCTGAGTCTAGAACTTGCAACAAGATGGTACTGCTGCACTCTTGTAAATGCGGTGTTACCGCGCGAGTTTGAAAAATAGTAAAAAATGGTTGAAGGCTAGAACTCTTGATGAAACCTATAGAAAGCTTTAGAATTATTGCAGAACTATCGAAAAATGCTAAGAACTCATCCAGAACTTGCAATCAGATAATACTTTACTCTTGTAATGCGGTGCCAGCGTGCTAGTTTGAAAATTAGTAAAAAAATGTTAGAGCCGAAAAGTCTTGACAAAAACTATAGAAAGTTTAGAACTATTTTGGAACTGTTAAAAAATGTCAAGAACTCGACCAGAACTTGCAATTAGATGATACTTTACTCTTGTAGCGCGGTGCTGGCGTGCAAACTTAAAAATTATAAAAAAATAGTAAAAGGCTAGGACTTTTGACGAAACCTATAGAAAGCTTTAGAACTATTGCAAAATTGTCACAAAATGCTAAGAATTTGTGCAGAACTCCCAACGAGATAGTACTTTACTCTTGTAGTGCGGTGCCAGCTTGCTGGTTTAAAAATAATTAAAAAGTGGTTAGAGGTAAGAACTCTTGATGAAATCTATAGAAAGCTTCAGAACTATTGCGAAACTATCGAAAAATGCCAAGAACTCGTCCAGAATACTTAACAACATGGTACTTTATTCTTGTAGTGCGGTGTCAACGTGTGGATTGAAAAATTGTTTAAATATATATATATAGGTTGGAACTGTTAATGTAATCTATTGAGAACTTTAGAACTCTTTGGGAACTATAGAATTTCCTAGTCGAAAACAATTTTTTTGAAACTTGAGGTGCGGACAAAGAAATTAAAAATTTTTTAAAAATTATTTAATGACCAGAACTATTGTTTATACTTATTAAGAACTTTAGAACTCTTTGAGAACTATAGAATTTTATAGTCGAAATCAATTATTTTAAAACTTGAGGTGCCACGCGAAGTTGGCACCTCATATTTTTAAATTGTCATTTTTAATGTTATTTTGATAGAACTATTGTTATAAACTATCAGGAACTCTAGAACTGTTGAGGGTGCAAATAGAACTTGCATAAAAACTTGCGTTACAGAAAAATGAGATGCTAACTTTACAGAAACATTAAATTGTGACAACAAGTATTAGTAGGAAGATTGATTCTGTAAGTTACAACGACTTGCCATGCGAAAGAAGAAGATGCAAAGAATACAGTAGTTGACGCTGGCATATGGTTGAAATTCAATGTATAAAAATTCAAATCTACAGCGTTGCCCCAAGCGTCAATAGTTTTGTTCATTGGCACGGTCCAATCAATACTGATCAAGGTTTTTGGTGTATAGAAATTAATTTCACAACTTCCCTCCGAGCTTCGACCGTTCCGTTCAATGATCCTATCAGATCGGTATTGTTCAAGGTTTTTTTGGTTGTGAGAAGTAACGGCAAATTAATCGATGCTGTTCAAGGTTTTTTTGGTTGTGAGAAGTAACGGTAATTGTTCAAGCGGATGAAACAAATAAGTCTAGGTATGGCGACTAATTATATGATTAAGATTACAATCTGTCTACGATATAAGCATAAGCATGGTGCAAAAATTCTGTGTCTGCTTGTCTATTGAGGCCATTCTCTTGGCGTTTAATATGCAACATTTCCGAAATTAAGCGTTTTCCCAGGTATCGTTTTTTGTCAAAAATTTGTTAACAATGTTAATATTTTTGAGAAAGTGTCTCATGTATTCTAAAAGAAAGAGCCCATAATCATGAATTTCAAAATAAAAGATTTAATGAATACTTTGACAAACAGGTTTTACAAAAAGTAGGCTTTAGACCAAATGTATAACTTTACTGCTCCTTTTATTCCAGAGTTTAGAAATCACGAGCGTATAAGATTGTTTAGGAATAAATTTCTAAAATTAAATAATTTTAGAAATTTATTCCTAAACAATCTTATACGCTCGTGATTTTAGGTTTTATGTATTATATATATAAACAATTTTAGGTTTTATGTATTATGTTATTTGTTTTCTAACATATACTTTTTTTACTGACTTTTACTTTGAGATTAATATTTTCAATTTCATAGATTTAAGATAGTACTCATAAATAGTACATAATAAATAAACTACTTTTTAACGTACAATTTCCTAGGAAAACTTACTTTTTTTTTGATAGATTTACTATTCTCACTTTTTCAAGAATAAAACTTATTTTTTTCTTATTTTTGCGTAACTGACCCATGTCTGTAATTAATGATAACCATTTCCTAAAATTTTTATAAACTTTTATAATTATTATAACAATTATAAATGTTTTGAATGTTTATAACTTCTCAATAAAGCACTTTGGACATAAATTTATACGAATTTTCTTTAACTATTTGATCTCATTACCACAGGATAACATTAAAACAAGTTTGGCTCCGATTTTTCCGTATACCTTGTATGTATTTTCAATTGTTAATACTAAATTTATGATGACAGATCTAGCAGCTTTCAGTGCCAAAGAATATTTCAAGTATCCGCTCCCGTCAATTGTGTATATTTACATCCCAATCAAGCAGAATTAATTGTTGGCGATCAAAGTGGTGTCATACATTTATGGGATCTTCGTTCTGATCACAACGAACAATTAGTATGTTATTTTATATTCGAAAATTTTACATTTTCTAAAATCACAAAAAGTTTTCAGAAAAATAAAATTTTGATAATACTTTTAATTTTAGTTTCAGTCTATTACAGAACTATAATCAAATATTTATAAAAACATAGGTGCGTTTACATTGGTTACGCTGTGTTTAAAGCGCTATTTTTTATCGTTCTTTTCCAAGTTTAAGTGCTTATATGATGCAGTGCAAATTCATGTCGTTCTTTTTAAACATTATGAGTTTTGTAACCTCGTCAAGATGGCAATTACTTGATGGAAATATTTTATTGAAATTGTAATAAATACGTTGGAATAATATTGAATGAAAATCTTTTAATTGTTTGATTTTTATTATTATTTAGTATTAATTTATTGAGATTTTAATACAAATTCAGCTATGAGGCTTGAAAGTTATAGCATCAACATTACATACAGAGTACATGTAACTTTGACTCTCCTTTCTCTTCCCCATACACATACGTACGCACGTATGCACACACCCATACACGAGATTAAATCCGACTAAGTAACCTTCACATGGTACATCTTGGATAATGCTGATAGCAGTATTGTAACTTTCAAGCCTTATAACTTGAAAATTACTTAATGGAAAAGTATTTTATTATAGTGTTTTGGAAAACTCTCGAGGTAAGCTATAAACATATGCAATAAAAAATAAAGGATTCCATTTAAAAAAGTTGATCTAATTTTAATCTGACCTTTGCGACGCCACCCAAGGCCAAACTAATAAGATCAATAAATAAATCTTTTTAATCCCTACAACTTTTGTCTGAACATATTTTTGATTAAATTTTATCCTGCAAATATAAAAGGGGTGTATGGGTGGCTCTGAGACGGGTCTGAGACACTCTTTTTTTATATTTGGGAAATATTTTACGCATCCCCGTGTCTGTGGGATTTACCCCACAGAACATGGGGTATGTGGAACTCCCGGATCAGTATATCCACTAAAACCCAACTCTCTGGCGTCTGAGGGACGGGCCGCGGCTAAGCATGCACCGCGGTCCGTCCTGATTCAAACGAGTCTCCGCCTTTCCGGGCAAAGACTCTCCTCCGGGTTCGAGACCCTGTATGTATACCACCTTGATCAAAAAGTTTCCAGAGTTACCATCAGGCGATACTCTGAGTCAGCTGATTTGAGTTCTGTTTTTTTGGTTAGGTTGTTACATCTATCATTGACATTCCCACTAAATTTTATCGTTATAGCCTGACATTTGTAAAAGTTACGCCGTCTTGAGTACATTTACTTCTGCGCGTGTTTTTGATTTTTTACAGTTTTAAAAATGGAGTTGAATTTGCAACAACTAGTTGGTATTAAATTTTGCGTTAAAAATGAATTCAATGGTGCGAAAACCTTGGAAATGTTGGGAAACTTTTGACAATGATACTTTAAAGAAAATAATTGTTTATGAGTGGCATGAACGCTTCAGAAGTAACCAAAAGAACCACGTCGTTTTCAATCGAAAAAAAAGGCAATGCTCATGGTTTTCATGGATTACAATGGTATTGTACATCACGAATTTTTGCCAGAAGGTTAGACAGTTAATATGGAGTATTGTTTAGACGTTATGAGACGTTATGCATGAAGCAATTTGCTAAAAAGAAAGGATTTGTGGGCAAACAACTCGTGGATTTTGCACCATGATAACGCACTATCACACAGTGCCATCATTATCCGTGAATTTTTGCCCAAGAACGAAACTAATACCATCCAATAGTCTTCGAATTCACTTGATATGGGCTCCCTGCGATTTTTTTTTTGTTTGATCGAGTCAAAAAACCACTGCGGGGAAGGCATTTTAATAGTCGAAAGGAGGTTATGGAAAAATCGAAAACAGCTCTGATGGTTATACTGACATTAGTTCTATAAATGTTTTGAGAGCTGAATCAAGCTGGCATAAGTGCGTTGCAGTCAATGGGGAGTACTTTGAAGAGGACAATATCACTTTTGATGAATAAACTTGTAATTTTAATTTTCTAAATGAATTCCGAGAACTTTTTGATTAAGGTGGTATGGTACGTACTTTTTTTTGCTTTTTTGAAAATTCTACTTTTTTTCCTTATCTTTCTCCAGTACTGACTCTCTCTCGTCTTATTCCTACATTTGTATCTAGCTATCAAACTTTTGTCCTTCATCCTTCCCTCTAAGTATTTCGGCCTTTTTTGGTTCTTTTATTTAATGTTATACCTGAATTCGTTTATCTTCTGCTATCTCTTTCTTCTCTCTCTAGTCTTTAATTCCTTCAGGATGTTTTTTGCCATTTCTTCATTTCTTGCCTCTTTTTTTTCTTAGCTACTCCCTGTTTACTTCTGCTTCCTCTAACATCTCTCTCCTCTTTCTTTCTTAACTCCCTTCTACTCCTGGTTGCCTTTTTTCTAGATTTCTTATGCATTTCTTTACTATTTTCTTTTTTGAATGTCTCGTCTTTTCTTCATATCTTAGTGCTCTTCTAATCGCCTGCATTCTAATCTCTTCCAGTTTTGTCTTTTCCAGCAATATGTAGTTTGGTGTTCCTTTGTTCAAGTTTGGAATCCATTTCACGTACTTGCTCTTTATCCCGTATAGCAGTTTTTCGTTTTGCCAGCCCCAAACTTCTGCCCCGTATAAAGCTACGCTTTCCTCTACACTAGTGCCTCAAACATCTTAATTCTTTTATGATTCTCTTTAAATATTCTTTTGTTTATACTCCGTGTCCTTTTTATCGCTGTTGTTGCTCTTTGCAGTCTTTCTCTTATGTGTTTCTCCGCACCGTCGTTTTTTTTTTGCAGTATGTAGCCTGGATATCTTATCTCTCTAACTTCTTCTATGCTTTCTCCTTTCCATTTCTATTCTCTTCTCTTTAATCTTCCTCTTCCACTTTCAAATACCATTACTTTTGATTTGTTACGACCAAGACTCAGTCCTTTCTTCTCTAGGTATTTTCTGAATCTTACCATTATCTCTTTTAATTCCGCTTCTCTCCTTGCCAACAAAACGATGTTATTTGCATATGTTATGGACCAGAATTTTTTTTTGCCTACTACTACTCCTCCAGTTTGCTCCTTTTCCATCTCTTCTTTCAGATCTCTTATGTATACAGGGTGTAACAAAACAAAGGGACTTGGAGTATACCATGAGTTAGAGGACACGAATCCAAGTCGAAGAGTCCTGAGTCATTTTTTGAACTGAGCCTTCTGTTCCATGCTATATGATGTTAAAGTTAGCGAATGAGCGCCCGTCTATAGAAAGAAAGCTGTGACGGACAATAGACGGGCGGAGCGGAGCTGACATCAGCTGTCTCGATGTTGGTGTGCATAAATATTTTTTTTTATTGCTCCCCAAAGAAAAAAATCACACGGATTGTAATCCGGAGATCGAGCAGGCCACGGAGTTATCGAACCTCTTCTGAATCATTAGGGAAAAGCTTCATCGAGACAACGGCGAACTATTCCTTTAAATAAGATTTATTGAAGTTGATATTAAAAGTAGTTTAATGGATAATTACACTTGAATATAAAGTTTGTCTCAAACAAACGATATATTTTTAATAGTAATTCTAATTAATCTAATTAACGAGAAATCATTGTATAAAAGCAAGTTATTCAATGTATGTACATTGTGAAAAAAATTTTCGTGGTTTAAGTAAATATGTTTTTATTACAGTCTAACGACACACCATGTGCTTTTTGGGGCCGACATAGTTTTTTTTTTTTTGTTTTTAAAACTTCTTTCAAGAGAACACCTGCAACAAAGCTAAGATCAAAGTATTCTCCTTTAGAGAATAAAATATCTATTCAATTTTTGTATAGATAATCTATTCTCTGTAAAGACATTTTTTTTATTTTTTTTTAGCTTTTTGACTTTGTTTGCTAAACACTAAACACTGAACACTATTACACTGAAACTGTGGCACTGTTTATAACATTGAACACTATTTACTAATTACTTTACTTAATTTTTCGTAAGAGATGTCTGACTCCCGCCACTTTCTACTGAATAACCTTATGTAGGAATTCTAAACGTTTACAACAAAGAGCAAAAACAGAGAGAAGAAATGAGATAGAGTAACAGTGTTATGATCGGTTACCTACCTCGCTCGTGCATGTGCAGTTCATTTTTATCCACGCTGAAATCGAGAGTTGCGCTACTGTATATACAGTGCTGTAACTTTCAAGCGTCATAAAGGCTCATCTACAATAAGGATTTGTAACCGTAATGTAACCGTAAGAGCGCTTCCATAAGAGTTGAATTATTTGAACTCTTATGGAAGCGCTCTTACGGTAACAAAACGAGTCAAACGAGGTTAGATTTCTAGTGAAATAACAATGGATCCCATAGATCGACGATTAATAGAACTAATTGAGAAATGTACATACACATTTATACGACAAAAGCCACCATGATTACAAGGCTAAAATATAATTTTTTTTTTTTTTTTGTTAAAGGCTCTTCCACAATAATAATTTGTTAAATTGTAAAACAATTTTTCTAGTAAATTGAAAAAATTGTTCAGAATCATTTGTTTTTATAACATTAAAAAGAGTATAGTAATGACCCTTTTCTTTTTGTTGCAATAAAAGTGGCCGAACCCAATTTTTTTTATTAATTTTTTTTACGTAATAATTGAACAATGATTTTAATTAAATTGAAAGATACAAATATTTTTTTACAACGATGAATATTCATAATTCATATAGTGAAGTTTTTACACTTTGTAAAAGCTCTGTACTTTTGCGATTAGAATTGATTCAAACAAATTCATAATACGAATTTAACAATTCTTTACGTAACGTTATGTTAAACGTTATGGGCTGCCATTGTAGACGATTTTGCCATAAGAGACGATTTTGAATAAAGATAAGGATACGATTACGGTTACGGTTACGAATCTCTATTGCATATGCGCCTTACTTGGAAAGTACTTAACGAAATAGTACATTATGGGTCCGTTCTGAATTACGTTTGAAGCGCTTCGAGTGCGCTGTGAAAGTCGTTTCGAATTAGCTATTGCGCGCTTCAAAAGCGCTTTGAGAGCGTTATGAATTCCCTAGAGTATACTAACCGTTAGGTTAGTATACTGTATTTTTAACACTTCTCCTAGACTGCTTCTCCTTCGACTTGGGCAGTTTATGCGTTTGATGCGTTTCATGCGGTCTATGCGTTTCTTGCATAATTCGGAACGCGCTCAGACTGCACCAATTACATATCAAATACAAAATTGACAAGAGAATTGACAAGCTTAAACACAATGGATCAAGAATTATTTAAATTTACGACTTTTATCGAAGAGAGAAACGAAATAGTACTAATATATACTAATTTCAAGGAAATCCGCAAAAAAAGATTAATATGTTTTAATTCTTAGTGTTCCGTACGAAATATAAATATAATTGTAAATTAAAATAATTTTATGGCATATTATTAATATCCGTGGAATATTATAAAAATATTCTACGGATACTATTTTTAAAAATTAATGTGAATTATTATGCATAAAATATTCATGAAATTTACAATTATTACATTTAAAAGCAATGTAATATTTTCGATAATTTAAAATATTGAAATAAATAACATTATTTGCTTTAATATAATATACAATTTTTACAATATTTATATAATATTATCAGGAGTGACATAAAACCACTATTTATTAGTATTAAATAATATTTCAGGAATATTATTTGATATTACATAATATTGTGCCCTTATAGGAAGTCCACTCAACCCATTGATCACATAAGAAACCGTTCCGAAATTCTCAAGCGCTCCATGTGCTTTATGCGCGCATTGAAAAAACGAAACGATTTTAAAGCGTTGCGCATCAGTATTGCACTTTATGCGCTTCATGCGTAATTTGGAACGTAGCCTATGCAACATGGGGCCGTTCTCGACTGAAAACAATGTTTTTAGTACGAGGCGTAGCTACGCACACGTAGCGCAACCGAGTGCTGAAAACAGCGTCCGAAGTCGAGAACGCACTCGCCCCATGTTGCATACGGTATTTTATGCAAAAAAAGTACTTTTTTGTGGCATTCAGGGGAAACAAACGCGTTTTCCTGTCCCTGCCTGTCCCGGTTATAGGTTATATCAGTATACTATCTTCGCTCATGCATTCGACCCTATGCTCAGCGCATGCACCACGAAACGTTTACAGTTTCTTGATAAAAGTGAGGATGCGAACCGTACGAGAATATTGGTTTTGCCGTGTGCGGACGGTAATATCTCCCACCCCGAAGATTGCCCATTTACGGCCATGTTACCAACTGTCTCAGAATGTTGCAAAAAACGTACTTTCTTTGCATAAAATAAATTTTTTTATAGGATTTTGGAAAGTTCTCGAAATTGACTACAAGAAAATGCAATAAAAAATATAGAATGTTAGGGAAGTACCGATACCTTTTAATTAGGTAACTACCGATACTTTAACATTATATTTTTTTTATTGCATTTTCTTGTAGTCCATTTTGAGAGCTTTCCAAACCCTACAAGAAAATTTATTTTTGTTAAGTATTTTTCGAGTTATGACGCTTGAAAGTTACAATACACTGCAGCTTTCAAACCTTACAACTTGGAAAGTATTTAACGAAAATAAACTTTCTTGTAGGGTTCTAGGAAAGTTTTGACATCAGCTATTAAATTTTGGAATAAAAAGTAATATGTTCCATTTAAAAAAATCGATGTGACTTTGACCTAAATATGACGCCATCCAAGGTCACACCAATAGTACCTTCTTATATCCCCTCGAAACCATACAACTTTTGTCTGAAACATTTTCTTGTAAAATGCAAGGGAACGGAAATATTTAGGGTGATCATTTAAAATGGTTCACCCTGTATATAATACAACTATTAGGTCATTAAGTATGAAACTTTACACATGTATATATGTATACTTAATGACCCAATAATTCTAATATGACCAGGAAATATAACAACAAATTAAACTAACGAGAAACAGCAGTATCGAAAACAGTTCTTAGTGCTGAACATTTTTCTACGTGAATTTACAAATGTACGATTCCTTAAACTGCGCGCCGAATTGTTTTTCCAGATTTAAAAACAGATTTTTAAGATGAGCCACAAATGTAATATCACGAAATTAAATTATTATTAAATTAAATTATAAATTATAATATTTATTTATAAATATGATTAAAATATATTTCAGAAATTTTTATTTCTTGTTTTAACAATTTCAGGATTGTTTTCAATGATTTCAATAATTTATTTCCATCGAAGGTTAAGTGACTACTACGATTATATTTGCGAAAAGAGAACAGTGTAATTTATTAATATCTATTAATATAATTCTATCATAATATAAATTGTTTAATACACAAATTGAACATGCATAATGAAAATTATTTTATTGCATGTGCAGCAGCAGTTGTACTAATTTATTGGTTAGGTCTTCACAGCGACGCTCATATGCTATAAGCGCCTAGGGTTTCATTGTCTTACCTTAATGCAATAAGCGTACAAATTATAAATATTACATCAGAATGAATAATAAATGCATCTCACGAGTTCTTACAATTTCAAAGCAAACATAAGTGACGCTTATATGCACGTACAGCGCGTAAGCGTCAAAGTAAACGCACTCTATGTATAATATAAAAAATGTATGTCAAAAGTATAATATAAAAGATATAATATAATATAAAAGATAAATGTTTGAAAATTATAGACACAATAGAATAATCTTTATGTGATTGTACTGTTTAAATATTGTTATCTTAGATTCCAGAAGCTGAATCTTCGATTCAGGATATTACAATAGATCAGGACGGCACTTACATGGCAGCAGTAAATAATAAAGGACACTGTTATATTTGGACACTTTCAGGAGGCATTGGAGAAGAACCTACAAAACTAAATCCTCGTCATAAACTTCTAGCTCATAAACGTTATGCTCTTCGCTGCAAATTTAGTCCCGATTCTACGTAAGCATTTTTTAACTTATTTTTATGATAACTATTCCATACAGCACACAAACATTGAGTCAACATTTAGAGTTGAATTACAGCATTGTGTTGAATCAATATTTCAAAATACCTTAACGTTGAAATGACATCATAGAAGCATTTATTTGTTCATTAATATCTGTTGGATGTTTTGCATACATTGCAATTCAACATACAGAAACGTTGATCAACATTAATTTGACATTTATTCACATTGTAATGACCCTATTTTATCGTGCAGGGGCGTAGCTCGCCAGAATTCCAGGGCACAATCGGGATCCGAGAGAATTAGATTCGTTGCTTAAGTGATTAACAGAATAGCTTTGTTCAAAAAGAAAACTACAATTACGCGGCATGATTGACTACAAAACAGTTCGCGGACGAATACTCAGTACGAGTTACAGAGATTTGATATCGGACAGCATTAAAACAGAACAGTAGACTCGGTACTCTTTTTCAGGGAACGGCACGGGCCAACTTACGGGCGTCGGCGGGATGGCTGATGTCCGTCGGAGCGATTTCGCGGAATATCTAAGACGAGGTTCGATGTCAAAAGAGCGTAATTTGGCAATGTATTAGCGTGGTTTCGGATTACATTATACTTATCGCGATGACGTATTGATACATCGGTTCGGTTATCTTGCTTGAGCGGTTGCAGTTACTCGTATGCTCGGTCGCGGTGCGTAAGTTATTAGTAACGCATTTGTGCGTTATCGGGAGCGCGATCAGCTAACAAGGGGAGGACCAGGTGAGAGACCCTGGGATTTTGATCCCAATTTTTTTAATTATTCTGGAGACGAAAAAAAAGTTTACGTCTCCCGGCGTTTCATCGAATAGGCCTTAGTTTCGAAATAATAAATTTGTGAAAATTGGCCATACCGCGGCGCGCCAGAGAGCGAACCCGGATCTTATGATTGTGAAGCAAGCACCTAACGCACGGAGCCAACTGCACTGGTTGCGGGAAAAGTTACTGGGAAGGCTCATATGGCGCGCCGCGGTATGGCCAATTTTCACAAATTTATTATTTCGAAACTAAGGCCTATTCGATGAAACGCCGGGAGACGTAAACTTTTTTTTCGTCTCCAGAATAACTAAAAAAATTGGGATCAAAATCCCAGGGTCTCTCACCTGGTCCTCCTCTTGTAAGTCGTCTAAATTTAAATTCGCACATGTGGCGCGGATTCGTTTTTGTTGCCGCTCGCTCGGTGAGCGCAGCGCGCTTTATGGCCGGCGGGACGCGCGGACAGGGGACTGCAACGCGAGGCAATAGGCCGTACGCAGCGATTTAATTCGGCGAATTTGTCGGTTTGATTTTTGACTAATTGTAAGATCGCGATATTTGATGGATGTACCGATTATGCTGAAAACGCTTAGTTAAGGCAAAGAACTGTTTACCCCTTTTGTGGATCGGTGCAGTTGGAACAGATGCAGAGGCCGTATTCTGTAACTTTTAACGACAGCTAGAGATATCGTTACGTGTCGTTGCGTAGCTTTCTTATCATGTATAATATGTGCGCAACGACATTGTAATGATACCGAATTTTTGTTACG